>NC_066581.1:94965753-95296065 GCF_024323335.1 Lathyrus oleraceus
GGAAAGATCAGTCTTGTGATTGGACCGAAGATTTCCAGAAAGCTTTTGACAATATCAAAGAATATCTGCTTGAGCCTCGGATTCTGTCTTCGTCCGTTGAAGGAAGACCGTTGATCATGTATTTGACCGTGCTCAACGAAAGTATGGGTTGTGTTCTAGGCCAGCAAGACGAAACTGGAAAGAAAGAATATGTTATTTGCTACCTCAGTAAGAAATTCACCGACTGTGAGACTCAGTATTCTATGCTTGAAAAAACTTGTTGCGCATTGGCTTGGGCTGCTAAGCGTCTGCGGCATTATATGTTGAATCATACCACTTGGTTGATATCCAAAATGGATCCAATCAAGTATATTTTTGAGAAGTCTGCTTTAACCGGGAGAATTTCCCGATGGCAGATGTTGTTATCAGAGTATGATATTGAATATCAATCTTAGAAAGCAATCAAGGGTAGTGTCTTGGTTGACCACTTGGCTCACCAACCAGATGAAGATTACCAGTCAGTGCAGTATGATTTTCTTGATGAAGAGATCTTATACTTGAAGACGAAATATTGTGATGAACCATTGCTTGAAGAAGGGCTTGAACCTGGTTCCCGTTGGGGCATGGTATTCGATGGAGTTGTTAATCAGTATGGTAATGACATTAGGACAGTGATTATTACTCCTCAAGGCACGCATTTTCCGTTTACAACTAGATTGACTTTCAAGAGTACAAATAATATGGCTGAGTATGAAGCTTGCATTATGGGGCTTGAAGAGGCCATTGATCTCAAAATCAAGTATCTTGACGTCTATGGAGATTCGGCTTTGGTTGTGAATCAGATCAAAGGTGAATGGGAGACGAATCAACCCGGTTTGATACCGTATAGAAACTATGCGAGGAGGATTTCCACTTTCTTTACAAAGGTTGAGTTTCATCATATCCCTCGAGATGAAAACCAGATGGCGGATGCTCTTGCAACGCTGGCTTCAATGATTATGGTGAAGTTCTAGAATAAAGTTCCTAATTTGACTGTGATGCGTCTCGATAGGCCAGCTCGTGTGTTTGTTGTTAAAGAGATCAAAGATGAAAAACCTTGGTATTATGATATCAAGTGTTTTCTCAAAGTCAGATTTACCTACCTGGGGCATCTTTGAAATATAAGAAGACTTTGAAAAGATTAGCTGGCAACTTTTACCTGAATGGTGATGTGTTGTACAAGAGAAACTTTGATATGGTTATGCTCAGATGTGTGGAGAGACATGAAGCAGACCTATTGATGACTGAAGTCCATGAAGGTTCTTTTGGTACTCATTCCAATGGACATGTTATGGCTAAGAAGATGTTGAGAGCAGGTTACTATTGGCTGACAATGGAATCTGATTGTTGCAAGTTTATAAAGAAATGCCACAAGTGTCAAATATATGCAGATAAGATTCATGTTCCACCGACACTATTGAATGTCATTTCCTCTCCATGGCCCTTCTCCATGTGGGGAATTCATATGATTGGCATGATTGAGCCCAAAGCTTCGAATAAACATCGTTTCATTCTGGTGGCTATTGATTACTTCACAAAGTGGGTTGAAGCGGCATCGTATGCGAATGTAACCAAGCAAATTATTGTGAGGTTTATCAAAAATCAGATTATATGCTGGTATGGTGTGCCAAGTAAGATCATTACTGATAATGGATCTAACTTGAACAATAATATGGTGGAAGCTCTTTGCAAAGACTTAAAGATTGCACATCATAATTCTTCTCCTTACAGGCCCTGTTGATCTTCAGTCTTGAAGACATTCTTGAGCACGACGTTTGGTTCTGATTCATCTACAACCAAAGCCAAGAGCACAATGAATATCAAAGTCGGTAGAAGGATTGGTGATCATTGTATTCAATGTAGCCATTTTCCATGTAATTTACCATTTTTCAACTTTTGTAAAGATCTATGGAGTCTTGTCATTTAGAGACTACCATTCTATTAAATAAAGTTAAGCTTTTTATCCAATTGTTTATACTCTTATTTATCTTTCAGCCAAATAGAATTAAAATTTATGATGATCATTTTGAAATTGAATTTTAAAAATCAAAATCATGTTTTCTTAAATAATAAAAGCAGTTACTTTATAAGAGCAATCGATATCAACAGCGGTTTGAAAACAGGTGAGCCCTAAAATGCAAAGCATTATTGGTTTTTCCCAAGCAGTTGGTGTGACCTCTGTTTCCTCCCCAACAGTATTTCAGCATCTCCATTCGAGTTTTGTTGGTTTCCCCAACTGAGTTTGTATTTGCCTCCTTCGTTTTGATGGTGCGCTATCTCAGCGATTTGCATATATTCAGCACGGATTGTTACTCCCTTCAGGTCATCAGCAGAGTTTGTGCTTGATCCCTGCTAGCACTAATTTTTGAGAAATTCTTTTGTCTTCTGCAAGGGTGTCTCCCATTTGATATGGGGTTGACCTAAAGTTCCCCGCAGAGTTGATGGTGTAGATCCTCGACAAATCTTTTCCTTTTCCCCGACCAAGATTGAGCCTTTGAGATGGATAATTCACAATTATCCTTTACCTCTCTTTCTCCAGTTGATTCCCTCCTGTTGAGATTGGTTGAGTGTTGTATTGATGATTCATATCGGTGACGTTTGTATCCTTTGTGATTGTTTTGTCAGCATAATCATCATATATACATATACATATACATTCATAGAATTCATTATTACATTATTGCACTTTGTGATTCATTATTTCTTTGATCCTCTGCTATGGTGGTATCCTTCCCCCCGCGCAGTTTCAGTGTGTCTATCCTCTTTCAATTGTAGAGTGTCAACCCCTTAAGTAGAAAGAATTTAACCTGTCTCATTCCCCACTGAGTTATTTCCTCGTGGATAATTATTATTTCAGCTTCCTCCCAGTTGATTATCTGGATGGAACCACTCCCCCTGAGTTATATCCTCATTGGGTTGAGTCTTTGATTGACCTTTTCTTTCTAGATCTTGCCTAGATAGATGCTTTTGTTATCCAGTAACTGGTAATATTCTTCTCAATTGTGAGTATTTTACTTTTTCCCAATACTCGGTAAAATTAATCTATTTACTTTTTCTCCCCAGCGGATTCATTTTCACATTTCCCCAGGAAGTCTATCCTTGATATGTTCATCCTAACCGATGACAGATCTTTTCTTCCCCAGCTTTGAGTCTATCCTTGATATGTTCATCTTAACCGATGACGGATATTCTCGTTTTGGTATTCTACCCAGTAAAAAGGTAGTTGTAATCCCTATTTCATTCTCTAGAGAGTTAATCCTTGATATGTTCATCCTAACCGATGACGGGTTTCCTCCTCTCTTTAGTCTTTTGCCCAGTAGTCGATAGTTGTAAATCCTGTTTCCCCTTGTGGAGTCTATCCTCGATATGTTCATCCTAACCGGTGACGGATATTCTCTTCTTTGGTATTCCCTCTAGTAACTGATAAATATAATTCATATTCGTCCCCTCGGATTTTATGCTCGATATGTTCATCCTAATCGATGACGGATATTCTCTTCTTCGGTATTCTATCCAGTAACCGATAGATGTAATTCCTACTTTTTTCGGCAGTCTATACTTTATATGTTCATCTTAATCAATGACGGATATTCTTCCCTTTGAGTCTATCCTTGATATGTTCACTTTAACCAGTGACGAATACTCTCTCTTTGGTCTTCTGCCCTGATTTCCTGTTTGGATCGAGTATTTCAGTTTTGCCCTGATTTACCCGTTTCCCCTGCAAATTTTTCCTTTATCCCCGAATGAGTCTTTCCATTGATTTATTTCATGGAATCCCTCGTGTACCCCCAGCAGTTTTAAGTCATAGCCTGGCCTCCGCACAACTTTTTATCCCCCAGAGTCTCTGTCTCCCTAGTGAGTTTTCCTTATGGAATGCATTCTGATCCTGCGGACTTTCAGTCTCTCCGGATTCTTTTCTTTTGTGGAAACATTTTCCCACAGAGATTAATTTTAACATTTTATATCATATGTATCATGAGGTCTCTTAGGGACCAAAATTTTCTTCTATTGTTGTTATTTAACCTTCATCTCCTCAGCTAGAACGTCCTTAAATAGGGGCAGCTGCAAGACCCCAATTTTGACCCTAAGATCCCTCATGCTATCTCATCATATGCATTAGCATTGGGATCATAACTTGGCATCCTCCTCACCCCTCATTCATTGGGTTTGCATTGGGAGAGATCAACAAGCACATTTGATTGTATCATACTTCATTTTTCTTTGTTTACTAACCAAAATCCCAAAAATATGTCATTGTCTAGTTTGACTCTTTTGTAGGTAGTGCACATGCTCACCTATGCTCTATCAAGCTCATATCTAGGGTTTGAGACCCTCAATGCAAGGAGCTCAATCAAGAAAAGTTTCAAATTGTCTCTAGACATCATATATGAATCCCTATGATCTTCACATGTTATTTTGATCAAGAAATCATCAAGAGTTTGGAGTTGGTTTTCCTTGGAAACCCTACTTCATCTGGGTATCTTATGTGACTTCTTCAACAAGTTTCTTCAACAATTGGTTAAATATCTCAAGGGATACTTCACATTACATCATCTTATGCATATATGATCCTCCATGAGTCCCAAAAGTCAATATAATGTCAAGCTAGCAAGTTGGTTCATGGTGGTTAACTAGAGAAAGTCAACTGGTCAAAACTAGGGTTCCCTAGACCCTATATCCTAAGATATTTGTCATATGAAAATGATTCCAAGAGAAACGTTACTAAAAGTGACATTCCAAACAACTTTCATGTTGAAGTAAGGATCTAGTTTTGCTTTTAAAGTCATTTTTTATGGTGAAATATTATAGGCCAGTTTGTCTGAACTAGTTTGGAGGTCAACTTCCCAAGATCATAACTTGATCAATTTTTATTAGATGAAATCCATTCAAATTGAATGATCAACTTCAAGATGTATACTTCAACTTTAATGTTTGGAGGAAGTGAAAATACAACTTAAAAATGCATGTGCCAAGAGGAAACATTAAAGGTCATTTTGGTCCAATACCATTGAACAAGTGATTTTCCTCAACTTCTAAAATGCATAACTCCTTCATGACAAATCCAAATGAGGTCAAATTTGTGACTAAATTTAAGAGGTTTCAAAGAGCTACAAATTTGATGAAGGAATGTTTCTCATTTGAAGTCCATATAAAATGTTATTCCAGATGGAAGAATTGAAAATTTGACTTGGGACATAGAAAATTTTCAAATATGTTTGATTTCCCAAACATCCACCTCAAAATTCATCATGATCCAAGCTTCAAATGAAAAAGTGTTCAACATGAAAGTTGTTCCCCTTGATCTCACCTTTCCAAAACATCCAACATCATCTTATATGGATCAAAATTAAGGGACTTGAACATGGCTTCATTATGGAGAGTGTTTTGTCAAGATTGGATTTCATGTGATCAAATTCTTTTGCATGCTTACACATGATACATTCAACATACTTTGTACACAAATTGGGAGTGGATTGCATCATACCTAAGGCCCAAATGATTGCCCATGCACCCATGCAAAGGAGTTTCCAAATTTGTCCAAATTTCAAGTGGTGCAAATATCGAGTGCATTGTCTATTTAAACAAGCTTAAGGCTTTAGATTCATCACCAACACCTTGCCCAAGCTTTGCTAGACCAATTCACACCCTCACTGCCATAGAATTTCTGAAGGTTTCTCTTGAAATCGAGCTTGAACTTCATCTACTATTTGGAAGTTCAAACTCCAGAAATTCAATTCCCTTTTCATCTCATTTGGTTTCTGCAAGCAAGAGGAGGAGAAAGCAATCAAATCCAAATCAAGATCAAGTGGAATTAGATCAACTCGAAGGTGATTTTTCAGAAACTTTTTCTCTTCGATTCTCTCTCAATTATTCATCATTATTTGTGATTTTTCGTTGTCTGAAGTCCTACCAATATAGGATAGAAGATTGAGTTGCTTTGAGGTCAAATCGAAGCAACTCAGTTCATGATCCTCAAAATTCAAATCCCTGTATCTTTTCATATACTTGGAATTGGACAAAACTTAGGCCAGATTCGAGCTTCTAAGCATTTTTTTCTTTAAATCCATGTCTTGCTTTTTCATTTTGGTGATGGTTGAAGGTGGACCAGTCTGGTGAGGTCCACCGGAGAAGAAGACCGGAGCTCAGGCTCCGGTGATGTGTTGGCAAGCGTCTCAACCATAGGATCCAGTTCAAATGTTTTAATCTCGTGCATTGTTTTTTATTACCATGTGTGTGGTTTAGTTGACCAGGGAACATGTGGAACGCGCGCTTATCACCATCTGATCTGCCACCTCAATTAATGAGGGAGATTAGATGGCTCTCGTTTTTTTGAATTTTTGAATTTTCCATTTAATTACTTATTTTACATTAATTCATATTAATTTCATTGTTGATCCAAAAAAATATGGGCCTTTCACCAAAAATATTCAAATATTTTTCTATTTCATTTTCTGAATTAAAATTATTTTTTGGATCAATATTGATATTTTTCATGATTTAATTGTTTTTGTGCATATTTTTAATTATTTAAAAATACTTATGACTTTTCAAAAATAATGAATTTTTTTCTCCAAGGTCATTTGACCTTGTTTGACCTATGATATATCTCTTGGCCATTTATTTGGTGTTTTGAAGAGGTTTTAGGTTTTTGATCAAACATAATTTAATTTAAATGCATTTTAATTTGATTTTTAATTGTTTAATTGTGTGAAGATTATGTTGAGCCATTTTTATTGACTTGTGAAGTTTGACTATATGCTTGGGCCTTGGTCAAGGTTGATTTGACTTTTTTTAGATTAAAATCATTGGATTTAGGGGATTGATTAAATGTACATTTCATCTCCCAAAATGAATGAATGATTTTAATTTGATAAAGTTCCTCCCATGACCAATTTGTGTTTGTATCATTTCCCATCCCCCTTCATCTTCAATCCCTTTCTATCCCATCCCTTCCATTAGCCAATGACATCTCAACATCCTAAAGCTAATTGGTTCATCAATGACTTAGTGTTAGATGAACCAATACAAGTATGAATGAGATTAGGTCCATCCTTTGATCATTTTTCTTTTTGTGTGTGGTATGTTTTAGGAGTGTGGTTCATTATACCATATCTCTATCATGCATTAACACCAAAAAAATTATTGCTCGGTCTCAGATAGTTGTGACTTTTATATAAGTCCAATTACGATTGCTTAATATAGCGCTAAATTTTGACCCAAAAGGCATATCATTCTAGTAAGTGAGATTGTAAGTCTCCCCCCTTTCATGGTATTATGTGGAAACTTGGCCTTTTTTCCTTCCTTTGAAAGATGTCTTGATTCAAGGATGCATGCTTGTGAACAGAGGGTTGAGTGTTCTCCAAAGAATGACTTAAAAAATTTGAAAAGCAAAACTCCATTAATATCTAATCAACTAACATTTGACTAAATTTTATTATCTTTCTCTTAATTTCAAGTCATTTACTTTATGCAATTTAATTCAAGTGATTTACCATTTCATTTGCCATTTTACATACCATTTAACTTGTTTATGTTCATGTCATTTTCACTTTTCTCACTTGAGCCATATATTGTGATTGTATATATTTTTTTGTGTATCTTGTTTGTGTTTGTGGTCTTAGGACCTTAAAATACCTAATAAACAACAAAAACCCTAAAACATGTTTGTGTGGACTATTGGATTTGATCTGAGCTTTGGACTTAGAATTAGGCAACATTCCTTATGTAAAAGGACTTGGCCATTGCCAACATTTCTAAAACCAAGTTCTTGTGATTTGAATTTTCATCTGACGCAAGTGTTGAGATCCTCATGAGTTCATCTGCTACATGGTCTTGACGCAAATGTTACTTTGAACCTGTGTCTAATGTCTCATCCTGGGCCATTCAAGGAGTATGTCATCTGATACATACGGAAGATTATGAAGAAGACTATAAAGTTGCTAGCTTGGATGTGGCTATCTTTATTTGATGCCTTGCTCTTGATATTGCTATTTGATTGCTAATTATTGCTTGATTCAAAGTCCAAAGGGAAAATGGGTTTCTATATGACATTCTTGTCTATTGGATTGCATCCCATTGGTCAGATCTTTTCAACTCTTGACTTTTAAATTTTTGCTTAGGATTAGTCTCTTCATCTCCTCCCAACTTCTTAAATTTAAAATCTCCCCCCCCCCTTTCAAAATCTTCTTTGCTTGTGATTTCTAAACTTAGACTTTATTGCAAATTAGAAACTCTGGTCTTATGCCATTGCATTTTGAAACTCTTTTCTTAAATCAAACTTGTAAATGAATCTAATCATATTGACTTAAAATTTCAAAAGACAAAAAGAAATAACACTCATTCAAACTCTTTTAGGCCCTTTGTGCCTCCTTTAAACTTAATTTTTTGTTAAAAGCAAGCCACTCACTTTGAAATTGTTACCACGAACTACGAGATTTGATCCCTCATTTTATGTTGGTACGTAGGCACAAGTCTGAAGGTCTTGTCAAACATAAAAATATAGTTAATGAATTATTTTCTCATCCCCACATTATATTCATTGCAAAGATCTTTTATACCAAAACACATACACACACAAAAAATGGCTCCCTAGGAGAACCTAGGATACTTTGGGTGCTAACACCTTCCCTCTGTGTAACCAACCCCCTTACCTGTAATCTCTGGCATTTTATTAGTTTTGATTTGAAAACTTCTTATCTTTTGGTTTTGTTTGTACTTTTCTCTTTTCCTTTGGAAACAATAAAAGCGCGGTGTCGACTCTCGACTCTGGTTTTATTGACGTTAAGCTTATCCATAGCTTGATGGTCATGAATTTACCGCTACAAGTTGATTAAAATTCTATGTTAAAATCCTAGGGGAGCATGTTATAGTTAGTCAAACTCTTGGATTAAAATTCTATGTTAAAAGCATTAAGGGAATATACAACGTATGGTGAAAATAACAAGATAATCCCTAAGGGGTAAAATGGTCAATTTCAAAGATATCAACTAGGAGCAAAAATTATATCCTAATTAAAATTCTAATTAGAACCTATAATTTGATAAGATTCTAAAATCCATTTTAACCTAATTTTTTAAAAACTAAACTAAATTCTAAAAATCAATTAAAATTCTAATTAAACCTAATTAAGTCTAATTAAAATCAAGCTAAAAATATATTAAAAACCAATTTAAACCAATGCAAAATTCAATTGACCCCTAAACTATTTTAAAATCTAATTACCTAATTAAAAAAACAATTAAAAGGGCAAAACAAGAACATTAAAAGAAATATAAAAGAAAATTGAAAATTGGGCCAAGGGGGGTATTAACGCCAAACTTGAGGTGTGGTAAGGAACCAGTTGTATGGGCCTAGTTCTAAGGCCCCACTAGAAATTGCTTGGGTTAGGGGGGTGCAACAAGAGAATGCAGGGTGCATCAAAAATTCATGTGTGGGCCTAGGGAGGTGCAATATGAAATTCTGGATGTTTATTGGATCTGACCAGTTTAGGCCCACTAGAAATAGGTCCAACTCATTTGAAAATGATTCAAACACTCATTCCCTCTAAAATGTCTCGCCGGACACACCATGAGCCACTGCGCCGAACGTTGCTCCCGATAGTGGTGGCCACCAAAACAACAACTGGAGCTACCACAATGTTCAACTCCTCACGCTCTATTTGGTTCTTCACTCAATTTCCAGAAGTTGGAGTTTGTAGCAGTAAATTCATGACCATTAAGCTATGGATAAGTTTAACGTCAATAAAACCAGAGTCGCCACCGCATTTTTATTGTTTCCAAGGGAAAAGGGAAAAAGTATGAACAAAACCCAAAGATAAGAAGTTTTTAAATCAAAACTAATAAAATTCCAGAGATTACAGGTAAGGGGGTTGGTTACACAGAGGAAAGGTGTTAGCACCCAAAGTGTCCTAGATACTCCTAGGGAGACCTTTTTTGTGTGTAAATGTATTTTGGTATAAAATGATGTTTGCAATAAATAGAGTGTGGGGATGAGAAAAGAATTCATTAATTATATTTTTGTGTTTGGCAAGACCTTCGGACTTGTGCCTACGTACCAACATAAAAATGAGGGATCAAAACCTCGTAGTTCGTGGTATCAATTTCAAAGTAAGTGAGTTTCTTTTTAACAAAATTTGAAGTTTAAAAAAGAGGCACAAAAGGCCTAAAAGAATTTGAATGGGTGTTAGTTCTTTTTGTCTTTTGAAATTTTAAGTCAATATGATTAGATTCATTTACAAGTTTGATTAAGAAAAAGAGTTTGAAAATGAAATGGCATAATGCCAAAGTTTCTAATTTGCAATTAAGTCTAGGTTTAGAAATCACAAGCAAAGAAGATTTAAAAAGGGAGGATAGATTTGAAATTAAAGAAGTGGGAGGATATGAAGAGACTAATCTTAAGCAAAAATTTAAAAGTTAAGAGTTGAAAAGATCTGACCAATGGGCTGCAATCCAATAGACAAGAATGTCATATAGAAACCCAAATTTCCCTTGGACTTTAGAATCAAGCAATATCAATACACAAATAGCAAGATGAAGAGCAAGGCATCAAATAAAGATAGCCACATCCAAGCTTAGCAACTCCATGATCTTCTTCATAATCTTCCAGGCATCAGATGACTCAGAGATAAGCATAAGATCAAAGTAACAACTTCAATAAGACCATGTAGCAGATGAACTCAAATGGGATCTCAATACTTGCATCAGATGAAGATTCACTTCACAAGCACTTGGTTTCATGAAAGTTGGCATTGGCCAAGTCCTTTTGCATAGGGAGTGTTGTCTAATTCTAAGTCCAATATCTCATATCAAATCCAACAGTCCACACAAATGTCTTTAAAGGTTTTTGTTGTTATTATGTACATTAAGGTCAAAAGACCACAAACAAAATACTCAAACAAGTATATATAGTCATAATATATGGCTCAAGTGAGAAAATTGAAAAATGGCATTAAAATAAACAAGTTAAATGGTATGAATAATGGAAAATGAATAAAGACTTGAATTTAAAGTGCATAAAATTAAATGGCTCGAAATTAAATGTTATTTGATGTTAGTTGATTAGAAGTTAGTATTACTTTTGGTTTTCAATTGTTTAAGTCATTCTTTAGAAAACACTCAACCCACTATTCACAAGCATGGATCCTTGAACGAAGACATATTCCAAAGGAAGGAAAAAAGGCCAAGTTTCCACATAATACCATGAAATGGGGGAGACTTACAATCTCACTTACTAGAATGTTATGCCTTTTGTATCACAATTTAGCGCTATGTTAGGCAATCGTAATTGGAATTATGTAGAAGTCACAACTATTTGAGGTCGGGCAATAGAAATTTTATTGTTAATGCATGTTAGAGATATGGTATTATGAACCATACTCCTAAAACATACCACACTTAAAAGAAAATGCCAAAGGGGTGGACCTAATCCCATCTATACTTATGTTGATTTTGCAATCAACTAGCCTTAAGATATAGAGATATCATAGATCCACGAAATGAATAGGAATAAAATGGGATTGAGATGAAGAGGGATGGGAAATGGAATCAACACAAATTGGTCAAAAGAGGACTTTTACCAAATTAAAATCATTCATTCATTTTGGGAGATGAAATGTTCATTTCATCAATCCCCTAAATCCAATGATTTTAACTCAACAAAATTAAATCAACCTTGACCAAGGCCCAACAACAATAGTTAAACTCAACAAGTCAACGCAAATAGCTCAACACAATTTATTTGCAATTAAAAATGAATTAAATTAAATTATGGTTGGTCAAAATCCTAAAACCTCATCAAAACACAAAATAAATGGCCATGAGATTTATCATAGGTCAAACAAGGTCAAAAGACCTTGGAGAAAACATTTCATTATTTTTAGAAACTTAAAAGTATTTTTAAACAATTAAAAATATGCACAAAAACAATTAAATAATGAAAAATATTAATAATGATCCAAAAAATAATTTTAATTCAGAAAATGAAAGAGGAATTTATTTGAATTTTTTTGGTGAAAGTCTCATATTTTTTGGATCAATATTAAAATTAATATGAATTAATGAAAATAAAACAATTAAACTAAAAATAAGAAAATGCTAAAACCACTTGATCTCCCTCATTGATTGAGGTGGCAGATCAAGTGGAACTCAGCGCATGTTCCATGATGGACCTAAGTCAATGCGCTACAGGGATGATAATCAAAACCAACGCGTGAGATTAAAACAAAATAGATGGATCTTATGGTCAGAGACATGCCAACGCACCGCCGGAGCCACAACTCCAGTCTTCTTCTCCGGTGGACCTCACCAGACTGGTCCACCCTCAACCATCACCAAAATGAAAAAGGAGGACATGAATTTAAAGTAAAAATGCTCAGGAGCTCGAATTCGGCCTCAATTTCATCTAACTCCAAGTATATAGAAAGATACAGGGAGTTGAATTTTGAGGATCATGATCTGAGTTGCTTCGATTTGACCTCAAAGCAACTCAATCTTCTTGCCTACATTGGTAGGACTTTAGACAACCAAAAATCAAGAAGAATTATAGAGGATTGAGTGAGAATCGAAGAGATGAAAAATTGAGAAAATCACCTTCACTGCAAGTTCAGATGGCCACGATCTTGCTCTCAATTGTGCTTGGCCTTGCTCTGGATGCTTGATGGAGTGGAAATGAATCAAAAAAAGAAGCAGGACTCTTGGAGTTTTGAATCTCAAAACAGTGGAGATTCAAACTCGATTTCAAATGGAAATCCTCAAGGTTATCCTTTGAGTGAAGGTGTTTAGGGATAGGGATTCAAAGTTGGCGCGCAAGGGTCCTCAATTCAGAGTGAATGGGCTTCTATTTATAGCCAAGGCATTGTTATTTGCACACTTGTTTCAAACTTTCAAAAACAGCAATTTCACTTTGCATCGATGCATGGGCGTGTGATAGGCCCATGTAATGATTAATTCAGGTCCAAAATCATGTGTAAGCATTACTGAAGTCATGTTAACAAGCCATGCATTTGTGTATGGAAGAGGGAAGTTCAATTATGCCAAATGGTGATCCAACTTTAAGCCATGTGCAAGTTACTCATACTTTTTCCAAATGGGATGAATTTGGACTTTTTGGAAAGTTTAGATCAAGAGGAACAACTTTCATGTTGAACACTATTTCATTTGAAGCTTGTATCATGATGAAGTTTGAGGTGGAAATTTAGAAAATCAAACATATAAAAAAAATTCTAAGTACCAAGCCATATGTTCACTTCTTCCACCTTGGGTAACTTTTTCTATGAGCTTCAAAACAGAATCATTCCTTCATCAAAGTTATAGCTCTCTAAAAATCCTTAAAAGTGGTCACAAATTTGACCTCATTTGGATTTAGAATGAATGAGTTATGCATTTTAGAAGTTGAGGAAAATCACTTGTTCAATGGTATTGGTCCAAAATGACCTATAATGATTCCTCATATCACATGCATTCAAAAGTTGAATTTGCACTTCCTCCAAACATAAAAGTTGAAATATACATCTTGAATTTGATCATGCAACTTGAATGGATTTCATCTCATAAAAAATGAGCAAGTTATGGTCTTGGGAAGTTGACCTCCAAATTAGGGTTTAGACAAAATGACCTATAATCGTTCACCATAAAAAATGACTTTCCAAGAAAAACTAGCTCTAGACCTCAACATGAAAGTTGTTTGGAATGTCGTCTAGAGTAACTTTCCTCTTGGAATCATTTTCATATGATAAACATTGTAGGAGGTAGGGTCTAGGGAACCCCAGTTTTGATCAATTGACTTCCTCTGGTCAACCACCATGAACCAACTTGCTAGCTTGCCATTCTCTTGACTTTTGGGACTCATGAAGGATCATATATGCATAAGATGATTAAATGTGAGGTATCCCTTGAAATATTTGATCAATTGGTGAAGAAACTTGTTGAGGAAGTTACACAAGATACCTAGATGAATTAGGGTTTCCAAGGAAAATCAACTCCAAACTCTTGATGCTTTCTTGATCAAAATAAAATGTGAAGATCTTGGGGATCCATATATGATACTTAGAGCCATAGTAGACCAAATCTGGATTAAGCTCCTTGCAATGAGGGTCTTAAACCCTAGATATGAGCTTGATAGATCAAAGGTGAGCATGTGCACTACCTACAAAATAGTTAGACTATACAATGACATATTTTTGGTATTTTGGTTAGCAAATGATAAAAAAAACAAAGTATGATACAATCAAATTATGTTTGGTGATCTCTCCAAATGCAAACCCAATAAATGAGGGGTAAGGAGGATGCCAAGTTGTGATCCCAATGCTAATGCATATGATGATAAGAGCATGAGGAATCTTAGGGTTAAAATGGAGGTCTTACAGCTGCCCCTATTTAAGGACATTCTAGCTGAGGAGATAAAGGTTAAAATCTTCATATCGACTCGGTAACATGGTCTTAAGTAAAAACATATAGAAACAAATTTTGGTCCCTAAGAGACCTCATGATTCATATGATATGAATGCTAAAAGAATCTCTATGGGAAAACTGTTGCCACAAAGGAAAAGAATCCGGAGAGACTGAAAGCCCACAGAAGTATAACGCATTCCATAAGGAAAACTCACTAGAGAGATAGAGACTCTGAGGGGATAAAAATGGTTATGCGTAGGCTAGGCTATGGCTTTAAAAACTGTTGGGGGGACACGAGGGATTCCATGAAAATAAATCAATGGAAAGACTCAGCCGGAGAATAAAAGGAACACCTGTAGGGGAAACGGGTAGATCAGAATAAAACTGAAATACTCGACCCAAGCAGGAAATGACGATTTGACTGAGGAAATACACACTCAAACTCAACTAGGGAATAAATGATCTTCAACACAGGAGGAGCAGAATTATATTATCCATTACCGGTTACTGGGTAAAGAGATATCAAAAATCTAACAGGGAGGACATTCGTTACCGGTTAGGGTAAACATATCAAGGATGACTCATTGAGGGCAACCAAGAGGTGTATTTGTTACCAGTTACTGGGTAAGAAAAAACTGCTGGGGAAAATCCAAAATAGGATTTAGAACTACCAGTTACTGGGCAGAAGACCAAAGGAAGAGAATACCCGTCACTAGTTAAAGTGAACATATCAAGGATAGACTAAAAGGAAAGAAAATCCGTCATCGGTTAAGATGAACATATAAAGGATAGACTTGCCTGGGGAAATTAGGAAGGATATCCGTTACCTATTAGGGTAAACATATCAAGGATAAACTGTCTGAAAAAGTAGGGATTACATCTATCGAATACAGGATAGAATACCAAAAAAGAGAATATTTGTCATCGGTTAAGATGAACATATCAAGGATAGACTCAGAGGGAAAAATAGGAATTATATCTACCGATTACTGGATAGAATACCAACAAGAGAATATCGGTTACCAGTTGAAGTGAACATATCAAGGATAGACTCTGCAAAAGGGGAAAAAGTAGGTTTTACAACTACCGGTTACTAGGCAGAAGACCGCAAAGAGAAGGAAACCCGTCACCGGTTAGGATGAACATATCAAGGATTAACTCTCTTGGGAAAGAAAATAGGGATTACAACTACCTTTTTACTGGGCAGAATACCAAAGGGAGAGAATATCCATCACTGGTTAAAGTGAACATATCAAGGATAGACTTCCTGGGGAAACGGGGAAACAAATCCGCTAGGGAAACAAGGTTACTCTTGCCGGGTATTGGACAAAAGTGAAATACTTGCAAACTGAGGAGAATATTACCAGTTATTGGGTAATAGACTCTCAGGGGACCAAAGGCATCTATCTAGGTAAGATCTAGAAAGAAACGGTCAATCAAAGACTCAACCCACTGAGGATATAACTCAGGGGGAGTGGTTCCATCCAGATAATCAACTGGGGAGGAAACTGAAATAATGATCATCCACGAGGAAATAACTCAGTGGGGAAAGGAGAAATGTTAAAGTCTTTCTGCTTAAAGGGGCTAATACTCTACAATTGAAAGAGGACAGACACACCAAATCTGCATGGGGGAAAGGACACCACCATAGCAGAGGATCAAATAAACAATGAATCATAAAATGTAAAAATGCAATAATGAAGTTATATGAGTGTATATGTATATGTATATATGATGATTATGCTGACAAAACGATCACAAAGGATACAAATGTTGATGGTTTGAATCATCGATACAACTCCTATCTAATCCTCACAGGAGGGAAACCACTGCTGAAGAGAGATCGAACATCTCGAAGGCTCAATCCTGGCTGGGGAAGAAAGGAGAGGATCCGATGAGAAAACTGCTATCAATTCTGTGGGTATTTTTAAGTCAACACCATATCAAATAGGAGACAATCCTGTAGGGGACAACAATGATACTGCTCAGAATCAGGGCTAACAAAGATTAGGGATGAATCTGATGACGACTTGCGGGGTAGCAAAATTCCGCTGAAACCACACAAACTGCCGAAATAACGCGCCTACAACTCAAGGGAGGCCAACAAACTCGGCTGGGGAAAGCAACAAAAATCGGTTGCTGAAAAGCTGTTGGGGATGAAATAAGGATCACACCCACTGCTTGGGCAGAACCAATGATGCTCCACCTTTAGGGCTCAGCGCTTTTCAAACCGCTGTTGATATTCCTTTAAATGAGATCAATTGCTTTTTAAAGTAACTGCTTTTATATATTTAAGAAAACATGATTTTGATTTAAAATTTAATTTAAAAAATGATCATAATAAAATTTAAATCTATTTGGCTAAATAATAAATAAGAGTAGAAACAATTGGATAAAAGCTCAACTTTATTTAATGGAATGGTAGTTTGTAAATGACAAAACTCCATAGATCTTTACAAAAGTTGAAAATGTGTAATTTACAGGGAAGAGGGATACATTGAGTACAATGATCACTAATCCTTTTACCAATCTTTGATATCCACTATGCTCTTGGCGTCGGCTAGGAATGATGAATCAGAACCAAACGTTGTGCTCAAGAAAGTCTTCAAAACTGAAGATCGACATCTTGTAGTTACTTGCCATAATCCCTAATTTTTGCATAAATTTCCCCAAGGTGGGGTACTCAATTTATCGGGATAATTTTTTCTGTTTTATGTCTCTAATTTTTGCCTGGATCTCCCTTTCGGGTTTTCAATCCACCGAGATGCTCATTTTTGCCTAAGCTGCCCTTTCGGGTTTTCAACTTAGTGAGTTGTCCTTTTCTTCTTTATGCGAAGTATTTCTTGACTGCATCTGCGTTCACAGGATGAGTGAACTCTTCACCATCCATAGTTGTAAGAATCAAAGCACCGCTTGAAAAGGCTCTCTTGATAACGTATGGGCCTTCATAATTAAGAGTCCATTTTCCCCTAGAATCTGGTTTGAAAGATAGAATTTTCTTGAGAACAAGGTCACCTTCTCTGAACACACGAGGCATGACCTTATCAAAAACTTTCTTCATTCTCTGTTGATATAACTGACCATGACACATGGCAGTCAACCTCTTCTCTTCAATCAAATTCAGTTGGTCACACTTGGTCTGACACCATTCAGCTTCAGTCAACTTGGCTTCCATCAAAACACGCAATGATGGGATCTCAACCTCTATAGGGAGCACAACTTCCATGCCATAAATAAGTGAGAAAGGGGTTGCCCCTATTGAAGTGCGGATGGATGTACGATACCCATGCAAAGCAAATGGGAGCATTTCATGCCAATCCTTGTAGGTCACAACCATCTTCTGGATAATCTTCTTGATGTTCTTGTTTGCAGCTTAAACAACCCCATTCATCTCAGGTCTGTAGGGAGAAGAATTATGATGTGCAATCTTGAAGTCTTTGCAAAGAGCTTCCACCATTTTATTGTTCAAGTTCGATCCATTATCAGTAATGATCTTATTGGCACACCATAACGACATATAATCTGATTCTTGATAAACCTTACAACAACTTGCTTGGTCATATTTGCATATGATGTCGCATCAACCCGCTTTATGAAGTAGTCAATAGCCACTAAAATGAAACGATGTCCATTAGACGCTTTGGGCTCAATCATGCCAATCATATCAATTCCCCACATGGAGAAGGGCCGTGGGAAGGAAATGACATTCAACAGTGTAGGAGGAACATGAATCTTATCCGCATAAATTTGACACTTGTGGCATTTCTTCACAAACTTGCAACAGTCAAATTCCATTGTCAGCCAACAAGCTCTCAACATCTTATTCGCCATAGCATGTCTATTGGAATGAGTACCAAAGGAACCTTCATGGACTTCAGTCATCAATAAGTCTACTTCGTGTCTATCCATGAATCTGAGAAGAACCATATCGAAGTTTCTCTTGTACAATACTTCACCATTCAGGTAGAAATTGCCGACTAATCTTCTCAAAGTCTTCTTATCTTTCAAAGATGCCCCAGGCGAGTAAATTTTACTTTGGAGGAAACATTTGATATCAAAATACCACGACTTCTCATCCTTGAGTTCTTTAATAGCAAACACGTGAATTGGCCTATCAAGATGCATCACAGTCAATTTGGGAACTTCATTCCAAAACATTACCGTAATCATTGAAGCCAATGTTGCAAGAGCATCTGCATCCGGTTTTCATCTCGAGGGATATGATGAAACTTAATCTTTGTAAAGAAAGTTGAAACCGGGTTGATTCGTTTCCCATTCACCTTTGATTTGATTGACAACCAAAGTTGAATCTCCATAGACGTAAAGATATTTGATTCTGAGATCAATGGCCTCTTCAAGCCCCATAATGCAAGCTTCATACTCATCCATATTATTTGTACACTTGAAAGTCAATCTAGCTATAGACAGAAAATGTGTGCCTTAAGGAGTAATAATCACTGGCTCAATGCCATTACCATATTGATTAAGAGCTTCATTAGATACCATGCCCCAATGGGAACCAGGTTCTGGCCCTTCTTCAAGCAATGGTTCATCACAATATTTCACCTTCAAGTACAAAATCTCTTAGTCGGGAAAATCATATTGCACTGACTAATAATCTTCAATCGCTTGGTGGGCCAAATGGTCATCCAAGACATTACCTTTGATCGCTTTCTGAGATCGGTATTTAATATCATACTCTGATAACAACATCTGCCAACGGGCAATCCTCCCAGTTAAAGCAGGCTTCTCAAAAATATACTTGATTGAATCCATTTTGGATATTAACCAAGTGGTATGATTCAACATATACTGACGCAGATGCTTAGCAGCCCAAGCCAATACGCAACAAGTCTTCTCTAGCACAGAATACCGAGTCTCACAGTCGGTGAATTTCTTACTGAGGTAGTAAATTGCATATTCTTTCTTTCTAGTTTTATCTTGCTGACCAAGAACACAACCCATACTCTCTTCAAGCACATTCAAATACATGATCAGTGGTCTTCCTTCAATAGGCGGAGACAGAATCGGAGTCTCAAGCAGGTACTCTTTGATATTGTCAAAAGCTTTCTGGAAATCCTTGGTCCAATCACAAGACTGATATTTCCGAAAAAGCTTGAAAATAGACGCACATGTGGCAGTCATGTGTGAAATGAATCTTGAGATATAATTCAAGCGGCCGAGAAAACCTCTGACTTGCTTCTCAGTTTTTGGCACAGGAATTTCTTGTATTGCTTTGACCTTGGCAGGATCAACCTCAATACCCTTCTCACTGACAATAAAGCCAAATAACTTACCAGAACGAACACCAAATGTACACTTATTGGGATTCAAGCGGAGTTTATACTTCCTCAAACGCAGGAACAACTTCAACAAATGCTCAACATGTTCTTCTTCATCAATGGATTTAGCAATCATATCATCAACATAGACTTCAATCTCTTTATGCATCATATCATGAAAAAGAGTAGTCATTGCTCTTTGGTAAGTTGTGTAAGACCCTAATTTTGACCCTAAGATCCCTCATGGCATCATGTTATTGTACAAGTGCATTGCCTCAAGGATCATAGCATGTTTGGCTCCTTAACCCTAGGGGTTGGGACTTGTTTGAGTGTTTTGAGACCACCAAGCATGCTTTTATTGTATATTATTGCTTTTCTAATTTGATTACCAACCAAAAGCACAAAAATATGTCACTAACTCTTTTTGTTTTGAAGCTCAAGTGATCATGTGCTCCACAATGCTCCTAGGAGGCTCCTAAGCCCAATGAAATGGCTAGATGAAGAAGAGAAAAAGCATGAAAATGGTACACTAAGTTCCTAATCATCATATATGTTTCCCAAGTATCTCAATTTTCCAATTTGATCAAGATAACCCAAGGGGCTTGAAGATTGTTTCCCAACGAAACCCTAATTCAACTGTGCTTTAACTGTGCCTTGCCCATGAAGCAATCTCAATCTCTGATCAAATTTAATCAAGGGAAGTTCTTTCATTCATCATTTTATGCATATATGATCCTATGAGAGGCCCATCAATCATTTATTCATCAAGATTGGAAGTTTGGCCTTGAAAAGTTGACTAGTCAAGTCATCTGACTAATCGGAGGATCCATGAAATATACCTTTTGATGTGTTTGTAAAATGAAGATGACCCCAAGATAAAAACTGTTCCTAAGAACCATATGAACAATTTTCATGTTCATCAAAAATCCATTTGAAACTTGGAAGAACATCATTCATTTCAAAACATTATAGGTCATTTTGATTGAAACCCTAATTTTGGGTCAACTTACCAAGGGCATAATTTCCTTAATTTTTATGATTTTGAGATGAGACCAAATGCATTGGAAATTTTGAGATGTCTACTTAAAATTTTATGTTTGAAAAAATTTCATAATCCTAAAAGAAATACATGTGATAATACAAAACATTATAGGTCATCTTGGACCTAATTCATTGAATTTGAAAAAGTACCCAACTTCAAATGCCCATAACTTTGTCATAGAAAATCCAAATGATGCATACTTTGAGTCTAAATTGATCATCTTGAAAAGATATACAACTTTGATGTTTAAGGTTTTTTATTTGAAGCTTGAATCATGAAAACAAAAGGGTGTGATTAAGCTTGCTTTTGGTGAAATTTTTCAAAGTGACTTGAATATGTTTTGTACTTGAATCTTCCAAGCCAGTTTTCATCAATTTGAAAATGCCAAATGATTTTTTGCCCAACATGACTTTTGTTCCTTATTTCAAGGGCTTTCCAACCACTATCTACAATACTTGTTTGGACTTACCATTTATGAGTTTCGAAATTATCTTCATTTAGGTGCATTTTGGATATTTCATGTTATAACTTGGTATGCAAGCTTGTTCCATACAATGTACACATCCAATTGCTCTTCACATGAACTCAGCAATCTCTTCCACACGCCTGTACAGGCCCATGCATATGAAAGTTCAAATTCCATGCACACTAGAGAAGTGTGTGATCAGCCACATTTAGCTATGAATAGAGGTTGTATCTCCCTCATTTCTCAACCTTTTGGAGATCCAAATTGCTGCAGAAGTGAAACCATAGCCATACCAAAGAAATTATTCAAAAAAATTTCTCACTTTTGAGCTTTAAATTCAGCATCATTAGCTGAGCTTTAAAGCCTAATTCCTTAGCCTTTCACTTCCATTACACTCAAGGATCAAAGAGGAGCAAGGATCTTGAAGGATTTGTGGCTAGAAGTTCATCCATTTGAAGGTTTATTCTCAAACTTTTTGGATCTAGAACTCTTAATTCAATGTAGCATTCTTGTGTTTTTGTGGTTTTCTAAAGTCCTCACACTTTAGGCAAGCCATTGGTGCTTCCAATTTTCCATTTCATGAACTTTCAATTTGAACACCATGATCTTCTCCTTCACATTTCTCTCAATATAGGAAGAGTGAGGGAGATCCATTGGTACAATGATGGTCTCCATCACACGGGCTTCATTTCCATGGCCTTGTTTTTAATTTTCATTAAAATTTTATTTCCTGCAACTGGTGGCCGGAATTGGTTGTCTGGCCGGAGAAGATGGTGGTTTCCACCACCACCACCATGTGTGTCACCTGTAGTCATTGGATCACCTTGCCACAATCTAATCTCACGCGTTCATTTTAAATACTTCATTTAATACCTTGTGTAGCGCGTTTGACTCAAGTCCAGCGTATGTCCTCAGATCTGGACCATCCCTTGATGCCACGTCAATTAATGAGTTGCATCATGTGGCTGCGCTTTTTTCCATTTATTCCATTTTTCTTTTATTTTCAATTAATTCATTTGATTTTCAAAAATTCATAAAAAATTCATTTGAAGTCAGAAAAATATGAGACCAATTCCAAAAAAATTCTTGAAAAATCTAGTTTCATATTATGATTTTTAATTATTTTTGTGACTTTATTTGATATTTTACATGGATTATTTGATTTTTAATGGTTTTAATTCATTTTAAAATACTTTCTGACTTTTGAAAAATCCAAAAATATTTTCATAGCATCTATGGATCATGATAAGTCAATGAAAAATAGTCTCAACAATTTCTTGATTGTTTTGAGATTATTTGAGATTTTAGTTCATATTATGTTATTTTTAATTGTTTCTAATTATTTTTAAATACTTTCTGGTTTCAAAACTTTGTGAGAAAATTAGTCAAAGCTTGTTTGACTATGTTGAACCTATGAGAATTTAATTGGACTTTTTGAAGTGGATTTGAATTGAATTTAAGGTTTGACCTTATTTGTTTATTTTTATTTGCATTTTATTTTAATTCAAAAAATACCAAAAAAATGTGGTTGACCTTTTGACTTGTTATCTTCATTTCTCTTCTGTTTGGTGTTGGTTGATGTTGATTTGGTTCACATTTAATCAATTGATTTGGTTGTGGTCTTCTTTTCCCCTCCCTTTCATCTTCATCCCTTTCTTTCCATCAATGTCAAATGAGTTAAAAGTTTTGTGGTTGGTCTTGACAGATGAGAGGTTTAACCTTCTTTGATCCAAACCAAACTTAACTTGATCCATGATCAAGTGAGTTATTTTGTGTTAAAGATAGGTTGCTTCTTGGTCAAGTAAATAACCAAAAGTCAATACAAGACCCTCCCCCTTTTTGTTTGGCATGACAAGTTTATGGAGCTTGGCTTACTAGTCATGATCTCTAACTTGTGTTCTCTGCCTATATTCTTATTGACCGGCCTGAGATAGGTGTGACTACTACATTAGTCCACTTACGATTGCTTAACATAGCGCTACATTGTCTTATGACAAGCTAACATAACCTTACTAATTACTAACTTTAATTTGAGCTTTTAATTTCTTGTCATTTACTTTTAATGTCATTTATTTCTTGCTCGTTATTCATATTGATTTTCACTTTGCTCACTTGAGCATATATTTTATGTTTATGTCATTTTTTCGTTTGCTCATTTGAGCCCATAATTTAATATAAATATATTGCTATTTTGTGTTGCTTTGTGTTTGTTTTGTGTGAACCAAATGAAAAAGGATAAAGGACTTAGAATTAGGACTTACCTATGCTTAAAGGAGTTCAAGATCAACTAGGCCTCATGCCTTTAGAATGCAAAACTTGTTGAAGAGCAACTAGGCCTCATGCCTTTAGAATTCTAAAATTCAAAGCTGATCTCAAAGGACTTCTTCTCCAACTTATTCTTTGTCCATTCCCTTTATTGTGTTGTGAACTTTTTGATGTTTGCTTTTGTGTGATAGGGATCCCACGCTGAGATTGTGAAAAGAGGACCATTGTCATGAATAGCCAAGTTAAGAGCCAAGCCAAGTGGATATCCTAGGAGCTTGAGTTCAATTGTTTGATTGCTTGTTTGTGTGATAAGTCCAAAGGAAAGGAGCATCTTGAGTCATCTCTATGACTCCAAGAAAGGAACTCCAAGGGTTTATCTTTTCCCTCTTATCTTTGTATGCTCTAGGAATAACCCTTCTCTTCTTCTCCCCACTCTAACCAAGCCAAGAATCATTTTAAAAACTTTGACTTTATTTCAAGTTAGAAACCTAGGCCTTATGCCTTTGACTTTTCAAAACTCTTTTCATAAATACTCATTGTGAATAAACATTTAACCCAACTTTGACTTCATTTCGCAAATGAATCTAACTTGTAAATATAACTCATTTTAAGTTGTTTTGTGGTTCCAATGGCCACTTTATTAAAACCTTTTTAAAAACATTAGTCATAGGTTTGAGTTATCACAGTGGTTGATGTAAATCTCACCTCATCCTTAGTGTTGGATTATAAGACTTCCATGCTTATTATAGGGTTAACCCCCTCACTAGAATGTTGAAGCCTTCCTCACATGGTGGGTTGTTGGTTTAGGTTGAGTTTTCTCCCTTTGATAACAAAAGACCTTAAGGCTTTTGATCAAATCAATTCACCAACTTTTGAAATTTTTACCCCGAACTACGAGGTTTTGATCCTCCTTTGTGATGGTACGTAGGCAATGGGTTCATCCATTCAAACAACAAAATTTGTAAATATAATCTATTCTTTTCTCATCCCTCCAATATTTTGCACAAAACTTTTCACAAATACCAATCTACAACACATATTTGCAAAAAGGGTTCCCTTAGAGTACTAAGGATGTTTTGGGTGCGTAAAACCTTTCCATTTCACCTTACCTAGATCTCTGACATTTTTATTAGTTTTTTATTTGAAAAAATTCTTACTTGGCTTTTGTTCGCTTTTTAGTCTTTCCTTTGGACAAATAAAAGTGCAATGGCAACTCGAATTGTATGTTGAATTTTGGTTTAGTCAATAAACCTAAAGGTAACGAAAACCCCGCTACAGAAAAGTGGAGACTCTGCTGGGGACATCACCTCTCTAGTGGGTTTAGCCTAATTTTTTCTTGTATGTGTTGTATGTTTATATTTATTTGTGACATATTTCTGTGCAAATTTGGGATGAATGTATTGTTTGTAATGTATGAATTGCTTGATATATTAATTGCTTGTATGCTTGGTGGTTTCTTGTGAGATGAGTTCTATACCCGAACTCGAGTGCACTTATGATAGGAGAATGGCATAGTCTTATTGACTTGTGTGGAGTTATTCCTTAACAAGTTAACTTGCAAGTCCATTCACTTGGTATAGGTCTTTATTGGGATCACTAATGTTACACGAGTAGTCGTGGTTAGGCATTACTCTTTCCAATAGAAACCCTAGAAGCCAAGGACCTTAGATACCTAGCCCATCTTGGCCTATTTTAGGACGTAGTATGAAGGTCTTTCAAGTGTAAGAGTTGAGGCAATTGTTACGCGATACTACACTCATAAGAGTTCCTCTTGAGAATATTTTTGGAAGACGAGTAGTCGTTTTATCCGATAATATCCGAAGGATGGGATGATGACTATGGGAACCTTTTTAGAACATGATTGTCAGGTTTAACCATAGTACACTCCCATTTGGTGGTTCTTAACCGAGACTCCATGCTCGTGACTTACAACAAATTCGTGATTCGCGGTTGATCCGTTCTCGTATATCCTCAATATCAATGGAACTTGGGTGTTGATAAGGTGTAAGCCATAATCCACCAAAATGGATGATTGATATTGATGATGACTTAAGCCATCCTGTGACCTTTGTATGGTGTGACTTGCTTGATCCTTGAGTGTGTTTGTTGCATCCAAGCATTCATGCATTCATTCACATCCATGTCATCAACAATAAAGATTTTACAAGGAACTTAAGAGGTCTATTTGCAAATTTTCAGACATGGATAAGCAAAGAAGGAATACGAAGAAGTACAGTTTCAGACAACCCGACTTGAAAGAGTTAAGGAGTTTGGAATCTTATGTATTAGAGCCCTTGGAGTTCAAACCTCGCCATGGGAAGCTTCTGTCTATTCTTTCTACTATGGTGGATGAGGGTTTGATGAGTGTGTTGGTGCATTTCTACGATCCTCTATATCGGTGCTTCACTTTTCCGGATTTCCAGCTTTTGCCTACACTAGAGGAGTATGCTTATCATGTGGGTATACCTATTCTTGACCAGTTGTCGTTCAGTGGTTTGGAGAAGATTCCGTCTTCTCAAGAGATTGCTGACATGCTTCATGTGGATGTATCTGACGTTGTTGCTAATATGACTACCAAAGGTGGAATTCAAGGTCTCCTGTATGATTTCCTGATTTCCAAAGCTACTTTGTTTGGGAAGGCTATGAGTAAGGAAGCTTTTGAAGCCATATTTGTACTCCTCATCTATGGGCTAGTGTTATTTCCCCATATTGACAACTTCGTGGATGTGAACGCTATTAGGATTTTCTCTTTTCTTAATCCTGTTCCGACTCTGTTGGGTGACACTTATTTCTCTTTGCATATGAGGAATGCAAAGGGTGGTGGTTCCATTGTGTGTTGTCTGCCTCTGTTGTACAAGTGGTTTATTTCGCACTTGCCTCAGACGCTTGCCTTCAAGGAGAACAAGGGATGTCTACGGTGGTCCACGAAACTTATGTCTCTCACTAATGATGATATCTCTTGGTATAATCGTGTTTATGATGGCGTTCAGATTATTGACTCTTGTGGTGAGTTCTCCAATGTACCTCTTCTTGGTACATGTGGTGGAATTAACTACAACCCTGCTTTGGCTCGCCATCAGCTTGGGTTCCCCTTAAAGGATAAACCTAACAACATTTCGTTGGAAGGCTTATTCTTTCAAGAGGGTAAAGATCCTTAAAACTTGAAGGATAGGATGGTCCGCGCCTGGCGCAAGGTTCATAGGAAAGGGAGGAATGAGCTTGGTCTGAAGAATTGTGTTGCTTTGGAACTTTAAACCTCTTGGGTAAGGAAGAGAGCTCTTGAGTACCGTATGCCGTACAAGTATCCGAGACCTACCCCTATGGTTATGGTTGGGCCTTCAACCCTCCCTAATCAAAGAGTAGAGGAGTTGAGAGACGAAGACCGTTCGCATGCTTGGGTTTGTGAGAGTGAGGAGCTTCTTCAGCAGCTCAAGGATAAGGATGCAATGATAGAATTTCTAGAGCATCAGGGTATTGATGAACTCGGTGATGTGATTACTTATCTCCTTCCTCACTCGTCTAGGTTTTGGAAGAGGAAGTATGATCAGCTCGCCAAGGAGAAGGCCGATATGGAAGCAGCTTATGAGAGAGAGGTGAAGAGGCTTCGTGTGACGTATCTTCCGATCTCGAAGGCTTTGGATGATTGCTTCTAGGGCTCCATAGGATGTTTATTCTCCTTTTCTCTTGTATTGTATTTGGTTACCAAAACTCTGCTACTTCTTTGGTGTAAAAAGTTTCCAAATACTATATTGCTATGAGTATTCCGTATATGTCTTTAAAAGGTTGAATATTTCTCAAACATTTGCAAATAGATCTTTATAAAGTTCCTCTGATAAAAAACAAATCATATGCATGAGCATTGCATGCATCATATGCATAAGTAGGTTTTGGTTCCGAGCTCTGATACAATGGTCTAACTCTTTGCTCTTCATTCATTTCAAAGACAAGCTGACGCATTGGTACAACACCCGAGCAAATCATCAGAAGATCATGGAACACCTCGAACAAGAAAATAGAGATCTGAAAGAGGAGATTTCCAGGTTGACTGCCATGATGGAGTCAGTTCTTGCTGCCCAAAGTCAAGCTTCTCCAACTCCTGCAACTCCTCCCGCGAGGACGGTCATCTTTGAAGTGGTTACTTCAACAGTGTTTGCTGCCACCGCCCACTTTGCTCTTAGTCTGCCTGCTGGATTCCCTTGGGGAATGCCATCTAACTTTGTGCCAGAGGGTTTCGCTCCCACCTTCGGAAGACACCATTTATCATTCTGAGCCATCTGAGGGCCCGGACGTATATGAGAAAATGGATGAGATGAAAGATCAATTTCTTGAGTTGCACAAGGAGTTGAAAACTTTGAGAGGTAAGGACCTTTTTGGGAAGAGTGTTGTTGAATTGTGCTTGGTGCCCAACGTGAAGATCCCAGTTAAATTCAAAGTGCCTGACTTTGAGAAGTATAAGGGAAACACGTGTCCACTCAGCCATCTTGTGATGTATGCTCGCAAGATGTCGTCCCAAATAGACAATGATCAACTGCTGATTCACTATTTTCAGGATAGCCTGACAGGTGCTGCGCTCGGGTGGTATATGGGGCTAGAAAGTGCAAGCATCCGCACTTTCAATGATCTTGGAGAGGCGTTTGTGAAACAGTATAAATACAATGTGGATATGGCTCCAGACAAAGATCAGTTGAGGGAGATGTCCCAGAAAGACAAGGAGAACTTCAAGGAATATGCCCAGAGGTGGTGAGAATTGGCAGCTCAGCTAGTGTCACCCTTTGAGGAGAAGGAGATGACAAAGATCTTCTTGAAGACTTTGAGCTCTTTCTACTATGAGCGCATGATTGCTAGTGCTCCCTCGGACTTTACCGAAATGGTAAATATGGGGATGATGCTAGAAGAGGGAGTCCACGAAGGACGTTTGTCCCGTGATGATAGCTCTTCGACAAAGAAGTATGGAGGATTTGCCAGGAAGAAAGAAGGGGAGACTCATGTTGTTTCTTCCCATGTCAAGAGAAGGCCCTCTATGAGGAGAAAAGAGGTCCGACCAACGGTCAACCAACACCAGGTGGCTCATATAGCACCTGCTTTTAGAGAAGTTCAACAACAACCACAACAACAACATCATCAACAATAATAGGCCTACCAGCCTCGCAACAATAACAACACCAGCACCAGCAACTATGAGAGGAAAAGGGTGACTTTTGACCCTATTCCTATGACCTATGCTGAACTTTATCCTTCCTTAATTGATAGGAAGTTGATAACTCCACGAGATCCTCCTGTTGTGCCAGCCAATCCTCAATGATGGTACAAGCCCGAACTTCACTGAGTGTATCATTGCCCGAGCATGGGAAAGCAGTTGTCAATATGGTTCAGGGGTACCCTGGCAAGTACAAAGTCCTTTATGTGAATGACATAAGGCAATCCTTGGTAGAGATGCATATGCTGTTGTGTGAGCACAGTCATTATGAACATGATCATGATAGGTGCCAGGTGTGCACTGTTAATGAAAGAGGATACCATCAGGTGAGAAGGGACATCCAAGAGATGTTAGACCAAGGGATGATTAAGATACATCAGAATTGTAATGAGGATGAAGTTGATGTTATCACTCTAGTATTCAAAATTCCTGATCCTGTTGTGATTAAGTACGATGGCAACAAGAAGAAGGTGGTGCCCACTCTTGTAATTAAGCCAGCGGGCCCTGTCCCGTATGTGTCAGATAAAGCAGTTTCGTACCGTTATAATGTTTTTATGCTGGAAGATGGGAAGGAGGTGCCGTTGCCCTCAACTTCTGCCGTAAGCATTTCCGACATTAGTGGAGTGACCCGTAGTGGTTGTGTTTTCTCGGCTCAGTCGAAATCCCACGAAGACGTCTTAAAGAAGGATGTTGTCAGTTCCGCTGGTCCCGTGGGGACTTCTTCTTCGAATCAGACTGCTCCTATTGTGAAGGGTGTTGACCCCGCTGTTGTTAAATATGTTAAAGCTCCTATCCTGGTTGGCCAGTCTGGCATGTTGAAAGAGGATGGTGATGAGATGTTGAGGCTCATCAAGAGGAGTGAGTACAATGTTGTGGAGCAGTTGCTTCAAACTCCATCGAAGATATCTGTCCTATCTTTGTTGATGAATTCAGAGCCACACAGTGAAGCATTGCAAAGGGTGTTGGACGTGACATACGTGGATCACGATGTCACGATTGATCAGTTTGATAGCATTGTTGCAAATATAACTGCCTGCAATTATATGAGCTTCTGTGATGATGATCTTCCCGAGGAGGGAAAATACCATAATTTGGCTTTACATATCTCCATGAACTGTAAAGACGATACCCTGTCCAATGTGTTGGTGGACACAGGGTCATCACTTAATGTATTGCCAAAGTCCACTCTTGCCAAACTTTCATATCAGGGGCCTCCCATGAGGCAGAGTGGAGTGGTAGTGAAAGCTTTTGATGGATCGCGTAAAATTGTGATTGGTGAATTAGACCTGTCGATCAAGATTGGACCTAGTGATTTCCAGATCACTTTCCAGGTTATGGATATACATCTGTCATATAGTTGTTTGCTTGGTAGACCATGGATTCACAAGGCAGGCGCCGTGACATCCACCCTGCACCAAAAGTTGAAGTTCGTTAAGAAAAAGAAGTTGGTGGTGATAGGGGGGAAAAGGCTCTCTTGGTCATCCATTTATCTTCCTTTTCCTATATTGATGTTGAGGATGAGGTTGGAACTCCGTTCCAAGCCTTATCTATTGCTGAGCCTTCTAGGAAAGGACTTTCTTCATTTGTCTCCTATAATGACGTGAAGTTGGCCATTAAGCATGGTACAACTGATAGTTTGGGGAAAATGATCAAGTTGGAAGATAATAAGTCCCGAGATGGTATAGGGTATTCCTCTGGTGTTTCCAATGATCTTGGGTTGTTTCAGAGTGGAGGTTTCATCCACACCGTTGAAGATCAAGAGGCTGCTGCCATCATTGAAGAAGATGAAGAGGAAGACCTTGGAAACTTTGTCATACCTTGCGGAATCTGCAATAATTGGGTCGCCGTTGATGTTCCAACAGTTATCCATAAGTCAACGTAATGTGTTCATTTTGTTTAAAAACCTTCTCCCATGCCAAAAGGAGAAGTGAAGACATTCTTGGCATGATTTGATTAATACAATGATATTCATTCAATAATCGCATGTTAAATGTTTGTTTTTCTCAAATTATTTCTCCTTTTTGCCTTTTGCATGAAATTGGAGATCACCATAAAACCCTAAAAAGAGAATAAAATCAATTTTTCATTTGCATAATGATTTTCCTTGTTTGAATTCTGAAATCTCTTTTATACTCAAAATCATTATGCAGGTTAATCAAACCCATTGAACATAATGATCCAACACCATCTCCCAACTTTGAATTCCCTATATTTGAGGCAGAAAAAGATGATGTTGAAGAGATTCCTGATGAGATTACCCGTCTGCTTGAGCATGAGGAGAAGATCATTCAGCCACATCTTGAGAATCTGAGTCAACTTGGGGTCTGAAGACTGCATCCGTGAAGTGAAGATTGAGGCACTCCTTGAAGAGTCTGTTAAGAAGGGGTTGATTGAGTTGCTACGAGAATATGTCGACGTCTTTGCCTGGTCGTATGAAGACATTCCTGGTCTAGATACTAATATTGTGCAACATTTCTTGCCGTTGAAGCCTGAGTGTGTGCCTGTGAAGCAAAAGCTCAGAAGAACTCATCCCGATATGGCAGTGAAGATTAAAGAAGAAGTTCAGAAGCAAATTGATGCAGGGTTTCTGCTGACTTCTACATATCCTCAATGGGTGGCCAATATTGTGCCTGTACCTAAGAAAGATGGAAAAGTCCGAATGTGTGTGGATTATCGTGACTTGAATAAAGCTAGTCTGAAAGATGATTTTCCTCTACCACACATTGATATGTTGGTAGACAATATGGATAAATTCAATGTCTTTTCATTTATGGACGGATTTTCCGGTTATAATCAGATTAAAATGGCACCTGAGGATATGGAGAAGACAACATTCATCAGACCTTAGGGAATATTCTGTTATCGAGTGATGCCCTTTGGTTGAAGAACGTCGGAGCCACGTATCAACGCGCTATGACTACCTTGTTTCATGACATGATGCACAAGGAGATCGAGGTGTATGTCGATGATATGATTGCAAAGTCGAAAAAACGGAGGTTGAACATGTAGAGCACTTGTTGAAGCTTTTCCAGCGTTTGAGGAAGTACAAACTCCGCATGAATTCGAACAAGTGTACATTTGGAGTCCGTTCCGACAAGTTATTGGGCTTTATTGTCAGCGAGAGAGGTATTGAAGTTTATTCAGCCAAGGTCAAAGCAATACAAGAGATGCCTGCGCCCAAAACTGAGAAGTAAGTCCGAGGTTTTCTTGGCCACTTGAATTACATTTCGAGATTCATATCCCACATGACTGCCACATGTGCACCTATATTCAAGCTCCTCCGGAAAAATCAGCGTCATGATTGGACCAAGGATTGCCATAAAGCTTTTGATAATATCAAAGAGTATTTGTCTGAGCCTCTGATTCTGTCTCCGCTTGTTGAAGGGAGACCTTTGATTATGTACTTGACTGTGCTTGATGACTCCATGGGTTGTGTCCTTGGTCAGCAAGATGAATCAGCGAAGAAAGAATATGCGATATACTACTTGAGTAAGAAGTTCACTGATTGTGAGTCTCGATACTCAACGCTTGAGAAGACATGTTGTGCTTTGGCTTGGGCTACTAAGCGCTTACGCCAGTATATGTTGAATTATACGACTTGGTTGATATCCTCAAGTATATCTTTGAGAAGCCTTCTTTAACTGGGAGGATTGCCCGTTGGCAGATGTTGTTATCTGAGTACGATATTGAGTATCGAGCTCAAAAAGCTATTAAAGGTAGTATCTTGGTTGACCACTTGGCACATCAACCAATTGAAGATTATCAGTCAGTGCAGTACGACTTCCCTGATGAGGAGATTCTGTATTTGAAAATGAAAGATTGTGATGAGCCTACGCTCGATGAAGGGCCAGAGCCTGGTTCCCGATGGGGTATGGTGTTCGATGGTGTTGTTAATCAGTATGGAAATGGTATTGGGGCAGTGATTATTACTCCTCAAGGCACACATTTTCCTTTTACAGCAAGGCTAACTTTCAAATGCACGAATAATATGGCGGAGTATGAGGCTTGTATTATGGGTTTGGAAGAATGTATTGATCTTAGGATCAAACATCTTGATGTTTATGGCGATTCGGCCCTTGTTGTTAGTCAGATTAAGGGTGAATAGGAGACGAATCAGCCTGGCCTTATTCCATATAGAGATTATACGAGGAGGATTTCAACTTTATTTACTAAAGTTGACTTCCATCATATTCCTCGAGATGAGAATCGGATGGCGGATGCTCTCGCTATGCTTACTTCAATGATTGCTGTCAATTTTTGGAATGAAGTCCCGAATATTACCATGATGCGCTTGGATAGACCAGCTCATGTGTTTGTAGTTGAGGAGGTGAAAGATGATAAGCCATGGTATTATAATATCAAGTGTTTTCTCCAAAGTCAGACTTACCCGTCGGGGGCATCTGTTAAAGATAAGAAGACTTTGAAGAGATTATCTGGCAGTTTCTACCTTAATGGTGATGTGCTTTACAAGAGGAATTTTGACATGGTTCTGCTCAGATGCGTGGATAGACACGAATCAGACCTGTTGATGATTGAAGTTCATGAGGGTTCATTTGGTACTCATTCCAATGGACACGCCATTGCGAAGAAGATGTTGAGAGCAGGATACTATTGGTTGACAATGGAGTCTTACTGTTGCAAGTATGTGAAGAAATACCACAAGTGTCATATTTATGCGGATAAGATTCATGTTCCCCTGACACTTCTGAATGTTATTTCCTCACCATGGCATTTCTCCATGTGGGGAATTGACATGATTGGCATGATTGAACCTAAGGCGTCAAACGGTCACCGTTTTATTCTTGTAGCCATTGATTACTTCACCAAGTGGGTTGAAGCGGCATCGTATGCTAATGTGACCAGGCAGGTGGTTGTGAAGTTTATCAAGAACCAACTCATATGGAGATATGGTGTTCCAGACAAGATCATTACTGATAATGGATCCAAGTTGAACAATAAGACGATGAAAGAGATGTGCAGCGAGTTCAAGATTGCACATCATAATTCTTCTCCCTATAGACCCAAGATGAATGGGGTTGTTGAAGCTGCTAACAAGAACATCAAGAAAATTATTCAGAATATGGTTGTTACGTACAAAGATTGGCATGAGATGTTGCCATTTGCTTTGCATGGCTATCGTACATCCGTCTGCACTTCAATAGGGGTTCCCCTTTCTCTCTTGTATATGGCATGGAGGTTGTGCTCCCTGTAGAGGTTGAGATCCCATCAATTAGAGTCTTGATGGAAGCCAAGTTGACGGAGGTTGAATGGGTTCAGAGTCGTTATGACCAACTGAATTTGATTGAAGAGAAGAGATTAACTGCCATGTGCCATAGTCACTTGTATCAACAGAGGATGAAGAAAGCCTTTGTTAAGAAGGTCAAGCCTCGTGTGTTCCGAGAAGGTAAACTCGTGCTCAAGAAATTCTTGTCTTTCATGCACGATTCCAGGGGACGATGAACTCCAAACTATGAAGGTCCATACGTTGTTAAGAGAGCCTTTTCAGGCGGTGCTTTGTTGCTCACAACTATGGATGGGGAGGACTTCACTCGTCTTGTGAATTCAGATGCAGTCAAGAAATACTTCGCCTAAAAATAAAAAACAGAATAGCTTGCTAAGTTGAAAACCCGAAAGGGCGGCTTAGGCAAAAATGTGTGTCTCGGAGGATTGAAAACCCGAAAGGGCGATCCAGGCAAAAGTTAGAGACACAAATATATATATATATATATATATATATATATATATATATATATATATATATATATATATATATATATATATATATATATCCCGCTAGATTGAGTACCTCACCCTGAGGCAATCTAGGCAAAAATTAGGGATTCGGCAAGTAACTGCATCCTGACAAGACTTTGTTCTACAATTGTTATCTGTCAAAGATTCTCGCTCAGTCATCATCAACTGAAGTTACGAATACAGTGGATTCAGAGTTGGTGAAGAAATGGTCATTATGTTCAATGTAGCCCTTTTCCATGTATATCACCAATTTCAAAATTTGTAAAGATCCATGGAGTCTCGCCATTTGCGGACTACCATTCTCTTAAATAAATTTGAGCCTTTATCCAATTCTTGGCACTCTTATTTGTTTCTGTTTAACAAATGTTTGCATGTTTTAATTGATAAATATCATTGTTTTAAACAAATAACATTTTCATAAATAAACTGTTTTAAACAAAATGAACATTCACAATGACTAAAAGGATAAGTGGAATGTCCTCAGTGCTTTCCCAAGGATAGTATGATCACCAAAGGGTAAGACATTTGTTCATATTCTGGCTTTTTTTTTATCCTCTTCATCAGCTTTCAAGTTGTCTCCCCAACGAGCACAGAAAGAATGATACATCATCCGCTTCCCAGAGGGTCTGATATGAGAAGTGAATTGATCTATCTTATTGGATTGCTTCCCCCTAGTAGAATTTATGGATGTTCATCCAACACATTCCTAGATAGTTTTTTTGTGCATACATGTTTGTTTCCCTCGTGGAGTCTTAGCAATCCATGATTGGTTGTATGGTTGATCCGTGGGTGATCCCTTCTGTTCCAGCTCTTGCCTTGATCTTTTAGACACGTGTATCCCTCTATATCAGGCACTAGCATTTGTGTTTTATCAATTATATGGTTGTCATCCCTTGTGTGGATTAACCTAAAATCCCTTATAGATTGATAAAAGTTGGTATGCTTTGAGTGGAGAATTTTCCTTGCCTCACTGTTTACTCATGAGGAAGATCGTCTTTCCCTAGCCTAAGTAGGAATCTCCAGGAGAGTGAGCATGTGATAATCATTTCCCCAGTGATTTCTCCAGGTGTTGAAGGGTTTGTTTTCCTTTTCATTTATTTTGAAAAGGAGTATCCCCGATATGGCACTTGTGGATGATGGATTCATTTCTAGTTTCCCCAGCCAGGGTAGTTCCCTCGAGAGCATTTGCAGTTTGTCTCTGGTAGGGTTTCCAGATCAGAGTTTGATATTTGTATCTCCTCTGAGTATGAAGATTTCTTCTAGCATTCAGAGTTGGTGGTGAAGATGTTTATTTCCTTCCCCAGTGGAGCAAATACTATTTTTTTCCCCTTTGCAGAGTTTCTGCTTCAGCAGATAGAAGGGAATGTTTTGATTAGTGTGCATCTAGTTGGTGGTTGTTCCCCACGGAGTTCCATATTATTACTTGATAAAGCTTCCCTAGTAGAGTTTCTTCTCTGGTGGATCTTATTGTTATTCAACCACCTATCCCCATCAGAGTTTGAGTTCTCTGTTTGATCATCTTCTTTCGCTGCTCCTGAATACATCTTCTTTGTATCCTCAACGAGTGTAGCTTTGGATTAGGGTTTAATATCCCTGATGATTTATTTTCCTCCTTCTTGGGTTGTGCCCAAGCTGAGTTCTCCAGTAGGGTTTTCCTTTCTTGTCGGGACGTTGGCGAGTGTCTGTTCGTGATTCTCGGACTTGTTTGTGTTAGATATGTCTGTTTGTCAACATTAATCATGCACAAATCATGCATATACATGCATAATTATAGAATTCAGATATTCATGATGCACTTTTTGCCATATATCTTTGCTTGTTATCTCCTGTTATTGGTGAAATATTCTTCCCCAAGCAGATGTTTGTGTCTGATCTCTCCATATAGAGTCAGCCCCACAAGCAGAAAGTGTCTATCTTTCCTTCTTTCTTCCCCACTGAGTTATATCCTTACCGGGTTGAGTCTTGTTTGATTGTGTATTTCTAGTTTGTTCCTAGATTGATTTTCCATTCTTATTATCCCTTGCAGTTCCCTGTGGTTCAGTTGTTCAATTGCTCAATAACTAGTAATTGTTCATCCTTTCCCCAGCAGACTTTGTGGCCTTCTACCCAGTAACCGGTAGTTGTAAGTCCTATTTCTGTGGTTTTCTACCCAGTAACCGGTAGATGTAATCCCCTATTTGTTGGTTATCTTTACCCAGTAACCGGTATTGATATTCCTTCGTTTTTGAGTATACCACCCAGTAACAGGTGATATATCTCGTGGATAATTGATTTTGTCTGGAAATTTTCACATAGCGAGTCACCTTTCATTTACCCTTGTTTGGTAATGATTGTTTCTCCTTCTGATTGGTCATCATTTTATACCCAGTAACCGGTATCCCGATGTCTTTTCTTTTCGATCAATTTATCCTTTATTAACCCACTAACCGGTTGTGGATAATCTTCCATGCGAGTATGTTATCTAAGTTTTTACCCATATAACGGTAGTAGATAATATATCTCATGCGCTCTTCAGTCGAAGTCTTTTCTTCCCCAGTCGAGTAAGATTTGTATTTCCTTGTGGAATCGAATGTCCATCTTGTAAGTCGAGTTTACTTTTTCAGCCCTCCTTTCAGATGTTGAGTGTCTTGGATATGTTCCCAATTCACGCCTGGTTGGTCACCTATTATATACCCAGTAACGGGTATCCCTGGTGTTCCTTCCTTCTGCTCCCTATTATGACTTTTTGTCCCTTGTGGAGTCAGATTTTTACTTGAGTTGAGATGTGCCTTTTGGGTCCTCCTCAGATGTTTCAGATGATTGATATCTCTCACCCTTATACCGGTCTTAGATATTCTTTCTCCTTGAGCGTGTTGTTCTCTCACCCAGTAACCGGTATTTTGATGACATGTCTCTCTTTGAGTTTATTACCCAGTAACCGGTAATATTTTGTCTTTTCTTCCTCAGCTGAGTCCTTTATGGACATCCCCGTCTGAGTCCGGATTTTATCCGATGTATCCTTTATGGATAGTTCGGATGTATTGGCATATTCCCCAATACATGCATCTTTGCATCAACTCGAGTCTTTCCATCGATTTATTTTCGTGGAATCCCTTCGTGTCTCCCAACAAGTTTTCAAGCCGTGACCTGCTCACACACTTTTACCTCATTTCCCCCCAGAGTCTTTGTCTCCCTAGTGAGTGTGTTACTCCTATGGATTTTCAGTTTCTCCCGATTTATTTTCCCTTTGTGGCAATCATTCACCATGAAGATTTTATTTTGCATGCATACATTTGCATCATGAGGTCTCTTAGGGACCAAAATTCGTCTCTTTGTTTTTATTTAAGCCCATTCTATCTCGTCGAGACGAAGATTTTAACCTTCATATCTCCGGCTAGAATGACCTTAAATAGGGGCATCTATAAGACCCTAATTTTGACCATAAGATCCCTCATGGTATCATGTTATTGTACAAGTGCATTGCCTCAAGGATCATAGCATGTTTGGCTCCTTAACCCTGGGGTTGGGACTTGTTTGAGTGTTTTGAGACCACCAAGCATTCTTGTATTGTATATTATTTCTTTTCTTATTTGATTACCAACCAAAAGCATAAAAATATGTCACTAACTCTTTATGTTTTGAAGCTCAAGTGATCATGTGCTCCACAATGCTCCTAGGAGGCTCCTAAGCCCAATGAAATGGCTAGATGAAGAAGAGAAAAAGCATGACAATAGTCCACAAAGTTCCGAATCATCATATATGTCTCCCAAGTATCTCAATTTTCCAATTTGATCAAGATAACCCAAGGGGCTTGAAAATTGTTTCCCAAGGAAACCCTAATTCAACTATGCTTTGACTGTGCCTTGCCCATGAAGCAATCTCAACCTATGATCAAATTTAATCAATGGAAGTTATTTCATTCATCATTTTATGCATATATGAGCATATGAGAGGCCCCTAAATCATTTATTCATCAAGATTGGAAGTTTGACCTTGAAAAGTTGACCAGTCAAGTCATCTAACTAAGCTAAGAATCCATGAAATATACCTTTTGATGTGTTTGTCAAATGAAGATGACCCCAAGAGACAAAATGTTACTAAGAACCATATGAATAACTTTCATGTTCATAAAAAATCCATTTGAAACTTGGAAGGTCACCATTCATTTTAAAACATTATAGGTCATTTTGACTAAAACCCTAATTTTGGGTCAACTTACCAAAGGCATAATTTCCTTAATTTTTATGATTTTGAGATTAGACCAAATTAATTGGAAAGTTTGAGATGTCTACTTAAAATGTTATGTTTGACAAAATTTCATAATCATAAAATAAATTCATGTGATAATACAAAACATTATAGGTCATCTTGGACCTAATTCATTGAATTTGAAAAAGTACCCAACTTCAAATGCCCATAACTTTGTCATAGAAAATCCAAATGATGCAAAATTTGTGTCTACATTTATCATCTTGGAAACATCTACAACTTTGATGTTGAATTGTTTTTCATTTGAAGCTTGCATCATGAAAACAGAGGGGTGTGATTAAGCTTGCTTTTGGGGAAATTTTTCAAAGTGACTTGAATATGTTTTGTACTTGAATTTTCCAAGCCAGTTTTCATCAATTTGAAAATGCCAAATGATTTTTTACCCAACATGACTTTTGTTCCTTATTTCAAGGTATTTCCAACCACTACTCACAATACTTATTTGGACTTACCATTTGTGAGTTTCGAAATAATCTTCATTTAGGTGCATTTTGGATATTTCATGTTATAACTTGGTATGCAAGCTTGTTCCATCCAATGTACACGTCCCATTGCTCTTCACATGAACTCGGCAATATCTTTCATCCATCATTGGGCCTTCCACACGCCTGTACAGGCCCATGCATATCAAAGTTCAAATTTCATGCACACGAGAGAAGTGTGTGATCAGCCACATTTAGCTATAAATAGAGGCTGCATCTCCCTCATTTCTCAACCTTTTGGAGATCCAAATTACTGCAGAAGTGAAACCATAGCCATACCAAAGGAATTATTCAAAAATTGTTCTCACTTTCGAGCTTGAAATTCAGCATCATTAGCTGAGCTTTAAAGCCTAATTCCTTAGCCTTTCACTTCCATTACACTCAAGGATCAAAGAAGAGCAAGGATCTTGAAGGATTCGTGGCCAGAAGTTCATCCATTTGAAGGTTTATTCTCAAACTTTTTGGATCTAGAACTCTTAATTTAATGTAGCATTCTTGTATTTCTGTGGTTTCCTGAAGTCCTCACACTTGAGGCAAGCCATTGGTGCTTCCAATTTTCCATTTCAGGAACTTTCAGTTTGAACACCATGATCTTCTCCTTCACATTTCTCTCAATATATGAAGAGTGGGGGAGATCCATTGGTTTCTACCACCACCACCACGTGTGTCATCTGTAGCCATTGGATCACCTTGCCACAATATAATCTCACGCGTTCATTTTAAATACTTCATTTAATACCTTGTGTAACGCGTTTGACTCAAGTCCAGCGTATGTCCTCAGATCTGGACCATCCCTTGATGCCACGTCAATTAATGAGTTGCATCATGTGGCTGCGCTTTTTTCCATTTATTCCATTTTTCTTTTATTTTCAATTAATTCATTCGATTTTCAAAAATTCATAAAAAATTCATTTGAAGTCAGAAAAATATGAGAGCAATTCCAAAAAATTTCTTGAAAAATCTAGTTTCATATTATGATTTTTAATTATTTTTGTGACTTTATTTGATATTTTTCATGGATTATTTGATTTTTAATGGTTTTAATTCATTTTAAAATACTTTCTGACTTTTGAAAAATCCAAAAATATTTTCATAGCATCCATGGATCATGATAAGTCAATGAAAAATAGTCTCAACAATTTCTTGATCATTTTGAGATTATTTGATATTTTAGTTCATATTATGTTATTTTTAATTGTTTTTAAATACTTTCTGGTTTCAAAAATTTGTGAGAAAATTAGTCAAAGCTTGTTTGACTATGTTGAACCTATGACAATTTAATTGGACTTTTTCAAGTTGATTTGAATTGAATTTGAGGTTTGACCTTATTTGTTTATTTTTTATTTGCATTTTATTTTAATTCAAAAAATACCAAAAAAATGTTGTTGACCTTTTGACTTGTTATCTTCATTTCTCTTTTGTTTGGTGTTGATTGATGTTGATTTGGTTCACATTTAATCAATTGATTTGGTTGTGGTCTTCTTTTCCCCTCCCTTTCATCTTCATCCCTTTCTTTCCATCAATGGCCAATGAGTTAAAAGTCTTGTGGTTGGTCTTGACAAATGAGAGGTTTCACCTTCTTTGATCCAAACCAAACTTAACTTGATCCATGATCAAGTGAGTTATTTTGTGTTAAAGATAGGTTGCTTCTTGGTCAAGCAAATAACCAAAAGTCAATACAAGGCCCTCCCCCTTTTTGTTTGGCATGGCAAGTTTATGGAGTTTGGTGTTAGATACCCAAAAGTGCTTATTTGAGCTATCAAATATGGGCATCTTTCACTCCATTTCCTTGCTAAAGTGTTTGAAAACACCTTTGTTTTTGATGAATTGCAAAACAATGATAAGCGATCTTGGTACCAACCTAGGAGTAACTATTACCATAACCAAGGTTATGGGGGTGGTTCTTCTAGCCGTCAAAACCCTCCCCAAAATCCTTATCAACCTCAACAACCGCCGGTCGTAACTTCAAAATTAGAAGAGACATTGACACAATTTATGCAAATGTCAATGGCTAATCAAAAGAGAAACGATGCGGCAATTAAAAATCTCGAGACTCAAGTTGGACAACTTGCTAAGCAACTAGCGGAACAACAACCCGGTCCTTCTTTTTCGGCGAACACGCAAACAAATCCTAAGGAGCATTGTAAAGCGATCACGACAAGAAGTGGGAGGGAGTTGATTAGTGAGAATAAAAAAAGAGATGAGAGTGAATAAAGAGAGGAAAAAGAAGAAAATGAGGAGGAAATATTGGAGGATAATATTGATGGTGAAGTGGGGGAGTGGAGTGAGGAGGAAAAAGTTGAAAAGAACGAAAAGAATGGTGAAGTTGAAAAGAAAGAAAGTGTGGAAATTGAGAAAAATAAAAGTGATGAAGTAATGGTGGAGGAAGTGAAAAAGAAAAGAGCAAGAAGTTCTAGAGTTGCTAAAGGAAAGGAGGTAGTGAGCGCTACTCCAATCCAAAACCTTCCTTATCCACATGCTCCATCCAAAAGGGAGAATGAACGGCATTACGCCCGGTTCATGGATATTTTTAAACAATTGCAAATCAACATTCTGTTTGCCGAAGCCTTGGAGCAAATGCCCAAGTATGCCAAATTCATGAAGGACATACTTACAAAAAAGCGGAGGTATACGGAACCGGAGACCATTGTCCTAGATGCGAGCTGTAGTGCAATTATTCAAAGGACGCTTCCGAAAAAAGAGGTTGATCCGAGACGAGTTACTTTGCCGGTTAAAATTGGTGATATCTATGTCGGAAAGGGACTAATTGATTTGGGGTCAAGCATTAATCTTATACCATTGTCTATTGTAAAGAGGCTTGGCAACATTGAAATTAAGTCCATCCGGATGACGTTGCAATTGGCCGATAAGTCGACTACCCATCCTCATGGCGTAGCCCAAGATGTTTTGGTTAAAGTCGATAAATTCTTTTTCCCGATCGATTTATTGTTATTGATATGGAAGAGGGTGATGATGCTCCGCTCATTCTGGGCCGACCGTTCATGAAAACTGCGCGCATGATGATAGACGTTGACGACGGTCTGATGAAGGTGAGAGTCCAAACGAAGAAGTTACTTTCGATCTATTCGAAGCAATGAAGCATTCAAAAGATAGAAGTGATAGCTTTCGCATCGATGTGATCGAAGAGGTAATTTTGGAGGTTTCTAAGCATATTCATGAGATATCTCCTATGGAGTTAGCTCTTGACGACTCATTTGAAGTTTTCATAGCTGAAGAAGAGCAAGCTCTTGATGAATGCTTAAGGGAACTTGATGGTTTAAACGAACTACAACCGTGGGAAGTTGAGGAGGAAGACTTGAAGAAGGAGGTTAATGACGAAAAAACGCCTATTGAATTGAAAATGTTACCTTCTACTTTGAAGTATGTATTCCTAGATGAGACCGAAGCAAAGCCGGTCATCATAAGCAACCTTTTGTCAAATGATGAAGAAGCCCGTTTGATCAATGTGCTAAAAAAAATCAAGAAGCCATGGGTTGGACTCTTTCCGATCTAAAAGGAATTAGTCCTTCCTATTGCATGCACAAGATCTTAATGGAAGAGGATTTTAAGTCGGTAGCTCAACCACAACGCCGATTTCGGATAGTCCATGGGTTAGTCCTGTGCATGTGGTTCCGAAGAAAGGTGGAATTACCGTGATCCGAAATGACAAGGATGAGTTGATCCCTACTAAAGTTGCAACAGAGTGGCGAATGTGTATTGATTATAGGCGGTTGAATACCGCAACTCGAAAAGATCATTTTCCACTCCCGTTCATGGATCAAATGCTCGAAAGACTCTCGGGGCAACAATACTATTGTTTCTTGGATGGCTATTCCGGGTATAACCAAATTGCGGTTGACCCGGCCGATCATGAAAAGACGGCTTTCACATGTCCGTTTGGAGTTTTCGCATACCGAAAAATGCCCTTTGGGTTGTGCAATGCACCGACGACTTTCCAAAGATGTGTGCAAGCCATTTTTGCCGACCTTATTGAGAAACGGTGCTTGAAAGATGTGTGAAGACCAATCTTGTGCTTAATTGGGAGAAGTGCCACTTCATGGTGACCGAGGGGATAATGCTTGGCCATAAAGTCTCTTCAAGAGGGCTTGAAGTTGATCGTGCTAAGGTTGAAGTGATTGAAAAGTTACCTCCTCCGGTGAATGTGAAGGGAATCTGAAGCTTTTTGGGGCACGCCGGGTTCTATCGGCGCTTTATCAAAGACTTCTCAAAGGTAGCTAAGCCTTTGAGTAATTTGCTAGCTAAGGACCAGGTATTTCTCTTAACCGATGAATGTTTGCAAGCTTTTGAGATTTTGAAAGAAAAATTGGTTACCTCTCCAATTATAGTCGCTCCAAATTGGAATTTAAATTTTGAGCTAATGTGTGATGCGAGCGACTATGCAATCGGAGCGGTATTAGGCCAAAGAAAAGAGAAAAAATTTCATGCGATACATTACGCAAGTAAAGTTCTTAATGAGGCTCAAATTAACTATGCCACCACTGAAAAAGAATTACTTGCGACCACTCGGCGATTAAATATTTGCTCACCAAACCGGATTCGAAGCAAAGGCTCATCCGTTGGATCCTCTTGTTGCAAGAATTTGATGTTGAAATCAAAGACAAGAAAGGATCGGAAAATTTGGTGGCGGATCATTTATCTCCCTTAGTTAATGTGGAGGTTACAGCTTCAGAGAAGGAAATCCGGGAAGAGTTTCCTGATGAAAAACTTTTCAAAATTCAAGTTAGGCCGTGGTTTGCAGACTTTGCGAACCACAAGGCTAGTGGTTTTGTGCCTCCCGACCTAACTTCGAACCAAAAAAGGAAGTTTCTTTCGGATGCCAAGTATTACGTATGGGATGACCCGTACTTGTTTAAGTTGGATAGTGATAACCTTTTAAGGAGATGCGTTACTGGCGATGAAGCGTAGAGCATCCTTTGGCATTGTCACAACTCGCCTTACGGCGGACACTATAATGGGGTGAGAACGGCCACTAAAATCCTTCAGTTAGGATTTTATTGGCCCACTATTTTCAAAGACGCACATACCCATGCGCAAAGTTGTGATAGTTGCCAGAGAAGCGGTGGGATTGGTAAGAGAGACGAGATGCCTCTCCAAAACATCCAAGAAGTCGAAGTATTTGATTGTTGGGGCATCGATTTTGTAGGACCATTCCCACCCTCTTATGGTAACGAGTATATGCTTGTCGCAGTTGATTACGTTTCTAAGTGGGTTGAGGCGATCGCCTCACCTCGGGCGGATGCGAAAACGATAATAAATTTTTTGAAGAAAAACATATTTTCCCATTTTGGAACCCCCCGAGTGTTGATAAGTGACGGAGGGTCACACTTTTGTAATGCACCATTGGAAAGCATTTTAAAACATTACGGTGTATCACACAGAGTGGCAACTCCGTATCACCCACAGGCTAATGGGCAAACCGAGGTCTCTAATCGTGAGATTAAGAGAATTCTCGAAAAAACTGTGTCAAATTCGAAGAAAGAGTGGTCACAAAAATTGGATGAAGCGTTATGGGCATACCGTACTGCCTTTAAAGCTCCAATTGGGCTTACTCCTTTTCAATTGGTGTTCGGTAAAACTTGCCATTTGTCGGTCGAATTGGAGCACAAAGCACTGTGGGCTCTGAAATTTTTAAATTTTGAAAAGGATTTGGCAGGTGAGAAAAGGAAGGTGCAACTGCTTGAGTTGGAAGAGATGCGCAATGCCGCATATCACTCAAGTTGGTTGTACAAAGAAAAGGCAAAAAAATATCATGACAAAAAGCTCCGAAAGAAAGAATTTGTGCCCGGACAGTTGGTCCTATTGTTCAATTCCAGGTTGAAGTTATTCCCCGGAAAGTTGAAATCAAAATGGTCCGGGCCATTTCGGGTCAAAGAAGTGAAGGAGTACGGAGCTATTGTCATTGAGGACATGGAAAAGAAGGAGAGTTGGACCGTTAATGGCCAACGTTTGAAGCTTTATCTCGGCGGTCATGTGGATCGCGCGAGTTGTGCTATTTCTTTGGATGCTCCTCTATGAGCATCGCACCGTCGAGCCTATCCGACGTTAAACAAGCGCTTGTTGGGAGGTACCCCAACATTGTAAGTATTTACAGTTTTTCTGTGGTGTCGTATTGGGATTCCAATTGTTAAACCTTGCTGAATGTACCAGGAATGCTGTTTTTGAAAAGGCAAATGTTGTCATGCTCGCTAGCTGCTCGCTAGGCGAAGCAGTAGCGAGCGGATTCGCTAGCTGCTCACTAGGCGAAGCAGCAGCGAGCGCTGCGTGGCAGCAATCATTTAATTCTCAGCAGGCCACTCTTTTGGGCCCATAACCATTTTTAAAGTGTTGCACTCACGAACTCTGAACTCACACTCACAAACACTTTCTCACATTTCATCTAACAACTCTAAACCCTAACATTGCATCCCTAACCTCCTGTGCATTTCAAATTCAACAGATCTCAAATCAGGTTTGCCCCTTCTTCATTACTTTCTGTTTCCAATTGCTTGAAATTTCTGAACATGAGACATTTAGGGTGAAGTTGGTGGTGTGGGAATCTTTAGGTTTTGCATGTGGGTTTAGAATTACATGTATCCTTGAACGATTCTTTGCATGATAAACCATTTTGTTTCTGTAAGGGATACCATGAGACTTAGGTTTTTCTGGAATTTGGTTGTTAAACATTGTAGAACCCAAAAACCCGTAAGATTCGCTAGCAACTCGCTAGGCGAATCAGTGGCGCGCATTCGCTGCCACTTCGCTAGGCGAACCTGTAGCGAAGCTTCACTAGGTTCTCGCTAGCCGAAGCAGCAACGAGCATGACAGTAGTTGGAATTCTGGTTTTGCTTTCTAATCTGTTTTGTGTTGTGTGGTTTCCTCTCTATGTCTGTGCAGATGGAATCCAGGTCCGGAGCTTCGAAAAAGAGAAAGGGCGGGAACACTTCCCGTCCCGTACCAATACAATTCGACACCGGCAAATTTGTCGGGCCAAAGCAAGCCGCAAGATATATTGCTTTGGAAAAGCGAAAGATTTTGCTGGAAAAGAGATTTTTAATCAACCCTGAAGGCACGAACCGAACATTCGTCGGGTTGATTAACAGCAAAAAGTGGGATCGATTAATATCCCCCCTAGAGCATTACGATATCGCAAGAGTGCGTGAGTTCTACGCGAACGCACTGCCGAACGATGACGAGTCATTCACATGGACGTCTAGAGTGTTCGGCCGTCCTGTTGCGTTCGATCGGGATGCAATTAACCGTGTCCTGGGTGAACCGCTCCATCTGGGAGCCGAGGAGAGAGACACCTACCACCTAGATTTAAGGCTTCACCGGGATACTGATGCGATTTCTGCTGCCCTGCTTCTGAAAGGGAAGTCAGTTGAGCTGAACCCATCTGGGGTTCCCATGAGATACCATAGGGAGGACATGACTCGCTTGGCTCAACTGATTCTTTTGTTGGTTCTTACAAACATCGCACCCAAGTCTCATACTTCTACCGTGCCGATCCCAGTGGCACACTTGGTACACAGCATCCTCACGAACGTTCAGATTGATGTGGCGAGGATTATTGCTTTTGAGCTTAAGTCCGTGATTGAAAGCGGGCTAAAGTCGGGGGCACGAGTGAATTGTCCCCTGGCTTTCCCTTGCCTAATCATGGCTTTATGCCTGCAAGCGAGGGTGAGGCTACCCTCTAGGGGTCAAGTAAGGATCCCGCCACCCATTGATGACCGATACGTGGCCAAGTATTGCAAACCGAAGAATGTAAGAGGTAGTTCAGCTGCTGAGGTTACCGGGGCTTCTGATGGTCCTAGTACTTCTACTCTAGGATCTGATCCTTTCCAGCAGGCTGTCTGCAACTACAACTGGGATTGGATGGCGGCAACTCAGCGCGCCATGCTCGATATGCACGATTCTATGCAGCTGTTACAGCTGCAGATGCGCGACCCCTCCGGAGAGCATTCTATGATGACACGTGAGCAATTTCTGCATCACGCTAGCTGGCCTGTGTTTGGAGAGGGGGCGGGTGCTGGTGCGTCTTCTGGTGCTGCTGCTGATGAAGATGATGATGATGATGATGAGGCTACCGGTTCTGAAGCCGGTACTGATGAGGGTTATGAGTCCGTGGAGGGCTAAGTTATTTTATTTTTCATATTATGTTTTATTTCTATTGTATTTTCAGACTTGTGTATTTTGATGTTGGTTATGTACTTTTGGGGTGTTTTGTCCCCCATGAACAATTTTAAATTTTGAAGTAATATTATTTATGTTTTAAATTTCGTTTGTTTTAATAAATTTTTGGTTGGTTGAGTGTCAAACCTTCTAGATTGGTTGCTCCTCAAAGAAGTATCCAATGAAGGTGCATCCGAGCTTGGATGGCAATGATAAAAATAAACAAGTGAGTAATGCTAAGGTACATGGTTACCTCCGGCTAGAATTTTAGAATGCATTAAGAACTTTACTCTTTTTTGTAATTGAATATTGTCTTTTTGCAACATAATTGAATGAATGTTTCATCTAGGACTTAAAACCACAAATTGTGAGGAAACCTCCATTGTACACTTAAATGCTGGATTCTAATAAGCTTTGTTGATTCATTTGATTCATGCTTTGTCTTTTATTATTGTGAATATGTGGAAGCAATTAGAAATGATCAAGGCACTTGTTTTCTATCGAGCACAACCAGTTCCAAATACAACTTACCTGTGAGCAGAGAGAGTATTCGTTAACCCCTTTGAGCTTAAACAGTTGAATCTCAGCTTGAAATAAAGCGAGATTTCAAAAATCTTTTTTTTACAACCCGGAAAATTTTGATAATTGTTCTTTTGCCGTAAAAAGTCAAGAGCATTCACTTAGGGTGAGTAAGAAATAAGTTGGGGAGAACGAAAATGAGAATCGGTAAGTGCCACAACTCTTGAAAAATCGAGCAAGCATAAAAAAAAATATATAAAATATAGAAAAGAGAAACATCTGTTTTGTAAATATGATGTGAAAGAAAAGAAAAAAATAGAGAAAATGAAAATGAATGCTTGCTTGGAAGAAAAATAGTGAAAAACAAAAATTGAGTGGTGAAATAAGAGTTGTGAAGGTTTCAAATGAGAAATAAATGGAACGAAGTTGAGATGTGTGAATAATATACAGTGAATGTCTCTTTTGCATCGGCAATTTCGTTTTCAATGGCCTTAGAAATGACCCTTGTTTGTTAACCTAACCAAGCTTCAACCGAAAAGTCCTTAGTGATCTTCGTGCTTCCACATTACCATTTATAATTGTTAGACATTGTATGAATTGAATTGATTTCTTCATTGCTGTTGGAAAGTGAGATTATTCCCGCGGTTGCAAACGCGTAATTTCTTCAATCCTTATTTGAAGAGGAGAGATAGGATGATTCATTCAAGATAATATTGTTGTGGATAGATACTTATTTCGCATTGCTACTAAGTTTTAGTTCTTGGGTATTATTTTATTCTAACCGTTGGAAATTTGTATCTGCTAATTCGCTTGTGTTTGAGCCGTTTTATCCGATTTCGGAGAAACCTTTTTCTTAATGCAAATCCTCTTATCCTTCAAGAGGCATACTTTGCTTGAGGACAAGCAAGAATCTAGTTGGGGAGAGTTGTTAGATACCCAAAAGTGCTTATTTGAGCTATCAAATATGGGCATCTTTCACTCCATTTCCTTGCTAAAGTGTTTGAAAACACCTTTGTTTTTGATGAATTGCAAAACAATGATAAGCGATCTTGGTACCTTTGATTTGTGTGTTATTGTGCAGGAATTAGGCATGAAATAATAGAAAATGAAGGCACAACAAAATGGCAAGGGACCAAGAAAAAGAATGCATTCATCAGCTTGCTTGCTAGGCGAGGGCTGTGGCGAAGAGCTCGCTAGGCGAGCGCCCAGCGAGTCCCCAGCGAAGAGCTCCAGTATTTTACAGTAGCAAACATCAACAAACTCGCTAGGCGAGCTGCCAGCGAAGGGTGTAGCGAACACGTCCAGACTTGGCCAAAAGCGCAGCCAGCACTCACTCGCTAGGCGAGCCATTAGCGAGCTCCCAGCGAGCAATTACAGTAGCAAAACCTCCTAAGCTCGCTGGAGCGAAGGGTGAAGCGTGGGCTTCGCCTAGCGAAGGTTTTGTTCGCCTAGCGAACATGCCAATCTGGCAAAGGTCATTTCTTTGGGCGCAGGTGCCACAGGTGCCTCATTTTGGGGCTCGCTAAGCGAGCCATTCTGCTCGCCTAGCGAGCATGATAGCTCAGTAGCAGCACTATAAGTAGCAAGGGCTACTTTTTGGAGCCATACTTTTACACCTCCATACTTTTGTACTTTTTAGATATTTTCCAGCATTGCTCTAGAGATCTTTTGTGACCTAGAAATCATTTCTCTTCATCTCTTAACAATCTTTCACAAAAAGAAGGTGGATTCCCATCCAATCTCGATTATTCGACTCAGATGTTGATCAACCTTCTTCCGAAACTTGTTGACCAAGCTACCATGAAAATGAGTAGCTAAGTTCTTCATTTTGTCAAGGTTAGATGTAGATGATCATTAGCTTTGTGTGTAAATGGGATGATCTTCATTTGTAAACTCTTTAATGGTGAATATATGGTGAAAACTTTGTTTTATTGAAAACTCTTTGTGTTGGTTTATGATCGAGAGATGTTTACCAACTCTTTACCTAGGTTTTCATCCAATCTTGTTTGTTAGCTAGAGATAGTAATGAATGATTTTGTTCACCATAAGGTTGAACCAAAAAGTTGTCATTTTGATAGATTGTGTTAGAGATAAACAATGGATCAAAATGGGAAAACTCACAATGTGTGTTAGAGATAAACACATTGGGAGGACTTTGTGAAATAGTTTATCATCTAAAGGAGTTTATAAGTTTTGTTGATCGAACATATACATGCAAAGTGATCATCGAACCCTAACTTTGGCAATATTTCTCAAATATTAAAACCAAATCTTTTACCGCATTTTATCACACTTTTATGCAAGATACCGTGACTAAAACCAAAAACCCCCTTGTTACTACGAGTTAAGAATTGAAACAACTGTCGAACGGCGGCGATATCTCACAATCCCTGTGGAGACGATAACAAAAACCCGACACTAAAAATACAATCAACACTTGGCTTACTAGTCATGATCTCTAACTTGTGTTCTTTTTGCCTATATTCTTATTGACCGGCCTCAGATAGGTATGACTACTACGTTAGTCCACTTACGATTGCTTAACATAGCGCTACATTGTCTTATGACAAGATAACATAACCTTACTAATTACTAACGTTAATTTGAGCTTTTAATTTCTTGTCATTTACTTTTAATGTCATTTATTTCTTGCTCATTCTTCATATTGATTTTCACTTTGCTCACTTAAGCACATATTTTATGTTTATGTCATTTTTTCGTTTGCTCATTTGAGCCCATAATTTTATATAAATATATTGCTATTTTATGTTGCTTTATGTTTGTTTTGTGTGAACCAAATGCAAAAGGAGAAAGGACTTAGAATTAGGACTTACCTATGCTTAAAGGAGTTCAAGAGCAACTAGGCCTCATGCCTTTAGAATGCAAAACTTGTTGAAGAGCAACTAGGCCTCATGCCTTTAGAATGCTAAAATTCAAAGTTGATCTCAAAGGACTTCTTCTCCAACTTTTTCTTCGTTTATTCCCTTTATTGTGTTGTGAACTTTTTGATGTTTGCTTTTATGTGATAGGGATCCCACGTTGAGATTGTGAAAAGAGGACCATTGTCATGAATAGCCAACTTAAGAGCTTGAATTCAATTGTTTGATTGCTTGTTTGTGTGCTAAGTCCAAAGGAAAGGAGCATCTTGAGTCATCTCTATGACTCCAAGAAAGGAATCCAAGGGTTTATCTTTCCCCTCTTATCTTTGTATTCTCTAGGAATAGCCCTTCTCTTCTTCTCCCCACTCTAACCAAGCCAAGAATCATTTTAAAAACTTTGACTTTATTTCAAATTAGAAACCTAGGCCTTATGCCTTTGACTTTTCAAAACTCTTTTCGTAAATACTCATTGTGAATAAACATTTAACCCAACTTTGACTTCATTTCGTAAATGAATCTAACTTGTAAATATAACTCATTTTAAGTTGTTTTGTGGTTCCAATGGCCACTTTATTAAAACCTTTTTAAAAACATTAGTCATAGGTTTGAGTTATCACAGTGGTTGATGTAAATCTCACCTCATCCTTAGTGTTGGATTATAAGACTTCCATGCTTATTATAGGGTTAACCCCCTCACTAGAATGTTGAAGCCTTCCTCACATGGTGGGTTGTTGGTTTAGGTTGAGTTTTCTCCCTTTGATAACAAAAGACCTTAAGGCTTTTGATCAAATCAATTCACCAACTTTTGAAATTTTTACCCCGAACTACGAGGTTTTGATCCTCCTTTGTGATGGTACGTAGGCAATGGGTTCATCCATTCAAACAACAAAATTTGTAAATATAATCTATTCTTTTCTCATCCCTCCAATATTTTGCACAAAACTTTTCACAAATACCAATCTACAACACATATTTGCAAAAAGGGTTCCCTTAGAGTACTAAGGATGTTTTGGGTGCGTAAAACCTTTCCATTTCATAACCAACCCCCTTATCTAGATCTCTGACATTTTTATTAGTTTTTGATTTGAAAAAATTCTTACTTGGCTTTTGTTCGCTTTTTAGCCTTTCCTTTGAACAAATAAAAGTGCGGTGGCGACTCGAATTGTATGTTGACTTTTGGTTTAGTCAATAAATCTAAAGGTAACGAAAACCCCGCTACAAGTTGCACCAACATTCTTTAAACCGAAAGGCATCACTCTATAACAGAATGTTCCCCAAGGTGTAATGATTGTGGTCTTCTCCATATCTTCGGGTGCCATCTTGATCTGATTATACCTGGAAAATCCATCCATAAACGAAAAGACTTTGAATTTAGCCATGTTGTCTACCAACATATCAATGTGTGGTAGAGGGAAATCATCTTTCGGAATGGCTTTATTCAAATCTCTATAATCAACACACATACGGGCTTTTCCATCTTTCTTCGGAACATGCATAATGTTGGCCACCCACTGTGGATACTCAGCAGTAACAAGAAAACTGGCATCAATTTGCTTCTGCACTTCTTCTTTGATCTTTACTGCCATATCAGGATGAGTCCCCCTCAATTTCTGCTTAACTGGCGGGCATTCTGGCTTCAATGGCAATCTATGCTCCACAATCTCAGAATCCAAACCAGGCATGTCTTGATAGGACCAAGCAAACACATCTGAATACTCTCGGAGAAGATCAATCAACCCCTTCTTAACTTCAGGACACAATCGAGACCCAATCTTGACTTCCTTCACATCATCTTCGGAACCCAAGTTGACTAACTCAATTTTCTCTTCGAACGACTGAACGACTTTTTCCTCATGCTCAAGTAGACGAGACAATTCATCGGATACTTCTTCATCACTTTTATCCTCGGCCTCAAACACATGGAATTCAAAGTTTAGAGAAGGAGTGTGATCATTGTATTCAATGGGTTTAGAAACCAACCTGCATAGTGATTTGATATTTTGATTTTAGAGAAGTGAATTGTGACCAAATATTATGCAGATGGACAATTATATTTATTTATTTATGTTTTTTTTTGTGATTACCATTTTTTCAGAAAAAGCAAAAAGTAAAAATAAAACATCATAGATGTGGATGAATAGAATTGCATTTTATTAATGATAAAATTAGAAAATGTCAATAATGTTCACTTCCCCCTTAGGCATAGGAGAAGGATTTTCAAAAACAATAAAAACAATTACTTAGAATGATGAACAATAACAGGAATCTCGACAGCAGACCAATTGTTGCAAGCTCTTCCATGTGTCACAAAATTGGTGCAGTCTTCATCTTCATCCCCCTCTATTACAGCAACTAAGTGGTGTTCATTACCATGAATAAACCCTTCGCTATGGAAACTGGGTTGCACATCTTCAGCTCTAGTCACAGACGAACCTTGTTGGAATCCCAAACCGGCTCTGCTCTGGTCTTGGCGACCTCTACCATCTGGCCCCACTAATCAGAATTACCGTCTTCAAGAATCTTCTACACGTCTTTAAAGGAGGACATAGGTGCCCTAACTCTTTTTTCCTCAGTAATAGATAGAGCTTGGAACTAAGTTCCAATCTCATCCTAAGCTTCAACATACGAGAACGACAACAAATGGCTTACCATTAAAGCCTTCTCCCCACCGACGATAACAAGCTTACCATTCTTTATGAACATCAACTTCTGATGTAGAGTTGACGTAACAGCTCCAACCTCATGTATCCATGGCCTTCCTAACAAGCAGCTATAGGTCGGGTGGATATCCATTACTTGGAAAGTAATTTGGAAATGACTCTGACCTATCTTCACAGGAAGATCCACCTCACCAATTACAGTCATGTGAGAACCATCAAAAGCTCTGACGATCACGCCACTGTACCTCATCGGAGCTCCTTGATATGACAATCTGGAAAGAGTTGAATTTGGGAGTACATTCAGTGAAGAACCGATGTCAACCAACACATTTGAAAGCGCATCCTCCTTGCAGTTCATCGATATATGTAATGCTAAGTTGTGATTTCTGCCTTCCTCGGGAAGTTCTTCATCACAAAAACTCAAATTGTTGCAGGAAGTGATGTTAGCCACAATATGATCAAACTGATCCACCGTAACATCATGCTCTACATAAGCTTGCTCTAATACTTTTTGCAATGCTTCTCTGTGCACTTCAAAGTTCATGAGCAGAGACAACACTGAAATTTTGGAAGGAGTTTGGAGCAACTGCTCCATCATATTAAATTCATTTTTCTTGATTAACTAGAGTACCTCATCATTATCGTTGGGCTTCAAACTGCTGGATTCACCAGACTGACACTTTGGAGCGCTAACCGGATCAACTACAGGTACATCAACCTTCTTACCGACAGATACATCTTCTACACTCTTTGGGAACACAGGCCCAAAAACACGACCGCTACGGGTCACCTTCGTTACATTAGCAATGCTCACAACAGAACTGGTTGTAGGCAAAGGAACCTCTTGACCATTCTCCAATATATTAGCATTATACTGGTAGGAAACAACTATATCGGATGCATACGGGACTGGGCCCGCGAACCATATTACCAACGATGATACCGATCTATTGCTGACATTCTTACTATTGTTGTTGTCAAACTGAATTACCACTCTCTCTGGAGTCTTGAACACTGGCACAATGACATTCACATCATCACCCAAATGACGAGACTAAAAAATCTAGATCATACCTTCATCCATCAACCTCTAGATGTCCCTCTTCACAATTACACAACCTCGGGGGTTAACACTACAAATTACAAAACCATCATGGTCATGCTCACAATCACTCACCAAACATATATCCTTGTGCATCCTCACCAAGGACCTTCTAATAAAACGGGCATCATATATCTTGAATTCCCCGGGACAGCCGTCCACCATATTGACAGATGAATTACCATGAACAGGCAATGGGTTCTTTCACGTTAGGCGCACGGTCCTCAAAGGACACCATCCCACTTTGGACCAACTTCAGGACTTCATATTTCAGCGGGTAACAGTTCTCGATATCATGACCGAGAGCTTCTTGATAAAAGGTACAATGAAGCTCTGGCTTATACCATCATGGAAGTGGTTCTGGAATTTGCGGCGGATTTCTTGGTTGAAGGAGGTTCTTGAGAACCAACGATGGATACAATTCATCATAAGTCATAGGAATATGGTCGAAAGAGACATTCTTCCTCTCAAAGTTTTGTTGTTGTTGATTATTGTTGTTGTTGTTGTTGTAGTTGTTTGTTCTTTGTTGTGGTTGTTGTTGACGTTATTGTTGAACGGGCATTGATTGAGTATTGGAAATTATTGGAATAACAAATGATACCTAATGATGGTGTTGACGTTGTTGTGGACTTCTTCTGACATGAGGCCTCCTTTGCCTCCCAACCGATACTGCATTAGTCTCGCCTTCTTTCTTTCTGGCAAACCCACTGTCATACTTCTTGCTAGACGAAACCTCCTCTTTAGACAACCGTCCCTCTCGGACACCCTCTTCTAATCTCATCCCCGTGTTTACCATTTCAGTAAAATCACTGGGGGCACTAGCAATCATTCGCTCATAGTAAAATGAGATTAGGGTTTTAAGAAAAATCTTGGTCATCTCCTTTTCTTCCAAAGGAGGGTTGATCTGAGCAGCCAGCTCTCTCCATCTTTGAGCGTACTCTTTGAATGTCTCCTTGTCTTTCTGAGACAATAACCTTAACTGGTCCCTATCCGGTGCCATATCCATATTATATTTGTACTACTTCACAAAAGCCTCACCCAAATCATTAAACATGTGGACACTCGCACTATCCAAACCCATGTACCACCTCAAAGCGGCACCAGTCAGACTGTCTTGGAAATAATGAATCAGTAACTGATCATTATCAGTTTGCGTCGATATCTTTCTAGCATACATGACGAGATGGATGAGTGGACAGGTATTCCCTTTATACTTTTCAAAGTCAAGGACCTTGAACTTCATCGGGATCTTAACATTGGGAACCAAGAAAAGTTCTGTAGCACTCTTACTGAACAAATCCTTCCCCCTCAAGGTCTTCAACTCCTTTCGTAGCTCAAGGAATTGGTCTTTCATTTCGTCCATCTTTTCATAAACATCCGGACCCTCTTACGGCTCGAAATGATAGATGGTATCCTCAACACGAGGTAGAGTATGAACAACCGGTGGCGGCACAGACATGAACGTGCTAGATGCCAGCATCAAAGCAAAGGTAGGTGCAAAACCCTCGGGCACAAAGTTGGGCGGCATTCCCCACGAGAATCCGGCAGGCATGGCGGGAGCAAAATGAGTAGCAGCAGCAGGAATGGTTAAGGTAGCAACCTCTAAAATGACAATCCTCTGAGGAGGAGGAGTTGCAGGCGTTGGAGAAGATTGACTTTGAGCAGCTAACACAGACTCCATCATGACAGTCAGGCAGGCGATCTCGTCCTTCAGTTCTTTGTTTTCTTGTTCCTAATGTTCCATGATTCCCGGGTGATTGGCGCGGGTATTGTATCGATGAGTCAACTTGGCTGAAGCATAGAAGAATAACCGATAAGACATCTGGCGAAAGGAAACCTGCTATGCAAATGATGCATGAAATGAAATGCTTTGATTGTTTTTATTTTCAAGGAACATACTATTTTATTTACAAATAATAATAATAATAATTTCAATAATTTGATTGATCATAAAATCTCTTTTTATTTATATAATTGGAAGGATTACACTCAGTACAATTTCAGAAACCAAAATACAAAATACAAGAAGAAAGGAGACTAATCATCCTAAGGATCCCTAACAACAATGTCAGATGATCTGGCTGCAGGTGCGTACTTCCTTCGGATGTATTGAATTTAGGACTCAAAAGAAGTCTTCATCTGAGTCTTCTCAAGGACAAGCTGATCAACAATCTTCTTCCAAGCAATGGAAGGCTGAGGCATACTAGAGGAAGATGAAACCTCTGGCTCTCTCTGACTCTTCACTACTCGGTCTTCAAGAAGCTCAATAAGTGCATCTTTGTCCTTAGACTCAAGTTACAACTCCTCATGCTTTCTGCTCAAAGCATGGAACCGCTCTTCCCACATATCCTTCTCTTGCTTCATCTTGGCGAGTGCATCTTCCAAATCCTCTACATCTTGGTTAGGGAGAGTTGATGGCTCAACCACAACCATATACATAGATCTTTCACAAGCATAAGGCATCTTCAATTCCAAAGCTCTCTTTATCACCCAAAGAGTGTAAGCTTCCAAAGCTACACAGTTGCACGGACCAAGCTCGAATTTTCCTTTCCTATGCATATTATACCAAGCATGTACCATCTTCTGCTTCAAATGTTGGGAATCTTTACCCTCTTGATAGAAAAGACCTTCTAACAAAGTGTTATTAGGTTTGTCTCTCAAGGGGAACCCAAGTTGACAACGAGCCAAAGCAGGGTTGTAGTTGATTCCTCCTTGTGTACCAATGAGAGGCACATTAGAGAATTCACCACAACTGTCAATAATATCCAAGCTACTCAATAAAGAATCATACCAAACTATATCATCATTAGTGTGAGACATAAGTCTCTGAGACCACCGTAGACATTGTTTGTTCTCCACAAAAGCAGGCATCTGAGGCAAGTGTGAAATAAACCACTTGTACAGAAGAGGGACACATCACATAATCGTCCCACCACCTTTAGAATTCCTCAAATGCAAAGAGAAATACATATCACCCAACAGAGTAGGCACATGATTCCCAATCAAGAAGATTCTAATGGCGTTAACATCAACAAAACCGTCAATGTTAGGGAATAAAGTTAAACCATAGATGAGCAACACGAAGATAGCTTCAAAAGCGTCCACACTATCGGCTTGAGCAAAGGTAGTAGCTTCCTTGATGAGGAACTCAGAAGTCAACCCAAACATTCCTCATTTCTTCACCCAATGAGCCTTAATCTCATACTTCTTCAGATGAAGAGCTTCAGCTATAAGATGAGATATGGGAATCTCCTTCAATCCACTAAAAGGCACTTTGTCAGAAACAGATATTCCCAAGAGATGGGCATACTCCTCTAACGTAGGCATAAGCTGATAATCGGGAAAAGTGAAGCAACGATAGAGAGGGTCATAGAACTGCACCAAAACACTCAAGAGTCCTTCAACCACATCAACAGACAATACAGAAAGAAGCTTCCCATGACGTTGCTTGAAGTCCAAGGGATCTAATACAAAAGATGATAGCTTCCTTAACTCTTTCAAATTGGGACATCTGAAACTGTACTTCTTAGTGTTCTTTCATCAACAATCCATGGTCTGGAAATATTTGCAAATAAAACCTCAGTTCCTTGAAGTTATTTTTTGTGTGATAAATATTATGATGTGCATGAATGCATGAATGCAACAATCACAAGTAAGGGATCACACACAAGGCAAACAAAGGTCAAGGGATGAATCAAGTCATTGTCAAGATCAATCATCCATTTTGGTGGATTATGGTTTTCACCTTATCAACACCCAAGTTCCATTGATATTGACAAGACTTGATTGGATCAACCAAGAATCAAGGGTTTGTTGTGAGTCACGAGCATGGAGTCGAGTTAAGAACCATCCCAAAGGAGTGTACTAAGGATAACAACCTGTAGATCATGTTCTAAAAAGTTTGCAGAGTCTTAATTCCATCTATCGGATATTACAGGTTAGGATGACTGACTCATCAACCTATAATATTCTCAAGAGAAACTCGTCTAAGTGTAGTATCGCGTAACAACTGTTATCAAGTCTACACTTCAAAAGTTTCCACACTACGTCCTAAATAGGCCAAGATGGGTTAAATGTTCTACGGTCTTAAGCTTCTCGGACCCCAAATCAGAGAAAGTAATACCTAACCACAAATAACTTGTGTGACATTAATAGCTCCAAAAGGGTCTCCACTGAGTAGATGGGTCTCAAACCAACTTGTTAAGGACTACTCCATACAAGTCGAACATGACTATACCATCCTCCTATCTTAATTTCACTCAAGTTCGGCTTAGAACTTATCTCACCACTCAGATATCACCAAGCATAACAAGCAAATTATATCATACAAAACAAATATACAAACATCAAATACACAATTATATACACATAAAAAGTAGTCTAAACCCACTAGAGACTACTCCCCAGCAGAGTCGCCACTTAATTTCTGTAGCGGTAAATTCATGATCATTAAGCTATGGATAAGCTTAATATTAATAAAACCAGAGTCGCCACCATGCTTTTATTGTTTCCAAGGGAAAAGGGAAAAAGTACGAACAAAACCCAAAGATAAGAAGTTTTCAAATCAAAACTAATAAAATGCCAGAGATTACAAGTAAGAGGCTTGGTTACACAGAGGGAAGGTGTTAGCACCCAAAGTGTCCTAGGTACTCCTAAGAAGCCTTTTTTTGTGTGTACATGTGTTTTGGTATAAAATGATGTTTGCAATAAATATAGTGTGGGGATGAGAAAAGAATTTATTAATTATATTTTTGTGTTTGACAAGACCTTCGGACTTGTGCCTACATCCCAACATAAAAATGAGGGATCAAAACTTCGTAGTTCGTGGTATCAATTTCAAAGTGAGTGAGTTGCTTTTTAACAAAATTTTAAGTTTAAAAAAGAGGCACAAAAGGCCTAAAAGAATTTGAATGGGTGTTAGTTATTTTTGTCTTTGAAATTTTAAGTCAAGATGATTAGATTCATCTACAAGTTTGATTAAGAAAAAGAGTTTGAAAATGCAATGGCATAAGGCCAAAGTTTTTAATTTGCAATTAAGTCTAGGTTTAGAAATCACAAGCAAAAAAGATTTAAAAAGGGGGGAGAGATTTGAAATTAAAGAAGTGGAAGGAGATGAAGAAACTAATCCTAAGCAAAAATTTAAAAGTTAAGAGTTGAAAAGTTCTGACCAATGGGCTGCAATCTAATAGACAAGAATGTCATATAGAAACCCAAATTTGCCTTGGACTTTATAATCAAGCAATATCAATACACAAATAGCAAGATGAAGAGCAAGACATCAAATAAATATAGCCACATCCAAGTTTAACAACTCCATGATCTTCTTTCACAATCTTTCATGCATCAGATGACTTAGAGATAGGCACAGGATCAAAGTAACAACTTCAATAAGACCATGTAGAAGATGAACTCAAATGGGATCTCATTACTTGCATTAGATGAAGGTTCAGTTCACAAGCACTTGGTTTCATGAAAGTTGGCATTGGCCAAGTCCTTTTGCATAGGGAGTGTTGCCTAATTCTAAGTCCAATGTCTCAGATCAAATCCAACAGTCCACACAAATGTCTTTTAAGGTTTTTGTTGTTATTATGTACATTAAGGTCAAAAGACCACAAACAAAATACTAAAACAAGTATATACAGTCACAATATAATCATAAGATATGGCTCAAGTGAGCAAAGTGAAAAAGGGCATTATAATAAACAAGTTAAATGGTATGAATAATGGCAAATGAATAAAGACTTGAATTTAAAGTGCATAAAATTAAATGGCTTGAAATTAAATGTTAGTTGATGTTAGTTGATTAAAAGTTTGTATTGATTTTGCTTTTCAATTGTTTAAGTCATTCTTTGGAGAACAATCAACCCACTATTCACAAGCATGGATCCTTGAACCAAGACATCTTCCAAAGGAAGGGAAAAAGGCTAAGTTTCCACACAATACCATGAAAGAGGGGAGACTTACAATCTCACTTACTAGAATGTTATGCCTTTTGTGTCACAATTTAGCGCTATGATAAGCAATCTTAATTGAACTTATGTAGAAGTCACAACTATTTGAGGTCAAGCAATAGAAATTTTATTGTTAATGCATGTTAGAGATATGGTATTATGAACCATACTCCTAAAACATACCACACTTAAAAGAAAATGGCAAAGGGGTGGACCTAATCTCATCCATACTTATGTTGATTTTGCAATCAACTAGCCTTAGGATATAGAGATATCCTAGGTCCATGAAATGAATGGGAATAGAATGGGATTGAGATGAAGAGGGGGGGGGGGGGGATGGAATCAACACAAATTGGTCAAAAGAGGACTTTTACCAAATTAAAATCATTCATTAATTTTGGGAGATGAAATGTTCATTTCATCAATCCCATAAATCCAATTATTTTAACTCACCAAAATCAAATCAACCTTGACCAAGGCCCAACAACAATAGTCAAACTCAATAAGTCAACACAAATAGCTCAACACAATTTATTTGCAACTAAACAATTAAAACTCAATTAAAATATGCATTAAATTAAATTATGGTTGGTCAAAATCCTAAAAACTCATCAAAACACCAAATAAATGGTCATGAGATTTATCATAGGTCAAACAAGGTCAAAGGACCTTGGAGAAAATTTTTCATTATTTTTAGAAACTTAAAAGTATTTTTAAACAATTAAAAATATGCACAAAAGTAATTAAATCATGAAAAATATTAATAATGATCCAAAAAATAATTTTAATTCAGAAAATGAAAGAGGAATTTATTTAAATTTTTTTGATGAAAGTCTCATATTTTTTGGATCAATATTAAAATTAATATGAATTAATAACAATAAAGCAATTAAACTAAAAATCAGAAAATGCTAAAATACATGGACCACTTGATCTCCCTCATTAATTGAGGTGGCAGATCAAGTGGATCTCAGCGTGCGTTCTATGAAGGACCTAAGTCAATGCGCTACAGGGATGGTAATCAAAACCAACAAGTGGATCTCAGCGTGCGTTCTATGAAGGATCCTATGGTCTGAGACATGCCAACGCACTGCCGGTGGACCTCACCGGACTGGTCCACCCCTAACTATCACCAAAATGAAAAAGGAGGACATGAATTTAAAGTAAAAATGCCCAGGAGCTCGAATCTGGCCTCAATTTCATCTAACTCCAAGTATATAGAAAGATACAGGGAGTTGAATTTTGAGGATCATGATCTGAGTTGCTTCGATTTGACCTCAAAGCAACTCAATCTTCTTGCCTATATTGGCAGGACTTCAGACAACCAAAAATCAAAAATAATTATGGAGGATTGAGTGAGAATCGAAGAGATGAAAAATTAAGAAAATCACCTTCACTGCATGTTCAGATGGCCACGATCTTGCTCTCAATTGTGCTTGGCCTTGCTCTGGATGTTTGATGGAGTGGAAATGAATCAAAAAAAGAAGCAGGACTCTTGGAGTTTTGAATCTCAAAACAGTGGAGATTCAAACTCGATTTCCAATGGAAACCCTCAAGGTTATCCTCTAAATGAAGGTGTTTAGGGCTAGGGATTCAAAGCTGGCGCACAAGGGTCCTCAATTCAGAGTGAATGAGCTTCTATTTATAGCCAAGGCATTGTTATTTGCACACTTGTTTCAAACATTCAAAAATAGAAATTTCATTTTGCATGGATGCATGGGCGTGTGATAGGCCTATGTAATGATTCATTCAGGTCCAAAATCATGTGAAAGCATTGCTGAAGTCATGTTAACAAGCCATGCATTTGTGTATGGAAGAGGGAAGTTCAATTATGCCAAATGGTGATCCAAATTTAAGCCATGCGCAATTTACTCATACTTTGTCCAAATGGGATGAATTTCGAATTTTTGAAAAGGTTAGATCAAGAGGAACAACTTTCATGTTGAACACTTTTTCATTTGAAGCTTGGATCATGATTAATTTTGAGGTGGAAGTTTGGAAAATCAAACATATAAAAAAAAAATCTAAGTACCAAGCCATATGTTCACTTCTTCCACCTTGGGTAACTTTTTCTATGAGCTTAAAACGAGAACGGTTCCTTTATCAAAGTTCTATCTCTCTCAAAATCCTTCAAATTGGTCACAAATTAGACCTCATTTGGATTTAGCATGAAGGAGTTATGCATTTTAGAAGTTGAGGAAAATCACTTGTTCAATGGTATTAGTCCAAAATGACCTATAATGTTTCCTCATATCACATGCATTCAAAAGTTTAATTTGCACTTCCTCCAAACATTAAAGTTGAAGTAGACATCTTGATTTTGATCATGCAACTTTAATGGCTTTCATCTCATAAAAAATGAGCACGTTATGGTCTTAGGAAGTTGACCTCCAAAATAGGGTTTAGACAAAATGACATATAATCGTTCACCATAAAAAATGACTTTCCAAGAAAAAGTAGCTCTAGACCTTAACATGAAAGTTGTTTGGAATATCATTTAGAGTAACTTTTCACTTGGAATCATTTCCATATGATAAAACTTATAGGAGATAGGGTCTAGGGAACCCCAGTTTTGATCAGTTGACTTCCTCTGGTCAACCACCATGAACCAACTTGCTAGCTTGCTATTCTATTGACTTCTGGGACTCATGGAGGATCATATATGCATAAGGTTATGAAATTTGAAATATTTGATCAATTGGTGAAGAAACTTGTTGAAGAAGTTACACAAGATACCTAGATGAATTAGGGTTTCCAAGGCAAATCAACTTCAAACTCTTGATGTTTTCTTGATCAAAATAACATGTGAAGATCTTAGGGATCCATATATGATACTTAGAGCCACAGTAGACCAAATCTTGATTGAGCTCCTTGCAATGAGGATCTTAAACCCTAGATATGAGCTTGATAGATCAAAGGTGAGCATGTGCACTACCTTCAAAATAGTTAGACTATACAATGACATATTTTTGGTATTTTGCTTAGAAAATGATAAAAAAACAAAGTATGATAAAATCAAATTGTGCTTGGTGATCTCTCCCAATGCACACCCAATGAATGAGGGGTAAGGAGGATGCCAAGTTGTGATCCCAATGCTAATTCATATGATGATAAGAGCGTGAGGAATCTTAGGGTCAAAATTGGGGTCTTACAGAGTTCTATAAACCTAACCGGTGCTATTCACACGGAGAACCCTAACATGAAAGTCTCAAATTAAACTCTAACCCTAATGATTCAAAGCCCCAGGGATTAGGGCTTTGAACCCTCTCATCATGTTCTACGTGTTGGTGACGAAGAAATGGGAAAACACGACGATTTCAAGCGTACCTTGCCGGAGAAGACGATTTGTCGACGATAAGCTTCCAGGTAAGTGGTTCTGAATCTTTTCTCTTTCGCCTTGGCTTTCTAATTATCTTCTTTCTTCTTCTTCTTCTGAATTCAAGAGTAGTGAATTGAGAGAGTTGGTGAAGAGGCTAAGCACAAGCTATATTGAAGCTCTGATGATGAGCTTTAATGGCTACTGAATAGTGCGTGTAGTGAGGATGAGAGAAAGAGTTCAAAAATGATTGCAATGAGTTGAGAGTGATGATTACCAAGGGTCTGAAATGATGATGGAGATATAGATTTGTAGGAGTTATGTTTGGAAATGATATGGATTAGAGTTAGTTATTATCAAGTTAGGAGCTATCTTAGGAGTTAGTTAGAATGAACTCAGTGAGTTTAGTTGGTTAACTCACTGAGTTAGAGGTTAGTTGATGCAATTTAAGTTGGTTAATTGGTTAGTTCATTGATTAGATTTCATTTAGTGATTGGCTATGGCAGGTTGTGACTTAAGTAGTGTTGGCCTTGAAGTTTGAATGATGACCAGTTTAACAGGTTCCCTTTTTTAATGCCAACTTGGTTAGTGGACTGAATTAGGAAATGTTATGTTATTCACTACTACTCCTTTCTTGGTATTAGAATACAAACCCATACATATGCTTGTTTTGATTTCCTTTGAAATGTATTCGATTGTTGTGGCTTGGTTAAACCATGGTATTAAACTGGTCTTGCTGCAGGGTTTGGAGGTGGTTGTGGAGTACTCCAGTTGGCAAGAACCTGGCACATAATGAGGCTTCAATTCAGCACCATTGTCCCTTGAGGTATATGTGCACTTGACTTGGGCAAAGGGTTTGTGGTGAACACAGTTGAGCAATCAAATGTGCATTGTGGTCTTCAAAGGCTATGATATAGCAGTAGTAGTTTGTGTAGCCTTGGTTTGATGCAAAAGTATTTTGACCTTTATTGTGTTAATTGCATGTTAAGTTATTGTACCAAGTATACAGGTCGTGGTTGACTGATTAGAATTGGTTAGGTTGATTAACTGATGCAAGTGTTAACTGAGAAATTAGAACTGCTAGGTTGGTGATTAAAAAGCCATTACTTGATGATGCAATGTTGTGATTTGTTTAGACATTGTGTTGTGAGTTTTGTGATGCAGGACTTATATTCAGTTTGGTACATGGCATTGCAGAATTGGTGGTATGAACTGAGGTGTCATGTCATGACCAATGTGCATTGTTGCAACACAAGCAAATTCATTGCAAGTCCATTATGCTGGTTTGTGAAACTGTTGCTGGCCTTGCTTGATGACAGGTTTTGATGGCTTAGCTTGATGCAAGTTTTACATTGTTGTAGGATGTTGTTGTTTGGCACTGATACAGGTATGAACCAATGATTTTTTGGCAGGATTTGTGATGAACTATTGTGTATATGTTGTGGTTTGCAGGTTCTGTTGGTCCATTGTTATACTGCATTGGTTGGCTCCTCATGGCTGCATATTTCTATCTTGGCTTTGCAGCAAGAAAAAACCATTCTCCGGCTTGGTTCAACTTGGTGCAACATAACATATAGTGTGACATTATTGTTTGTAAAATCATGATTGACATGGCATTGCAGACTTTGAAACAATGTTGTTGACTTATGATGCCTTGCAAATTTTGAAGCCATGTTGATATGCATTTCATGGTGTGTAATTGGTGTTGATGTCCTCTTGCAGTATTTGACCAAATGGTATGTATTCATGGCAAGGATCTTGCACATCTGGCTTGTGCTTGAAACAAGTTTGTGATAGGCTGACTTGATGCAGTCCAGTTATGGCTTTTGCACTGCAGGTTTTGACACACTGTTGCTGATCCATGATGCATTTCAGGTTTGATTTTGACAGGCTTGGCAAAGATGATATTTCCTGCCAGTTATGACCTTGGTTTGATGTAAAAATATTGGCAAGGTTTTGAGTGTGTTCCAGGATTGGTTCCTATTGGATGTTGCAGATGCTACTGGTGCATAGCCCAAATGTAAGCACACTTTACAACTCCTCTCACTTGCAAGTTTGGTGGAACTTAGCCTCATGATTTGAATTGATTTCTTAACTGCAGGATGCAAGCCAATGATGTGTTGCTGCAGGCAATGTTGTTTAGTTGGTTCATGTGTTGGTCTTTGAACCTGAAGCAGTTTTGGTGTGCTAATCTAATGCAGTCCAGGTGTTTAACTTTGCTTTGCAGGAGGCTCATGGAGAAAGGGTAATGTCTGTTATCCAAGGTTTGTCTCTACTTGCCAATATGCCAATTGACTTCCTTACAGGTTGTTGCAGGCAGGATGGTTATCAAGGTGAGTTTAGAACCAAACTCAATGAGCATTGTCTTGTCCAATTAATCCATGTAAGTGTAGTATATGATTATGTGATTATGATACTTGTTTGTGGTGAATGTAGGACCATGTTTAACAATGTGAAGCTATGGTTGGAAATGTAACAAAGTCCAAGTCATGGCATGGTGTACAAGAAGTTGTAAAAGAGTTAAATTAGTTGGAAATGAAGATACAAAGCAAAACAACCCAAACATGACTTTTGGATGATGAATCAATGAAGAAAGGCTAGATTAGGTCTTAGGTGGTAAAAAAATGGGTGAGTTGACTTTGGTCAAAGTTACCAAAAAGTCAATTGTTGACAAAAGTCAACCCTTGGTCAAAGTTGTAAAATATGTATTTTTTCATGTAATGACTAATGTAATGGCTTGTAGTGGATTTAAAATGGTTTGAAATAGATTGAAATTAGTTTCCAAAATTGGTTTTGTTTTTGTACATGTATGCTTGATTTTGAAATGAAATGAACATGACTTGACTTGTAAAATGGAATGAACACATTAACATGGTTTATGAACAAAGCTATGACTTGATGGAATAAGGCTAAGGCTTGAATGAAACACCAACCATGACTCAATAGGCATGACCTCCAACTAGATTGTGACACAACAGGTTTTGGTTGTTTGGATAAACAAGGCCATGAATGCACCAACAATCAATGGACAAAACAACAAGACATTGAGACTAAGATGGATTGACTTCAAAACCAATGACAAAATGAAACCACACCAAGATTGGACTATGTACATTGATGACATTGGGTGAAAAATGGATGACATTAAGGTTTTGGGTGTCACTAGATGAAAAGTCAAGCCACCAAGTCCATCAGGTTCATCACCTCCTTAATTAGGGTTTTGGGGAGACTTACTTCCCCAATCAATCCACTTGAATCAAACTAGATGTTTCAACAACAAAATTCCCAATATATGAGCCTTTACCAGGGTCTTGATGGCTAATGCAAAGCTTAGAGAAGCCCCAAAGGATCCCTCACCAAACCATCAGGAGTTAGGGTTTTAACTTCTCCTATGCTTTGATGGATAGTCAAACCATGCTTTTGAAGTTTGATCTTTACCTAAACCCTAGCCTCACTAGCCAAGATTCTTGAGTCCATGGTGATCCACATATGTATGAATGATGCATATGAATGTTATTAATGTATGCACCTGATCCCCAAGTCAAGCATTTGGATGAGAAGATGAATAAGTAAAAGGCAAATTTTGGGGTACAACAGATACCATGCCTTAGGCCCCTCACTTGTTGGTTCATACCAATTTTACTCTTCTATTCAGAGTTTATTCATTCATGGATCCAAGATAACGTTCTCCTTTGATTTCAAATTGTTTGTTCCATAGAAAGTGATATATTTTTCCTTGTACCAATCAACACTTTACTTTGGGTTCCATATTCACCCTTTTATGATAATTGTCCACCTTTGTATCAAGAGTTATTTAGCTTATTGCCAGACATTTAATTCCCGTTGTTTCTGGCCATTCCTATATAGTGATACCATGCCTTAGACCCCTCACTTGTAGGTTTTCCTGTTTACTCTTTGGTTCAAAGAGAAGTCAGTTTGTCTTTATGGATTTCCCATGCTACCGTTGTCTTTTGGTACAAGTTACATTATTCATCACTTCAATAATACCCTTTCAGTTGTGTTTGTCTTGCCAGTCTTTGTTGCTTAGACAAACACTTCTTGATCTCCCCTCTTTGTTTTCGTGTTTCCATGAACTACGAATGCTCTAATTTTCTCATTGCACAGTGAGAAGATGTAGGCATGAGGATGTGAATCCTTGGCGAGCACACTTCTAATTATTCTCTCCTCCGCCTTAGGGCACCATTCATATCTTTCATGATCCATTACCTACCTTCAATCAGTGAACGGCTCACCCTAGTGACATACCGTTTCTTTGAAACCAGGTACAGTTTTCTTTGGAACTCCATATATACCCTGTTAGGAAATTTTTCCTCCTTTGTGCCAAGAGTTTTTTGGCTTATTGCCAAATATTTAATTCCTAGTTTTCGGCCCAACCATATAGTGATACCATACCTTAGGCCCCTCACTTGTGGTTTGTGCCACCTTCCCTCTATGGTACAAATTCCATTTCTCTTATGGATTCCAATCTACCTTGACCTTTGGTTCCAAATTAAACCTTTTTAGTCACTTTTTATCAAATCCCCGATTCTATGACTTTGGTCATTCGTTCCATTCATCTCCATGATACATTCATATTCTACCTTCATTCACTTCATGTGATATATCGATTATCTTTGAGCCAAATACATTATCTCTTTGAGCTCCACCTTGTATCTCCTTGTGAACCAAGAGTTGTTTGTGTTGTGAAACCAAACACTTAATTCCTTTGTTTTCGGTTATTCCAATACAATGATACCATGTCGTAGGCCCATCACTTGTTGGTTCATACTAATTTTACTCTTGGGTTCATATTTCACCCGTTTTTTGAGTTCAAATCAGATTATTCTTTGGTTTAGATCATAATTTGATCACACTTCTTTTCACCTCCCACCAATAGTTCTATGAACTACGAAGCTCTGAATTCCTTATTGCATATAAGGATATGTAGGCATGAGGGCCCCAATCCTCACCGAGCACTTTATCTATTTCCATTATTTTTCTCCTTATTCATTTGCGAGTAACCTTTAGATATCACACTCATTCGAGCAAGAACAATCAAAACAGTTCCCATGGAGTACCATGGATATAAGGGGTGCTAATACCTTCCCCTTACATAACCGACTTCCTTACCCAACATATCTCTTTCCCCTGGGTTTTATCGATGATTTCCCTTTCCTTTGGGAATAAATAAAGCTCGATGGCAACTCTGTTTTATGTTGGAGCATGCGGTGTGTTCAGGTATATTTCCACTAGCTTCACATATGTATAAAAATATTTAATATATGGTGTTGAAACTTGATTACTCTATCAAAATAATTAAACAAAACAATGTTGAGTTACAAACCAAAGAACAAATGAATGCCTAATCTGTGCAATAAGGAAATTGCACTGATTTTTAAAGATTACCAATTACAAACTATGAAAATTAAAACAGATTGAATTATTAGTAACTTATAAAAGTATGTAGCTAACTTTCCATTCCATTCAGAAAAATCTTCTGCTAAATATATGTTCAGAATGAACCCAATGTAGTTTTTAGGAGTTTCTTCATTCCACGATCAAATAAATCCACTTGAGTGACCTATCAGAAAAGAAAACAAAAACAAAATTTAATTCTATCATCCAAATTAATGATGTCAATCTTTAACAAATACAACCTCTATTATGTTTTTAAAAGACTCTAACCATAATGTTCGTTATAAACAGCTAAAGAATATATCAACATGGTCCAATGCATTTTGTAACTTATAATTTATACGTTTTCAACAACTTCTTTGAAAACAACATTGATCGTGGACTGCAATGCTTGATTTTATTTGTTGTGCATTAGTATATTGAGACGTTTTTTTCTTTTTACTATGGATATTACAACATACAGTTGACCATGGCTAAAAACACTATGTGGCAAATATAATCCAACATACTCCAAAGATTGACCTTAAGCTTTATTAATTGTCATAGCATATGATACAGTAATGGGAAACTGTCTTCTGATTAGCTTAAACGACCATGGAGACTGTGTGGGAGAAATGTTCATTCTTTGAATATAAATTAAACCCCCGATATTCTTTCCAGATATAATCTTCTCCTATATGACATGGTTTTCCAATCTTGTAACAATAAGTCTTGTTCCATTGCAAAGTCCCTCTGATTGGTCAATATTTCTGAGAAGCATTATTGGTGTGCCAATTTTTAATTTAATCAGGTGATTAGGAAGACCTGAGGTTATAAGTATGTTAAGAGACTATGTGGTTAAAATGTCGAAAGCTTCATTTCCATCTACATCATAATTGTCCAATGTATCTGAGCTGAGATATTCCTTTTCTTCTCATATGTTATAGAATAACAAAGGTTAATACAACTATATAACATATAAATGATATGTACAAACATCTAAAAGTACGAAGCATGTAAAGATATTAATACCTAGTATCAAACATGTAACATATTGGTTGATAACATCGAATATGTCAATAGTTCATGCTAAAATTTCTCTACTCTGCAAGAAATCTTCATTCTGGTAGTTTTGTTCAAAGTTAGGATATGTGTGTTGAACTATGGATTGAATAGGATCGTCAAAATCAGTGATTAAGAATTTCGTGGGTATGGAAATATATGCATAGCCATCATTAGGTTCAGCCAATTTTCCATCTTCAACTTTTAATATCCAATTTAAAAATGGTTCCAATTTATAATCATTTGATTTCATGCTGGATTGTTGAAGTCTCATGTTCTTTGTAAGCCTGAGAACCTTGAAATGATCTCATATGTATGACGAATTAAGAGTGACATGAATTATATCAGAACGACTACCTCTTGGTACAACTGGAAGAATTTACCAAAAATCACCACCGAAGACAACAACCTTTCCTCCAAATATTGTGTTTGAAGATTTTGATCCCTTCATAATGTCTTTGAGTGTTTTATCTAATGCTTCAAAGAAATATATGTGAGACATTGGAACCTCGTCCCAAATGCTTTAAGAACGTATGTAAGAAGCTAAAGTCCTCCACATATATGTCTCTCTAGTCCCTCCATATCAATATAAAAAAACCACCTCTTTGATTCTCCACAACATTAATGATTGATCTGAACACATCTCTCTATTCACCTATATTTATTACAATGTTATATTAATACAATAACAATGTATTAGATCATTTTTTTAGTTAATACAAAAACAAAAATCAAAATATTGGACAACAACTCAACAAAATTAACTCAATGAATATATTGTTATAGCCATGTGTCAAACTTATGATATAATATATATATATATATACATTATAACATTTATAAATGAGAGCATAACAAATCTACATAGTATTTTAACAATCATGTTGTTGTTCTTGAAAATAAACTATTCTTTATCAAGTACTTAACATGCATATCTATGAAATCAATGATGTTTTCACACATTGATAAATGCTACGTTTACATGTAAGAGATTTGGAGCCATGTTAAATACCAAGTTTGAGTTGTGAAAAATCTAACAGGATTTGAAATTTCTACCATTTTATAATACCTGTTAGATGTTAGTATAGTTGATTGAATGCAGATTTATGTTGTTCGCATATCAGCTTGTTCCCCAACTATTCAAGCACATATCCTAATGGTTTAGGCATTCTGAGGTAGTCAAATAAACTTCTGCGATTCTTTGGGAGAAGTTTTTCAATTTCAATCAATGTTAAATTGGTAATTTCTTCATCAGATAAACTTAATCCTGTAAGATATTTCACATTGTGATATGATTACAATTTTAATAATATGTCTACATAAAATAACATAATTATATTGTTAAACTCATTAATTGATACCTCTATTCCTTGCAAATTTTGTTGAGCGTAGAGTATACAATCAGATAATAAGCACCATTTTTCTTCCAAACATATGTTGGCTTATTCATGCTACTTGACAATAACATATGCACAAAAAGTGGTCTCAGAAAATGACATGAACCCCAATGGCTTTCCTATGTAATTGATGCAATTAATTCTTTATCATCTCCTATAAACCCCATAGAAAAACACACATCACGAAATGTGTCGTATTTGATGTTGTTAACAATTTTGGTCTCGTCATAACTGGGCGGACCTCTGACACGGGTTAATATCATTCGAAGATAATATAATTCTCCAGTGACTGGAGGAACCCAAATTAGCCTACCAATCGTGTAACCTTTTTGTCGAGGCTTCCATTCTCTTTTTTTCTTTACAAGTACAAACTTAAAAAAATTGTTGTATGTTAATTCTCTTGCCTCTGAATATTTGTTGTTTGTTGCAAATCATGTTGTAAACATCGATTCCGTAACACTTGGCTTCTCCAGAATAATATTAATACGATCATTGTTCGTATAATATACATAATGCTCACCCTCACAATGAAAATATAACCTTTCAACAGATGGTTTCCTTCCATGTATAGGAAATGATAAAATTCTCCAAGATGCTTCACTTGGAGATACATATCTACAACCAATGTATTGCTTGATTTCATCAATACATTGTTCTTCAGCATAATTTCAATCTTCACTTGGAACAATGGTAGTAGTAATTCTATCATAGCCTTTGTTAATGTATTTGAATAAGTATTTGATGGATGTACTTTGATTGCACCATTCCATATGAGCTTAAAATTTCTTCGACATGCCTATTATCTAGATGAATTCCATTTTAAAGAATAATGTTTCCATTGTTTCTTCTTATGTAAATGGGAAAACAATCTTGATCAACAATTGTATATGTTTGAAAATTCTTTGGAAAATATTTTGAACATTTTCCATCTTTCTTACACGTTGCAGATCGGTTACCACTTCCACATGAAGCGTGCATTATATGAGATTTAACCAAGTTATACAACTCTGGATTTGACTCTTGATTGGGAATTTCAACTGAGATGATGCGATCAATATCATTTAGAGTTGGATGCTTGTATGATGGGTGAAGGAAAATTAGAATATGGGCATGAGGTAAACCTCGTTTCTGAAATTCAATGGTATACCAATCTGTGGGGGGGAAACCAATATATCAATGAAGTAAGTAATACAATTTCATTATGTAACAAATCTATGAGGAAGAGAATCAAGTATTTTGTTCCAAAATTAACAGACTTACATGCAAGGACCTTGCCCGTGACACCTTTTTTAGTCATATCAGACAAAAAAACGTCAAACTTTATTTTAAACACCCTAATAACAATCTCAGGCCTCTCACACGGCTTTAAATTACATGAGGAAAGCAACCTTTGAATCTCAGGCCAATTTGGATTACATGTGAATGTAATGAAAAGATTTGGAAATCTAACATGGATGCATATTGCCATTCTGTCAAAATAGAGTTATTCCATATATTTGTGGCTTCCAACATAAGACGAAGGCAATACAACCCTCTTTCCCAAGCTTGATCCTTTTGTGTCACCGTTAGAAATGGATTCACTCAAATTATGATACTTTCCAACTCTTAGTTTCAATTGGATTTTTCTAAGCCACCTAAGCCTTTCCGACTCCAACATTGTAAACCCATTAACCAAAAATTATTGGTACAGTTTTCTTGATCTCAATATTGTAGCCGGTTCATTAGGTCTATATTACATTATAAATGCCAACCACTCCATGATTGTTAGGCAGTTTCTCTTTGTTGTTTGTTCCCACTGAACATATTCATGTTGAAATTATTCATGTTGGTAATCTAGATCAATAAGAAGGTTAGAACATTTATCTCGATGCTTGACATTAGGTCTATATCCACCTTCTCCATATAGGAAAAACAATGGATACTGATACCCTAAATATCTGGTATGGTACTCATCTATCCTTTGAAGTTCAGTGGATTATTTTTGCAGTATAATATCTCTTTTTTTATGGTATCAACATCCCCAACAATCAAAGCAACTACTTCTAAAACTGCTTGCTGGTTATATATCCTTCCATCCATACTAAGATCAGAAAACAGACGAAGTTCAAATCCGAAACAATTCCTTTTTTCAATATATCCCTGACCATTCTGAATGATTGAGTATGAACATTGTTTTCATATAACATCTCAGACAATTTGCTTACAATCTCAATATCGACACTAATTTTGGTCCTACATTTCAGGAAAACATGGCTAGATAATATGTATCATAAATATATATTGGACGAAATAGAACAACAAGAAATCTCATAAAACTAATATCATTGTTTATTATTGTAAGTATACAGGTAAAACATACCTGATTCCGTGAATTCTATTTTGGATTTCATGCTCTGTATCATATATATACATCTGCGAAAACTTTGGACAGTGTATTGGCATTGGTAACATGCTACCAATCTTGTGACATGATTGACCTTGAATACGAAAATTGGGAGGACCTCTACTATTGTTAAAACAATTATCCATTTTGGCACCAGGATATGTAAATGCAAATATCATGTTGTACATTCAAATATTTTGTTGAATTTTTTTTTACTCATTACTTTCATTGTCAAACAAAAGATATTGCAAAACTTTGGGTGGGTTGTTTAACAAAGGCAGTTGAACTCTACCATCACAACAACACACAAAATTTAGGATTTCTCACGTTTCAATTATTTCTCGTCCTTTCGTAATACCACATATTTTCTCTGTATTCTTAACATTGTATTATTGGATCTTTTATATCGTAGTAACCACTTAATAATAATGTATAAGGTAACATTCTTATAAATTCAATAATAAGTATTTGCACAGCTAATATGATACAATATGCTCTTAATAACCTGAAACAAATGAATTATTGTTAGTATAATATGTTGTACTCAAATCTTTTTCTCCCTCGAATGCTGAACCGGACTCTGAACTATAACCTAAACCAATCAAAGCACAAAATGTTAGATACAGTATAGTTAAGGAGCCAAACAAAAAAATAAGCAACGATATAATATAAATGTACCGTCGGATTCATCCTGAGAAGAGTCATCGAAAAGATCATTAGGATTAGGACATATATCATAACTTATGTTTGGCATATTTGGCTATATATATGAGACAATGTCTCATCAAACTTTCTTTCCAAATTAACTCTCAGCCTGTTAATCTGCATTATCTCCCGTTTTTTGGATTTGATATTGATCATTATATTTTATTGAGGTATGGATCTAGAAAGTTATTTGTTATGTCGAAAAGAACTTGTTGAAGAAATGTTGGTACCTTGTGTAACACCCCGATAATAATATGATAATTATTTAAATTAAGTTAATAATATATTTATTAATTTAATTAGATAATTGGATTATTATTATTATTATTTTGGAATAATTATTGGAAAATATATAAGTGTGAAATAAGGAAAAAGAATCCCATTTGGTAAAAAGAGTTTTACGTGAAACAGAGAAGCGGCTGAAAAGTGGAAAGTGGAGAAAGGGCAAAGAGGAAGAGCAAGGGCAAAGGTTGGAGAAGAGAAAAGCTTGGGGCTCAAAGATTTGCCGGATTAATCAGGTAAGGGGGGTTTATCGTCGTTTAATAGGTATTATGGGTTAGCATGTAATGGGTAGTGATAAACCGTTGAATTGACCCTAATTGGGATTATGAATGCTGAAAATTATGTTGGATAAACTGTGTTAAAAACTGTAATTGAATCGGTATGGTGTGAGTCGTGTTTTTCCGAACGTATAGCTTTTTAGGAATTGAAATCGGAGGTCCGGAAGTCCTCCAACGGCGGAAAATGCGGAGAATTCTGCATTCTGCTTTGCGTTGGCGCAGGAACAGCTTTCTGTCTTGCGTTAACCGGTTAACCCAAGGTGTTAACCGGTTAACACTGTGTTGTATTGTGTAAAATTGCTGTTTTGTCTGCGTTAACCGGTTAACCCAGGGTGTTAACCGGTTAACACTGTTGTGATTGCTGAGATATTGCTGTTTGTGCTGCGTTAACCGGTTAACCCAGGGCGTTAACCGGTTAACACTGTTAAGTTTGGGCAGGAAGTGTGTTTGTGCTGCGTTAACCGGTTAACTCAGGGTGTTAACCGGTTAACATTGTTGCAGAGTGGAAAAAAATTGATTTTTAAATGTTGTGTACTTAATTGAGGGTTGCCTATATTGGTGTACGATGTAATAGGGATTATTTCCCGTTGTTTTGAGCAGTAAGGGTATTAGTAGAGTGTGCTAATACTGTGTTTAATTATTTGACATGATATGATGTGTTGATACATGTGTTGATGATGTATGATGGTATGCATAATATTGTGAATGTATATGTTATGCACGTGTTTGTGAATGGACTGTTTTATGGCTTAGAGTGTGAGCATAGGTCCATTGTGGATTATTGTGTGATGTTGCATTGCTAGGTGATTAGCATGCATATTGTGACCTTTATGGTGGTAGCTAATTCCCATGGTGAGGAATTAGTGATGTTAGTCATTTTGGACTGTTGTTGATGTTTGCATGCTAGGTGAATTAGCGTGCATAGCATGGCCCTTGGGGTGGTAGCTAATTCCCATGGTGAGGAATTAGTGATGTGAGTCACTAGGTCTCAAATGAGTGGGACTAGTGAGCTTGGTAGCCGTACCTGGATTGGTCGGTGAAGGTGAACTATATGTTCACGAATAGTCGGTACCGCATGCATGGAGTCTCATTGCATAATTTATGGATGGCGTATAATATGAATGGATGTATTCCAATACTATACGTGTGTTGTGTTGCTATTGAGTATGAATGTGAGTTGTATTGGTGTTGAGTATGATGTTTGAATTGATGTGCCGTTACTGAATGTGTGATCTGATTAGGGTGATTAATGTGTTAAATTACTTAACATGACATGATATTTTATAATGCTTATTATATCAATTGAGGAACTCACCCTTACAACTATTTTTCAGGTAACGAGCAGTGATTGAGTAGAAGCTAGTGCTTGGAGTCTAGTGTAGTCTCCTTAGTGGGTCATGCTCTGATAGATGTAACATCGGGACGGGATGTCTTAAATGTTTTATTGTTGGTTGTGAACCATTTTACATGTAATGTGTTACATGTTTTGAATGATCGATTTGATCTCTATCCGCTGCGTACTGTGCAATATTTTATGTTTGAGTTAAATAATGAGCATGACTAAATATTATGATAAATGGTGCGAAATAATTGTGTGACACCCTTGATTGCATAATTACTCTGATTTATATATGTTGTTATTTTAATTAAATATTTGGGGTATTTTAGAAGGGTGTTACATTAGTGGTATCAGAGCATAGTCGGTCGAGTCGAGTCGTAATTATTTTGTTTCCCCTGTACGGGATAGGTGTTGTGTAACCCTATCAGTACTTATTGTTTTAGCTTGTTGGGTTTTCAGAATAGAGATGGCTGGAAGAGGTAGAGATGATGCTGCGATTGCTGAGGCTCTGGGTATGCTAGCTGGAGTACTTGGAGGGAATCCGAATGTTGTAGGAATGGGAGCTGCTCGTCAACTGAGTGAGTTCCAGAAGAACAATCCTCCAATGTTCAAGGGAGCATACGATCCAGATGGTGCTCAGAAGTGGTTGAAGGAGATCGAGAGGATCTTCCGAGTAACTGAGTGTGCTGATAACCAGAAGGTCAGGTTCGGTACGCATATGCTGTCAGAGGAAGCAGATGATTGGTGGGTTGCTACCCGCACTGAGTTGGAATCTGCTGGGAATGCTGAGATCACTTGGGCTGTGTTCAGAGAGAGATTCCTGAGGAAGTACTTTCCAGAGGATGTTAGAGGAAAGAAAGAGATAGAGTTCTTAGAATTGAAGCAGGGCAATCGGTCTGTTACTGAGTATGCTGCTAAGTTCACAGAGCTGTCGAAGTATTACACTCCCTATAATGAGGCTGCTGGAGAATTTTCAAAATGTGTGAAGTTTGAGAACGGGTTACGTCCCGAGATCAAGCAGGCTATTGGATATCAGCGGATCAGAGTGTTTTCTGACTTGGTTGACTGTTGTAGGATTTTTGAACAGGATTCCAGAGCCAGAGCGGAAAGCTATCAGCAGAGGGTTGATAGGAAAGGCAAGAATCAGAATGACCGTGGAAAACCGTATGCAGCTGGCAAAGGTTTTCAGAGGCAGAGTGTGATGAAGAGGACTAGTGGGGGAGACTCCAGTGCCCCTGCTAAGTGTTACAGATGTGGTCAGGCGGGACATCGTTTCCACGAGTGTACCAGTGCTGAGAAGAAGTGTTTCAAGTGTGGCAAAGGTGGTCACTTGGCTGCAGAGTGCCGGCTGAAGACTGTGACTTGTTTCAACTGTGGAGAGGTGGGTCATATCAGTCCACAGTGTCCTAAGCCGAAGAAAGAGAATCAGTCGGGAGGCAAGGTCTTTGCTTTATCGGGTTCTGAGACTTTTGCAGATGATCGTTTGATCCGAGGTACGTGTTATATTAATGGCTTTCCTCTTGTAGCTATTATTGACACCGGTGCTACTCATTCCTTTATATCTTTGGATTGTGCTGTGAAACTTAAGTTAGAGATATCTGAGATGCGTGGAAGTATGGTGATTGATACTCCTGCGAAGGGTTCAGTGACTACTACTTCAGTCTGTTTAAATTGTCCTTTGAGTATTTTTGGTAGAGACTTTGGGATAGACCTTGTGTGTCTTCCATTAGTGCGGATTGATGTTATCTTGGGTATGAACTGGTTGGTGTTTAACCGAATTTCTATCAACTGTTTTGATAAGACTGTGATATTTCCTGAGATTGAGGAAGGAAAGAGTTTGTTTCTATCAGCAAGGCAGGTGAATGAGGCAGTAGCGGATGGGGCAGAGTTTTTTATGCTGTTAGCGACTTTGGAGGTTAAAGATAAACTGGTGATTTACGATCTAGTAGTGGTGTGTGATTTTCCTGATGTGTTTCCCAAAGAAGTGAATGAATTGCCGCCAGAGCGTGAAGTTGAGTTCTCGATTGATTTGGTACCTGGTACTAGACCGATATCGATGGCTCCGTACCGTATGTCTGCTGTTGAATTAACTGAGTTGAAGAGTCAGTTGAAAGATCTGCTAGATAAGAAATTTATTCGTCCGAGTGTGTCACCGTGGGGTGCACCAGTGTTATTGGTTAAGAAGAAAGAAGGTACTATGAGGTTGTGTGTGGACTACAGGCAACTGAATAAAGTGACGATCAAGAATCGGTATCCTTTGCCGAGGATTGATGATTTGATGGATCAGTTGGTTGGTGCGAGTGTGTTCAGCAAGATAGATTTGAGATCTGGGTATCATCAGATCCGTGTGAAAACTGAGGATATTCAGAAGACTGCTTTCAGAACAAGGTATGGACATTATGAGTATTCTGTAATGCCTTTTGGGGTGACTAATGCGCCTGGAGTATTTATGGAGTATATGAATAGGATTTTCCATCCGTACCTAGATAAGTTTGTTGTGGTGTTTATTGATGACATATTGGTGTATTCGAAATCTGAAGAAGAGCATGCTGAGCATTTGAGAGTGGTTTTAGAAGTTCTACGAGAAAAGAGGTTATTTGCTAAACTCTCTAAATGTGAATTTTGGTTAGAAGAGGTTAGTTTTCTTGGTCATGTAATTTCAAGAGGTGGTGTTGTTGTTGATCCTTCTAAGATAGAAGCGGTATCTAAGTGGGAAGCTCTGAAGTCAGTTTCTGAGATAAGGAGTTTTCTTGGGCTTGCAGGTTATTATAGGAAATTCATTGAGGGATTTTCTAGGTTGGCGTTACCGTTGACGATGTTGACTAGAAAGGGGCAAGCGTTTGTTTGGGATTCAAAATGTGAAAAAGGTTTCCAAGAGTTAAAGAGAAGGTTGACTACTGCTCCTATTCTGATATTACCGAGTTCGTCGGAATTATTTGAAGTTTACTGTGATGCTTCATTGTTGGGTTTGGGTGGTGTGTTGATGCAGAATAAGCAGGTTATAGCTTATGCTTCGAGACAGCTGAGGGTTCATGAGAGGAACTATCCGACGCACGATTTAGAGTTGGCAGCTGTGGTATTTGTTCTGAAGTTATGGAGGCATTACTTGTACGGGTCAAGATTTGAGGTTTTCAGTGACCATAAAAGTTTAAAGTATTTGTTTGATCAGAAAGAGCTGAATATGAGACAGAGGAGATGGTTAGAGTTTCTGAAGGATTATGACTTTGGGTTGAATTACCATCCGGGTAAAGCAAATGTAGTGGTTGATGCATTGAGTCGGAAATCATTACATATGTCTATGTTAATGGTTAGGGAATTGGATTTAATTGAGCAGTTTAGAGACTTGAGTTTGGTGTGTGAGAGTACTCACAATAGTGTTAAATTGGGAATGTTGAAGTTAACTAGTGGTATTCTGGATGAGATTAGAGGAGGTCAGAAATCCGATGTGCTTTTGGTTGATAAGTTGACTTTAGTGAATCAAGGTCAAGGTGGTGAATTCAGAGTTGATGAGAATGGTGTTTTGAAATTTGGTAATCGGGTGTGTATTCCGAATGTTACCGAACTTAAGAAGAGTATTCTTGAGGAAGGACATCGTAGTGGCCTGAGTATTCATCCTGGAGCTACGAAGATGTATCATGATTTGAAAAAGTTATTTTGGTGGCCGGGAATGAAAAGAGAAATTGCGAGTTTTGTTTATTCTTGTTTGACTTGTCAGAAGTCAAAGATTGAGCATCAGAAGCCGTCTAGGCTAATGCAACCGTTGGCTATTCCAGAGTGGAAGTGGGATAGTATCAGTATGGATTTTGTTTCTGGTTTACCGAGGACAAGTAAGAATTTTGAAGCTATTTGGGTGATTGTTGATAGATTGACGAAATCGGCTCATTTCATTCCGATCAGAATGGATTATCCGTTAGAGAGATTAGCTGAGTTGTATATTGAGAAGATTGTAAGTTTGCATGGTATTCCGTCGAGTATTGTTTCGGACAGAGATCCTAGATTTACATCGAAGTTCTGGGAAGGTTTGCAGAGGGCTATGGGAACTAAGCTGAGATTGAGTTCTGCATATCATCCGCAGACTGATGGTCAGACTGAGAGGACGATTCAGTCATTAGAGGATCTTTTGAGAGCTTGTGTTTTGGAAAAGGGAGGTGCTTGGGATTGTTATTTGCCTTTGATTGAGTTTACCTACAACAATAGTTTTCATTCGAGCATTGGTATTGCACCGTTTGAAGCTTTGTATGGTAGGAGATGTCGGACACCTTTATGTTGGTATGAGTCCGGTGAGAGTGCTGTGGTTGGACCGGAGATTGTTCAACAAACTACGGAAAAGATTAAGATGATTCAGGAGAAGATGAGGATTTCTCAGAGTCGTCAGAAGAGTTATCACGACAAGAGGAGGAAGTCACTTGAGTTCCAAGAGGGAGATCATGTGTTTCTTCGTGTTACTCCGATAACTGGGGTTGGTCGAGCTTTGAAGTCGAAGAAGTTGACACCTCGATTTATTGGTCCTTATCAGATTTTGGAGAGGATAGGGGAAGTAGCCTATCGTATCGCTTTACCGCCGTCGCTTGCGAATTTGCATGAGGTTTTTCATGTGTCTCAGTTGAGGAGGTACATTCCTGATCCGTCGCATGTGGTCCAAGTAGATGATGTACAGGTGAGAGATAACCTGACTGTTGAAACATCACCTATGAGGATCGAGGATCGAGAGTTGAAGCAGTTGCGGGGTAAAGAGATTGCCTTGGTGAAGGTAGCTTGGGGAGGACCAGTAGGTGGCAATGTGACTTGGGAACTTGAGAGTCAGATGAAGGAGTCTTATCCTGAGTTATTCGCTTGAGGTATGTTTTCGAGGACGAAAACTCTTTTAGTGGGGGAGAGTTGTAACACCCCGATAATAATATGATAATTATTTAAATTAAGTTAATAATATATTTATTAATTTAATTAGATAATTGGATTATTATTATTATTATTTTGGAATAATTATTGGAAAATATATAAGTGTGAAATAAGGAAAAAGAATCCCATTTGGTAAAAAGAGTTTTACGTGAAACAGAGAAGCGGCTGAAAAGTGGAAAGTGGAGAAAGGGCAAAGAGGAAGAGCAAGGGCAAAGGTTGGAGAAGAGAAAAGCTTGGGGCTCAAAGATTTGCCGGATTAATCAGGTAAGGGGGGTTTATCGTCGTTTAATGGGTATTATGGGTTAGCATGTAATGGGTAGTGATAAACCGTTGAATTGACCCTAATTGGGATTATGAATGCTGAAAATTATGTTGGATAAACTGTGTTAAAAACTGTAATTGAATCGGTATGGTGTGAGTCGTGTTTTTCCGAACGTATAGCTTTTTACGGAATTGAAATCGGAGGTCCGGAAGTCCTCCAACGGCGGAAAATGCGGAGAATTCTGCATTCTGCTTTGCGTTGGCGCGGGAACAGCTTTCTGTCTTGCGTTAACCGGTTAACCCAGGGTGTTAACCGGTTAACACTGTGTTGTATTGTGTAAAATTGCTGTTTTGTCTGCGTTAACCGGTTAACCCAGGGTGTTAACCGGTTAACACTGTTGTGATTGCTGAGATATTGCTGTTTGTGCTGCGTTAACCGGTTAACCCAGGGCGTTAACCGGTTAACACTGTTAAGTTTGGGCAGGAAGTGTGTTTGTGCTGCGTTAACCGGTTAACCCAGGGCGTTAACCGGTTAACATTGTTGCAGAGTGGAAAAAAATTGATTTTTAAATGTTGTGTACTTAATTGAGGGTTGCCTATATTGGTGTACGATGTAATAGGAATTATTTCCCGTTGTTTTGAGCAGTAAGGGTATTAGTAGAGTGTGCTAATACTGTGTTTAATTATTTGACATGATATGATGTGTTGATACATGTGTTGATGATGTATGATGGTATGCATAATATTGTGAATGTATATGTTATGCACGTGTTTGTGAATGGACTGTTTTATGGCTTAGAGTGTGAGCATAGGTCCATTGTGGATTATTGTGTGATGTTGCATTGCTAGGTGATTAGCATGCATATTGTGACCTTTATGGTGGTAGCTAATTCCCATGGTGAGGAATTAGTGATGTTAGTCATTTTGGACTGTTGTTGATGTTTGCATGCTAGGTGAATTAGCGTGCATAGCATGGCCCTTGGGGTGGTAGCTAATTCCCATGGTGAGGAATTAGTGATGTGAGTCACTAGGTCTCAAATGAGTGGGACTAGTGAGCTTGGTAGTCGTACCTGGATTGGTCGGTGAAGGTGAACTATATGTTCACGAATAGTCGATACCGCATGCATGGAGTCTCATTGCATAATTTATGGATGGCGTATAATATGAATGGATGTATTCCAATACTATACGTGTGTTGTGTTGCTATTGAGTATGAATGTGAGTTGTATTGGTGTTGAGTATGATGTTTGAATTGATGTGCCGTTACTGAATGTGTGATCTGATTAGGGTGATTAATGTGTTAAATTACTTAACATGACATGATATTTTATAATGCTTATTATATCGATTGAGGAACTCACCCTTACAACTATTTTTCAGGTAACGAGCAGTGATTGAGTAGAAGCTAGTGCTTGGAGTCTAGTGTAGTCTCCTTAGTGGGTCATGCTCTGATAGATGTAACATCGGGACGGGATGTCTTAAATGTTTTATTGTTGGTTGTGAACCATTTTACATGTAATGTGTTACATGTTTTGAATGATCGATTTGATCTCTATCCGCTGCGTACTGTGCAATATTTTATGTTTGAGTTAAATAATGAGCATGACTAAATATTATGATAAATGGTGCGAAATAATTGTGTGACACCCTTGATTGCATAATTACTCTGATTTATATATGTTGTTATTTTAATTAAATATTTGGGGTATTTTAGAAGGGTGTTACACCTTGTAATTGAGTGTTCATAGTTATAGGAGTTGGAATGTTAGTATCAATGCTAGTCAATGATGTTCTTTTACTTGTAGATGTTATGCCGATGCATTCAGAGATGCATACATTATTTTCCTCGTTTGCGGTCTTTAATCTCTTGAATTTTTTATGTTGAGGAATGGTCTTTCTAATCATCTTTGCTCTTTTAGCCAATTTCTTCTTTAAAGTATTTGTAAAAAACACATGTTCATTATCAGTTGCATGTTCCATGGTTTCCAAAGATATATAATAAATGATATGATTTTAACATATATGTTGTAGATTATGAATGCATAATTAACATCATTCATGCAATAGCTTGGAAATAAATTAATATATTATGATGCTTAGCGTTTTAGTAAAATAATTTACCATGATATGACATTGGTCAGCATGCAAATGGCAATTTATTGATGACCAACAACATAAAAATCTGAAATAGCCTTAAAACATGCAAAAAGATCAAACAGCCACCTGCGTTAATTACTATAGGTTGCAGCAATCATGAAAGTTCATTGAAAATTTACATGATTAAGTGAATCTATACAATATGTGTGTTGGAAACATAAGTGACTTATCAAATACAATTGCATAACAAATTTATTAATTTCGTAGGCATGCATTATTTCTCTGAATCTACATTCATTGAAGTACATCAGTGATATTGTATTAAATGTATTCTATATATGGATCACATTTTGAATAAAAATTATAGTGTGAAATTTAAATGAAAAATATGTTAGCAAATTTTTAATATTGTTGGACTCCAGATATATGCAAAACATTGAATTGAATATTTCTGAAATTAAACAAATAAGATAGAGAAATTACAGGAGTTCGTATACAATATCAACTTATATAAAAAAGAACACAAACAACTAAAAGGGCAACATTAAACTTCAGTAACAATAATTATATAGTCAGATGAAATTAGAATGATTTCCTTCAAGCATTGTTCCTTTGGGGACGTCTCCACAACCTGATGTACAACATCTGAGAATCAAAGTGGTATTGATAGAACAAAATATCTCTCACCTTAAGATTTCTTTCCTTAGCGCATTCGTGCCACCCATTCCCGATGTACATCTCCACCCTGTCTCTCTCTGATTTAATGGTCTCACAGTAGTCCATAGTGTCAAGATCCATTAGGGTACACTCAGTTTGGTTTGGACAAATACCTTTCCTTATAACCACGATTGGGAATTGGTACATAGTATGCATATTTTGTAAGTTAACATTAGATTGGATTATAAATTCGTAGAAAAATGCAAAAAATTATATGTATTTTTGGATGTTAAAATTTGTGTAACATGTTACCAAAAAATGATTTTCGCCCTTAAGTGACTTGGTGATCTTTTCTCCCAAAAGAGATCAAGTTCCAACCCTCTTATGTGATGATTCACCCGCTCAATTTGACCATGCTCCTGAGACATATTGATCTCAGGAAATAATTCATCCACTTGACCTTCTAAGTTTTGACTCACCTGTTCTGCAGGACCATCAGTCTGAGTCATATTCATCTCAAGGAAATCTTCATCCACTTGAACATCATTTAGAGGTTGGTTCACTTCTTGGACAGTTTTTCCAAGGATTTCATAAATATCATTCGTGTCAAGAGATAAAAATCAACAAATACAGGGATGCAAACGAACAATATTATTTATCAACTATGACAACTGCACGCAACATAATACAAAGACATAAATACACTTTGAAGGTATGTTACCCATTAGAAATTGAAGAAGACATAATGAGACTGTTTCAAATTCAACGTAGTGCACGCATTAGACCTTTTAAATTCAATGAAGAGATTTGATATGTCTGCAAAGTAAATAAATAAGCAAATCGCAGCTTTTATGTTGCTTCTGAAAATGGATTTGCTTATATGGTTGATTATATGTTACCGTGGGAATATAAGTGTATATTGAGATCATGCCTATTTCATATTTTTAAAAAAAGTGTCATTAATTTAATTTGCATCTTAGAATGATTATCCGATTTTTAAAATGTTTTGAATTTCCGACATGAAAAGTAATTGCATGCTGTAGCTTTTCATAACTTTAGTGAGGCTGTTGTTTTGGCAATTTATGGCAACCTTTTAGGTTTCTCTGATACTAATTGAGTAATGCATAGAAATTTGTCCACCTCATTAAACTATCAATTAATAACACTAATCACGACAATTATGCAAGAAAAAATACAAGGTTTCATTATTAGAATAGAATAAACAATGTTTCATGTCATGAAATATTCAAAACTCAATCCAAAAATTGTAACAACACACAATTGACTGATACTTTTGTCGGTTCTTAGTGAAACATACCAAATTGTGCATATGCAGACAAATTTATCACTATGCAACATTCATAAAACTGTGCTTAAATAATTCACACGACACTCTAAGATAAATAAAAACTTCACCAACAAATGTACGAAAAATGGAATAATTGAACATGGATAATGCTAAACTACATAAAGATAAACAACAGAAAATTGTCATGAAAAAAACCAGGTTCATATTTGTTGACTATTTGGCTCAGTCTTTATTTTCTTTGGTGGCTTGGTTTCTGAGTATTGAGTAGCTTCAACTATGTCACAATCTACATTGACATTGATGGCCACTACTGATACCAATTTTGCCGGTGTTGACCCATTGTTAACATCAGATTCATTTTCTCTATACGTATAAATTGAATACTACAAAAAATATATAAACACACATGGTGAAGATTTGAATTTACGAACAATGTAAAGTTATAAGTAAGGCATATTACACAACAAGTTGATAGTAATTTAAGAGATGAGAAATTGACATTCTCCTCACTCGCATTGACATTTACATAATGGGATTTAGACTGATACATAAATGTTATGCAAGGAGGAGTCATTAATTGTCTTATAGTTGTCCTAAACTCAAAAACTAATTACTGTTGTGAATCAAGGATAAGAAGTTATGGTTTTAAAACTTGTATGGTGAATGTTAATATTGGTAACAAAATAAAATAGAAAAATTGCATTTACGACTAATGAATCAATTTTCTCTTCACTACCATTATGCTTTGAACTTCATGGTCTAGACTGATTTTGATGAAAATTGTAGCAATAAATTAATTTCAACATGTAGAATAAATGTGCGAATATAAGTGGCGGTGAAAACTACATGAATAATTGTTGTACCTCTCCAAGGATGAAATCATTTTCAATTTCATTAATAAATGATTCGTCAACTTCAAGTTTAAAAACAGAAGCCTGGATAAAAATGGGATGAACCTTAACTCTCAAAGCCATTCATTTTTTAATAACAGATCAAGATCATCTGGATAAACCATATGATCTTCTTCTCCATCCTGATGATTTAATAGATATATAATTGTTATTATATATTAATGATACAAATAGCATAAAATACAAAGGGCTAACTTAAAATTTCCATACCTCCAGCATTTTCGTACGAAGCGCAACAATTGTCTTCCCAATGATTTTTGCATAATAAACATCCCAATACACAAATCGATACTTTGTGTCTCCATGGTTGCAGCATATTTCAACCTTGTACCTGATAAAACACAATGTAATATAAGAAAAAGAAATTTCCACAACTACAACAAACTGAATCATTTTATTGACCTGGGGGTAGATTGGACTACATTTAAAAGAGTTAGTAGGATTAGGAGTCTTTTAAGGATCACTTGGTGCACCATAGTAGAACCATATGTATTTTGAAACAGGAAATTTCAAAGTAGTTGCTACCGTAACGCAGAAACTTTCCTAAGCATATGCACAACCAATAATTGAGTTAAATAAAACTTTACTGTGAAATTGAAAACGCAAATTCTTATTAATATTACCTGTTTTAGTTTTGCAAAATTGATTAAGTACATGCATTTGACATTATATATAAACCTGTCTATTATTTTAAATTGTGAACCACCAGACCAATTAGAGAAAGACTTTACTCACTGTGTAGGTTTCTCACTCTTCTCGGATAAAGGTAACATGAATCATCATATAAATATAAACATCATATACCATACACAATAAAACCTATCAATGAGTTTTAAAAGGATCAAGTACACATACTTCAACAAAAAATCTTGTATTTCAGGAATGTCTTCATTAATCAGCAATTTTGAACCACTTCATCCATTAGACTGTGGAACATTTTATTATGTAATGAAAATATAGGGAAATATAAAAGCATATGTATGAATGTTTATGATTTAATGTCCATGTGCATCTTTTATCATTACATGTGTTAAAATAATGAATATTCCTCCAGAGTTTGCAGCATCATTGTAATAAGTTATGAACTTAGATCCATAATTTTCCCAAAGACTATAGTTTATGATATTCCCCCTGTATCACAAAAATATTGTTGCTAAAAAAATTGATATACACAATCCATTGCAAATAAAAAATAAAAATGAAATATAATTGATTGATTAACTTACTTCATATATCTCAATTTCAATGATACAACAACCTTTTTCCCGTTTGCTTTTTCTTGAATGTTGTTAATCTCATGGACAACACCACTCAAATATGATATAAACAAAATGTATACTAAGAAAGATTGAATATGATGCAAAATGAGTCTATTTATAATAAAATGCTAAGTATACAAATAGCCAAATTATAAAATTTATTTTTAAGATTGTCACTTTACAGTTCCCCCCGTAGAATATCGGCAAAATCCTTGAAGTAAAACTTCATGGGGTGATATTGACAAGCGCAATAGGTTTGACAATTGTGCCACTTAGAAATACAAGTTTCTTTGAATGATCACACAATTTCCATTAAAAATCATTATCATACACATTTTCGTTATTAATGACACATGTCATATCTTCCTTGAGCAAATCTTTTCACTTTTGTATTGGTCGTGACGAATCAATATTTGAATTCTATCACAATGTAATGAAAAAACACAATATTTACAAATCATTGTTAAATCACTATGATATAATTAAAGCAACAATTTTTATTTCATTACTACATTTGCATCTATTACAATCATTTCAAGGTGTTTTATACCCTTGTTGTTAATCACAGTCCAAACGTCGATAATTCGAATAGAAAGACACGATGTCTCTTTGGAATCATCGATGTCCTTAACACAATCAAATTTTTGAGATATTATATATTGCACATAATCAGACAATAAGCATCAACACGGTAGCTCCCCAACTAAAATCATGAAACAGATTCATGCAAAATACTGAAACAATGGATAGCAATGAAACAATAAGGTACATACAACACGAACGACAATGGAAAAGCAAATTAATCATAAAAACGATTCCTTTGCCAGCTAAAATCATGAAACAGATTCATGCAAAAGAATGAAAAGATGGATAGCAATGAAACATCAAGGTTCATACAACACGAAATTGAAAGTACCTTTGCAAGTTTGGTCGAAGTTGTTTCGAAAGATTGATTGCAAATTGCATGATTGCTTGTAAATTGCATATGTTTCATACTAATACTAGTTTCAATTTAGTTTTGCATTGGAGAAGGAAATGATCTTAAGTATTCTTGATATTGGTGATTCATATTCCAATGAAGCATTGCAGTAAAATGCAATTATATTAATTGAATAGTAATAATGATTAACATTGACAAATTACAACTAAGAATATGAAATATACTATTATATTAATCTTAATTTAGATAATAAAGTAATTTTGGTAGGTGTTTTTTTTTCGTTTTATATACCATAGATTAACAATCTGGAAAACCTACTCGTATTTAGTGCACATAAAGGATATATGAGGCTCCAACTTTTGACCCTTTGTTCCCAATAAAGCAATCTCTTTCGCTGGCCACCAAACACTAGAAACAAAAAGCGGTGGCATGATATATGGCCCCTCCCTCACCTTTGTCTGCTCACTACAAAAGCCAACTTTGCATCGGTAGGCAGCAGGACAGTCACTCTCTATCCTTTCGGTTCATTATTGTTCCACCTGTGTGCCTTCCTTCCCTCCCATATAAATAACAAATTAAGGTGATGAATACACTGACCCTACGTTGTTGTTGGTTGGTATGTTTCTTGTACACTTATGATTAGTTAAACATGTAGGAGTAAGTGGTAACTGTAATCATTTGTATCATTGATAGTACTCAACTAACTTTTCTTGGTTTTTCAAGAACTTTATTATTAGGTGATAGTACTATAATGTTGTAAGAATCAAATTTATGACAAGGACGATGATAAATTGATGATACATATAGTACTAGTACTTGTTTATTCGGATACAACCCAAAATATCAAGTTAGTTGAAGATACAAAGTATCGACATGGAAGAATAATGAGAGTGAATGTTTGAGGAAGTTAGTTGAACATAAATTAGTATAATATCTGAGGTAGATTATATGTTTAGAATTATGCACATCTAGACCCAGAATCATGTGAGACTTATATTGTTTGTTGACATGCAAAAGTTATATGGAGAGAGAAATTATAATAATATGAGAATTATATTATTCGTGGGATAAATTATAGTTTAAGAGGAGGCGCCAATTCAATTGGAGCCTCAGTGTAAAATGCTATTTTTGTGTTATAAATAGATGCGTTGCGTGAGTAATTGTTCCACATCTCAAATAATCATTTGGCAATCATGTTTGGTGTTCGTCGCCGATACGGAAAGGTGATTTATGCATGAGACAAACCTCAGATGCTGATGTTGTTCTGGAACATCACTACGTTCGATCAACTGAAGAGGGAGCTGGTTCATTGGTTAGATGGGAAAATACCAGAAGGGAAAAAAATTAGAAGTATTGAGAGACTTGATAGTATCTTTGGTTGGGTGCGAATGAAGACTGATAAGGATGCTAGGGAAATGATGTTCGGTCGAGACGACATCAATTTGATTGTTGTAATCAGTTAGAAATATTTCTATTTTCAGATAGCTTATTTTGTACTGATGTTTGTTGTGAACCTCGTTGTAACAAAAACTTAATGATATATAATGATTGAAGGTTACAGAAATACAATGTTACAAAAAGCTTAAGACATAGATGATGTTCCTCGATTGGGACAATTGTTCTTGTTGTGTCTTGGTTGACAATAGATACTACATAATCTTATCATTTTATTTGTGGAATCCATCTCTGTTCTGATTCGTGTGCTGTTTGGCCTTCCTTTTTTCTTTCTACGCATCTCGTCATTGTGCCAAACAATATCACCTTCACATGGAGGCCAGTAATCCTCCATTGGTAGTACCGAGAAGCTTTGATTATATACATTCATGACAGTGTCGGCCTTGTACACATCAGATAAATGGCTGTAAGCATCTTGACGAGTATAAGCGCATGCTGCAATGACATGGGAGCAAAACTTTCATGACCTTCATGCAACACTCACTAAATACTTTCCCGGACATTAACACCGCACTCCATCTTTCACCTCTGGTTGCAAAAGTAGAAGCCAACCTATAATAGGTCGATCTTACCAAGGCGGTTATCGGCAGATTTCGAATTCCTTTGAATATCCCGTTCATGCATTCCACAAGGTTTGTTGTCATGTGGCCCCATCGACAACCTCTGTCAAATGCCCTTGTCAAATGCTCTACTGGTATGTTTTTTAGCCATTTCCCCGCGTCTTCATTAGACAGTCTAATTTCATCACGATAATATTGAAATGACGGCTGAGTTAGAGCATACCCAACATTCACCACCTTCTTGCGAAGATTCTTATCTTTTATAGCACGCATGAAGTTTTGTGCAATGTGTCTAATGCAATAGACATGGGTAGAAGAAGGATCATGCCATCCGTTGTCATGGTTGTTGTAGGCACTCTCAATGGCAACATGTCTATCAGAAATCAAACAGAGATTGGCTTGTGGAGCCACATGCGTTCTGAGATGTCGAAGAAAGAAACCCCATCCACCAGCCGTTTCACCTTCAACAAGAGCAAAGGCAATGGGAAAGACATTGTTGTTACCGTCTTGTGCAACCGCCATGAGCAAAGTACCCTTGTATTTGCCGTATAACCAATTGCCATCAATTTGAATAATAGGTTTGCAGAATGTGAAACCTTTGATGCACGGGTCAAATGCCCAAAAGAGACAGTGAAAGATTCTATTACCTCTAGCACAGGTTTCGTCTGGCATCATCGCTGGTAATGTCTGGCATCATCTCTTCTAATGCGTGCATTTAATTTTTTAAAACTTAAAATATTATTTTATTTCACATAAATTTTTTAATTGTACTAATCTTAATTTGTACCTTAAAAACACAAGTTAATCTCGAACACACTTATAACTTAAATAAAATCTAGCTAAACTTCAGGCATTTAGTAACATTTTAGTTTTATCCTATATTAATATTTATATCATTTACATTAATGCTAAGTTGTTATTGATTGTAGAGTGAAGATTTATTTCACTCCATCACAAAAATTATAGAATTTAATTAGATAGTCGAGAAATAAAAGACTTTATTTAATCGTCTATAAAATTTAACTAAATTATATTAGTCATTATATTAATATTTTTTTTAAATCGGGTTTTTTCTTATTTTTAAATCATGATTGGTGTGTCATGTTATTATATATGTCATATAATTTTTTTTTCATTTTTTGAATACTAAATTGTTTTTTAGTTTTATTTTAAAATTTATGTTTGAAAATATCAAAAAACCCAAAATTTGTTCCTGGAAAGAATCAAAGGGGAGACCTTTAAATTACATAATATGTCTTATCACTAGCCAATTACATTGGTATTAAATAATTCACAGAGTTTTATAGTATTAGTAATCATTTTAAATAATACAAAATTAATACCCAGGAGATCTCGAATCCAAATTCCACCAAATTAAATGGTAATCATTTTTCCATGAGACCAATCAATTTATGTTGTTAATATTTTTAATGATAAATACTTAACTTAATAATATAGAATAAACATTTACATATTTATTTATTTATTTTAAATAATACACAAATTTAGCTTGTACTAATTAAATATTTTAATAATTAATTGAATTACTATTAAATTAATTAATTATTATTTAGTTTGAATTAATTTAAAATAAATAGATATTTATTTGTGTTATTTGAGATAAGTAAATAAGTAAATAAAAAAATATTTAATATTAGTATAAATTGTGAGAATTATTTATCACCAATATATGTTGGCTTAGAGGTGATGTTGCTTAAAGGTCTTTGGGTTCTATTCTTTCTAGAAAAAATTATTTTTTAAAATATTTTTAAATATGAATTGTGTAAAGTAAAAGTCAATTTAATACTTAAAAAATGAAAAATAAAAAATAAAATTCAATAATTATTAAAAAATGTATTAAAAATGCATGTGACATAAATAATATATGTGGCAATCTAATAGTCAAAGTTTATAAATAAGAAGAAGATAATTTGAAAAAAAATATTAAGAGATGAATTAATATGACCCAATTAAATTTTATAAAAAATTAAATATGATCTTTTTATTTCTAGATGATCAAATTGAGTTCTTTCATTTATGCGAAATATGAATAAACTAATGGATACATATGTAAAGATCTCAAAACAAATGAAGAGGACTACGCGTTTGCTCATAATGAATATACTAGTAATTACAAACCGAAAGAAGCTGATTATGACCTTGTCCTCTTTCTCTAACCAATCAACAACTTCACTAATTTTCAAAATTAATAGCAACAATTTCAAAATTATAATCATACCAATAATTGAAATAATTGTCTGATAAGTACATTTTAGGAGTATGTTGCAAAGACATTAATTTGTTATGTTGGAAATGACTTCCAACTCACGCTTGTCTATTTTCTAAGAATATTTAATGTGATTGAGTTTTATTGTTAAACTCTTTTAAATACAAAATAATGATTAATTAAACAATATATTATATATTACTTGACCAAACAATTTAATAGAGAAATATAAAGCTGGATTGCAGGTTTAGTGACTTGAATTATGACAAGTAATTGATTTTTATTTTTAAGAATATACACGATACACACAATCTTCCACAAAATTCCTTTTATCACGAGTATTATTCCTTTTATTTTGATTTTATATATATATTATGGATTATGGATATAAAAGAATCTTTCTTGTGAAATAGAAAAGAAGAATCGATTTTTGACAGTATCTGATACCTGTCTATATTACATCAATTTCAATTAATTAATTAAATAATTTCTATCTCAATTTGATTAAGTATGAGACGGTTAGAGAATAATTTGTAGAAATATTTGTGCATTTGGTTTTAACATTTGAGCAAGTTTTAATCTTTAGATTCTATCTTCAATTTTTAGGATATCCATGTGGAATAAATATGCTCACTGGACATTGCCAAGTGAATAAGAATATTTAACGTGATTTGTTTTTTTTTCTTTGACTCATCAATATTAATTAATTTATACACTTTTTTTTAAGAGGGATTAAAAGTAAAATATTTAAAGGGAGAATATGGAAATTAAGATTGAAATGAAAATTTGATATGGAATTTTACTCATGATCTAACTTTAAACACACTATTTTTTAGTGATTACTTTTAAATAGAAGAGAAAATAAAAATTTTTAAATGATAAAGTGAGAGGGTAGGTAGGCACTTCTATTTTTGTTACTATGGCTGTAAATTTAAGATGTGGGGTTAGATTTAAATTAATCTTACAAAATTAATTTATAAAATGAGGTTTGTATTCATTTATAAATACATGTTCAAGTTTTTAACATATTTCTTTTATGTTTGGTGTTGAATTGTAATTCCTTGTGTCGAATCAAGTTGTTCGACAGAAACAAGGAATTGTCGAATCATCTAATGTCTTGAGTTGTATTAGAATGTCGAAGCATGTTGATTCACATAGGATTTCGACTTAGGCATATTTTTAGTAGTGTTAACTATTTGGGGTTTTTATAGTTTTGGGTTTTGGCTTGGGGTGCAAGCTACCCTAAATCTATAAATAGAGGGAACAACCCTTATTCTTGTAATGTTGCATTCATAACATTGTATTCACAAGATTTTGCAGTTGCAAAGTGAATAAAAAGTTTTTCACAAGTTGTGGGCAGAGAGAAACTCTGTAGAATACTCTTTTTCTCCTTCATCGTTCTTTATTTTCTTTCTCCATTGTTCTTCTTTTTTCATTGTTATTGTGTGGGTGGTAATAATCTTGTTCATCAAGATTGATTAAAATTCTCCATAGGTTGTGGTGGATTTCCATCATCTAGTATCAGAGCCCGGTTTAAACGATTCGTGGGAAGAAAATCACGATGACAATGAATCATCCAAACAGGCATTTTCCAGTAAATCTTCTGATTCTCAAGAACAACAATTATGAGAATTGGTGCAACCAGATAAAGGTTGTGTTCTTTTATCAAGATCTTTGGGATCTTGTGAAGGAATGAGTAACAACGCTTGTAGAAAATGTGACAGATCAAGAAAAGGTTGCACATAAAGAATTGAAGAAGAAAGATTATAAAGTTCTCTTTATAGTCCATCAATGTGTTGATGCAGATAACTTTGAAAAGGTTAGTGATGTAGAGCCAACGAAAGAAGCATGGGAAATTCTGGAGAAGTCGTTTGGAGGCGCGGAGAAGGTGAAAGAGGTGAGATTACAAACTCACAAAAGAATGTATGAATTGCTTCAGATGGAAGACAACGAAAACATAATTGATTTCTTCACTAAGGTTACAAAACTGGTGAATCAAATCAAGGTATGTGGAAAAGTGTTGACATCAAGATCTGTTGTTAAAAGGATCTTGAGGTCGTTGGCTCCAAAGTTTGACCACGTGGTAGTATCCATAGAAGAGTCGAAAGATTTGTCAAAACTAACAAAGGAAGAGCTTCAAGGGACGCTTGAATCTCATGAACAAAGAATGGATGAAAGAGTGGTAGGAAAGTCGAAGAGTGATATGGCTTTGCAGGCGCAATTAGCAAAAGAAAGGAAAGGCAAAGGAAGTTGGAATGGCAACAAAGGCAGAGGAAGCTATAACAATTCAACTGGTCGAAATCAACAAGAAAGAAACTGGCCGAGTCAGAGAAAATCCTAGAACCAAGGAAACCAAAGAGGTGGTGCTGCAGGTAGAGGAAGATGTGGTGGTCAAAAGTCAGACAAGAGTCACATTCAGTGTTACAATTTTTAGAAGTATGGTCATTATTCTAGTGATTGTCTAGAAAAGCATAAGAATCAAGAAACTTATGGAAAAATGGTGAAACATGAAGAAGAAGAAGAGACGTTGTTGATGGTTACAACAAGAGATGAAGAGAGATTCAAGGACCATTGGTACTTGGACTCAGGATGCTCATCACACATGTCTGGAAGGAAAGATTGGTTTGTCAACATAAAGCCCTCAATGAAGAACATGGTGAAATTTTCAAATGATAACATTCTAGCAGCTGAAGGTTTTGGTGATGTTCTGATTATGAGGAAAGATGGAAAGAGGTCAGTAATTTCAAATGTGTTGTACATATCAGGCATGAAGAGCAATTTGCTCAGCATAGGGAAGTTAGTCGAAAAGAACTACAAAGTGTTGATCAAAGGCAAGATGATGAGAGTTCTAGACTCAAATGGAAGGTTGATCTTGAAGGCTCTAATGTCTCAGAATAGAACCTTCAAGATTGAGCTAAATGTGATGGGGCATAAGTGCCTTACAACAGCATCCAACAGAGATGAATGGATATGGCATTATAGACTTGTCCATATCAATTTCAAAGACATCATATATTTGAAGAGAAGAAATATGGTTTCAGGATTAACAAAAATTGACATTCCAAACAAAGTGTGTGAAGAATGTGTGCAGGCGAAGATGCACAAGAACAACTTCAGTAAGGATGGAGGAAGCAGGTCGAAGGCAACTCTTGAAGTCATATATTCTGATGTATGTGGTCCTATCCAGGTGGATTCGGTTGTAGGTAAAAAATACTTTGTTATATTCATAGATGATTTCAGTCAAAAATTATGGACTTACCTGATCAAGAAGAAAAGTGAAGTGAATGAGGTATTTTCCAAGTTTAAATCTATGTTTGAAAGATAAAGCAATCGAAAGATCAAGATTTTGAGGACTAATGGTGGTGAAGAATATATGTTGAAAGACTTCGACGCATTATGTGTGAAAGAAGGGATTGTGCATGAGGTGGTGCCACCCTATACTCCATAACATAATGGAGTCACAGAAAAGAAGAATAGAACCATCATGAATATGGTGAAAAGTATGTTGAAAGGTAAGCATCTACCTAAAGAATTATGGGGAGAAGTTGTATTGACTGCAACATATATTCTGAACAGATGTTCGACAAAGAATCTAGAAGGAATCACGCCAGAAGAATGTTGGTTTGGTGTCAAGCCTAGCTTGAGTCATCTGAAGGTGTTTGGATCTATAGCACATAGACATATGCCAGATCAGTTGAGACGAAAACTTGATGACAAGTCGAGTCGAATGATCTTGATAGGATATCATTCAACTAGAGGATACAAGTTGTTCGACCCAGTAAACAAGCAAGTGGTGATCAGAAGGGACGCGATCATAAACGAGCTTAAGGAATGGGATTAGACTGAGAATGTTAAGAAGGATTCAATGAGAATATTATGTGATGAACCAGCTAGTGAAGTCGAAAGAGAGGTTCAACAAGAAGTCAGAGGTGAAGCAGGCCCAAGCAGACCTCAAAGAACAAGACACATGCCTGTAAGGTTGCAAGAATGTGTGATTACATCAGATGATGTGGTCAATGAAGAAGGTGAGTTGGTACATTATGCTTTCTATGTAGATGTTGAACCAGTCAATACAACTGAGGTATTGAAAGATTCGAAGTGGATGAAAGTAATGAACGAAGAGCCGAAGTCAATGGAAGTCAACAACATTTGGTCACTTGTCGAATTTCCCCAAGACAAGAAGGAAATAGATGTGAAGTGGGTGTACAAGGTGAGGTTTAACCCCAAAGGAGAAGTGACTCGACACAATCGAGACTTGTGGCCAAAGGATTTCTTCAAAAAGAAGGAATCGACTTCGATGAAGTTTTTGCACCTATTGCTAGGATCGAAACAAGCAGGTTAGTTATTGGCCTAGCAAACATAAACAACTGGAAGATGTGCCAGATGGATGTGAAATGTGAATTCTTGAATGGCCCCTTAGAAGAAGAAGCTTATGTTGCACAACCAGTTGGGTTTGTGAAACAAGGCAAAGAAAGAAAAGTGTACAGGCTGCATAAAGCCATGTACATACTTAAACAAGCTCCAAGAGCTTGGAACAAGAAGATATATGGATTTCTAAGGGAGAAGGAATTTGTGAAGTGCATAACTGAACATGGAGTATGTGTAAGAAGAAGCAAGAGTGAATTTCTTATACTATGTCTCTACGTCGATGACTTGTTGATAACAGGTAGCTGCAAGAAGGAGATCGAAGACTTCAAAGGTGATCTCAACAAGAAATTTGAAATGTCAGATCTGGGTGACATTTCATATTTCCTTGGAATCGAATTCTACAAGAGTGGTACAGGTTTGATGATGCATCAAAGAAGGTATGCAAGTGAAATACTAAAGAGATTTGAGACAAAGGCCTGACTTAGAATACAAGGTAGGTATGGTGAGTACATTTATGCATAAGACAAAGGTATCACATCTAGCAGTGGAGAAGAGGATACTAAGGTATCTGAAAGGAACTGTCGACTGTGGCATTTTGTTTCCTGCAGCTGATGAAGGAAAAGAATACAAATTAGTGGGATACACCTATCAAGTTGGTGTAGTCATGATGAGGATCGAAAATCCATTGTTAGATATGTGTTTATGCAAGGTGGTGCACCTGTTGCTTGGAGTTCGAGAAAGGAGCCAGTAGTGGCATTATCATCGTGCGAAGCATAATATATAGTTGCTTCCCTTTGTTCATGGAAAGCAACGTGGATGGTGAATCTGGCCTAAGAGATAACAGAAAAGAGTCATGAAGCAATTACCATGAAGATCGACAACATGTCAGCTATCAAATTAGTGAAGAATCCGATAGCACATGGTCGAAGCAAACACATCAAGATAGGTTCCATTATCTTCGAGAGTATGTAACAGATGGGAAGATGAATGTGGAACAATGCATAATTGAGAATCATATTGCAGACATCATGACAAAGGGAGTGCATGTCGAAGTGTTCAAAAGGCGAAGAGCTATGATGGATGTAGATAGCTTAGACACAATGAATTCAGTGTATGTCTATGTGCTAGATTTCATTCAGATCCAAGGGAATCTCACTTAACTTCTGTTAAGATAATTCTTAGGTATCTGAAAGGAACACCTAACCATGGCTTGATGTATAAGAAAACATCATAGTACAGGCTTTCTGGATATTGTGATGCAGATTATGCTGGAGATAGATTGGAATGCAAAATCACATATGGGAACTGTCAGTTTCTAGGAGGAAACCTCATCTCATGGGCAAGAAAAATACAATCAACCATTGTACTGCCAACTGCAGAAGCATAGTATATTTCAACTTCATTGTGCAGCACTCAGATGCTCAGGATGAAAAATCAACTTGAGGACTTTCAGATTGATGAGAGCAACATCCCTATCTTTTATGATAATACTGTTGTTATATGCTTAATTAAGAATCCAATTTTACATTCCAGTGCGAAGCACATAGAAGTTACACACCATTTTATTAGATGGTGATCACTGAGAAATCAATAGAAGCGTTCCTGAACATGGAAAAGGTTGGGGGAAGAAGAATCTATAACATAAACCCTAGGGCTAAGTACATGTCCCAGGAAGTTATCCCTATCATTTTCTCTTAGAACCCAGAAGGAAAAACATCCAAGAATAAAGAGCTTCACCTGAATCTGAGGGTGTAGCTCAAGATCATTATGAGAACCATTCATCATCGTCCTTCATCCAGCTCTTCTAACTACATCAACACAGATCAGAAGTGTGTTCTATATTGTCTGTATAAAGGGCTGAAGCTGAAACTTCCTTCTCTCCTCTTCAAGTATCTGAGGGATTCTATCAGAGACACAAGGAATAACATGAAGCCCAGGAACTACATCCCTCTGGGAAGATTAATTTCTGACATTCTGATAGAGAATGGTCTAGTGGACTATCTCATCTCCTTGAATCTGATGGAATACGTCACTGTAGACGTGGGGAAGCCTCTTAATGGGAGGAATCTGAAGAGCATGAGGCTGATTGACAAGGTCAGAGTCAAACCCACTGGACTTATATCTTGGGAAGCTCTGAAGGATCATAGAGAAAGAGCAAATGAGATGTATCTTTTCTCAAAGATAGATCCTCTAGAAGTCATTTCTTTTTACCTACAGGATCTGGAAGCCCAAGGAGTTGACATCTCTGGTTTCAGCATGGACTGGCTCCCAGATCATCCCCCTAACTTCATAAAGAGAAAGAGGATACCATCTGGGAAGAAGAAGAAGAAGAGTCTCGAGCTGGGAGAGTCTTCAGTGGCTCATAAGCATTCAGTGCCTCTGAGCTCTTCAACACCAAGTAAGTCTGTTATCTCATAGGCCCCTATCACTTCTGGTTCTAGGTAGATTGCCTCATCAATCCCTCTACCACCCCTCACACTCTCAACCTCTATTACAACTTCCTCTGCTTCACCTTCCACACAAACTACTGCTCCTAGAGTAAAATCCAAAGCTCAACAACAAACATCCTTACTCCCTTCCGCATCTAAACCAACACCCTATATAACCATCCTTTCTGAACCAAATCTATATGTCCCTCAAACCTATGACCCTATCACATCTTCACCTCCATTACCTCAATTCAACCTCCTCACAACATCCATTCCCATATATGAAGCCATTATGTTCAACGAACCCATATCACCACTTTTTTCCTCTAACCCTTGTTTCCCCCCTTACTATGACCTAACTTCCAACTCTGAACACTATAGTTCAGATAACCCTGACCTAACCTCCCTAAACCATGAAGAACTTCAGGCCACAATTGACTCTAAAAAGATTAAGTATGTACCAGAACCCTCTAAAACCATACCTGGACCCTCTATAACTATTCCAGAACCCTTTGAACCCCTTCTTGAAACCTCTGAACCTGCCCTCACCATACCTACCCTTGATGAGGCACTTGCTAAGTTCTTATAGAATTCGGCTTCAAGACTCAAGAAGCTCTCTAATGAATCCAGTGTCAGTGACAATCCTTCTGAAGTAAGGACTCACTAAAACGGGTTCATCAGGTGGATGGCTTCTGAAGTCTTCAAGTTGAAGGACCTATCTGAACAAGTCAGAAATGACTATATTAGAAGTGCTAAAGAGAAGCGGGAGTCCCGTCTGGCTCAGAAAGCGATTGAGAAGGCAAAGAGAGAATCTATGACGAAAGCAACTGCTTCCAGGGAGGCAGCTGAGAAAACTGCAGCTAGGGAAAAAGCTGAAGTTGAAGCAGCCTTGGGCGCTGAAGCTACTCAGAAAGTTGTTGAAGATGCTGTGTAGACTACAAAAGTTGCTCTGACTCAAGGAGAGTCATCAACAGCTGACCTTGCTCCCTTAGTCATCAGGACTCTGTAAGAGTTGCAGAAAGAAAAACAACTAGTCAGAGCCAGACTCAACAAGTAGGACCAAGTCAACTCCAACATACAGAATCTGCTAGTTAAGCTTCTTCAGAAGATTCCTCCTCCTCAAAACCCTTAGGCACTCTAGGATTTTTATGTTTTTTTCTAAGTGTTTTTGCCTCTGAGGCCTTATAATATATTTCCTTTTGTATCTGTACAATTTTAACCATCAATGAAAATTTTATGTTTATTACTTTTTGAGTCTGACAAAAAGGAGGAGAAATAAATAGAAGTCCGTTTGATGAAATAATGTATCTAACTCTCAGAAACTTACTGCTTACATTCTGACCTAAAATCATTGTATAGTCTAAGTATGTTTACATGATCTATTTGAACAAAGTAAAAATGAATCTTTATCCGAGAAACTAATAAATCAAGGCAAGCAACTTAAGAAGATCTGGTAAGAAACTATCTGATACTAAAGTTCGTTAAAAAATTTCCTTAAGTATCAGACTCAGAGGGAGATTGCTAATCTCAGAGGGAGTCATTCTCTATTTGACTCTAATCATTTTTCAATTTTTTTTCTTTGAAAAGTACTAAACGTTTCATAAAAATTCTAAGTTTTGTCATCATCAAAAAGGGGGAGATTGTTAGAACAAGATTTTGATTCTGCAATATATCTCTAAGTTTTGTTGATAGCAAAGAATGAAACAATTTGGTACCCTAAAAATTTTCTTAAGTGTGTAGGATTCTAAATTAAAATGACTCTGAGGAAACGAATATTTGACTTTCGCACCAGTCCAAAAAAGCTGACCCAGCACAGAGAAATCAGATCTCACTCTAAATAGAATGCATCTGAAGAGTAATCATCTGAAGAATCTGACGCTGAAGTTCAAAATCTGATATTTAAAGACTCTGCAAGAAATATTTGAAGTTTATAAGTAATATCTGAAGACTCTACAAGAGAATATCTGAAGTCTACAAGAGAATATCTGAAGTCTACAAGAGAATGTCTGAAGACTTCACAAGAGAATATTTGAAGTCTACAAAAGAATATCTGAAGTCTACAAGAGAATATCTGAAGTCTCTATAAGAGAATATTTGAAGACTGCAAGAAATACCTGGACCCTAGCTCAAAGACTCTGATCATGCTTACTCTGATACACGTTCAACACGCTATTTGATATCACTAGATCAGAAACTTACTCTAGAAGCATTCAAAGTGTAGTACAATTCCTTTTAAGGAAACAATGAATTATGTCCAAAATTGCTATAGAAAGGACAAGAAATTTACTATCATTAACTCCAATCGCTGACACGAAATCTCAATCGATCTCCCTCCAACGGTATCATCTCTAAATCTATATAAAGGTCTCCTCACAACCTGCTGAAGATACCTTAAGACACTATTTGTTTTTCATATCTTTCACTATCATTTGCTGTAATATTCAGTTTCCATACAAGAGTTGTTGCTCAAAATTGTGTGGTTGTTATTTCATTATTCTCAAAGTGTGTTTACACTACTTATCTAGAAACACTTAGTCAAACACTTGTAATTCTTGAAATTGATTGTAATTCCTCAAGTGACTTGTTTAAGTCTGTAGACTTGTGAGGATTAAGAGATTTCTAAACTCTTAGACGCATTTTTTGTAATCTGTTGAGATTATTGGATTAAGTCCTTATTGAAGGCGAAATCACCTTGGCCGGATGGTCTGAGGTAGCTTTGAATTTCAAGCAAACCATGATAAATTCTTTGTGTTATTAGCAATTATTTTGTGTGAGTGGTGTTGCAAAAGTTTTTAATTACAGTGAAAATAATTCAAACCCCCTCTTTCTTGTTTTTCTCTACCTTCAGCTCTATTGTATAGATGTTGGAACATACCTGATCTTAGAGCCCACATGGGGAAACTCTTGTTACCTTAGTGGTTTTTGCTGTCTTAGGCTTCTAGCGAGTTGGGTCCCGTGGGATCGCCGTGTTTTGTATTGTGTTTTGGAGTATCAATAAAAAAAAATTCTAAAAAAATGGAGAAATTGATAAGTATTTTCCATTTGAATTTAGTGTGGTAGAAATTAAAACCGAAAGAATTTGAGGTAACTTATGTAGTTACTACTTGAGGATATTGGAGAAGATAAAATATGGATATTCATATTTGGCCAACAAAATGTATTAATTTTTAAAACTTTAAAAATATTATTCTATTTTTTAAAATTTATGATTTATTTTTAAGGTGTTATTATTATTTATATAGAGGTTGGTGTAAGTGTTGGATAAAATGTTTGAAAGGGTTGAGAATATGTTATGTCTTATGCTATTATATATTTTACATACATACTATTGCTTCTTTGCTAATGTTTCTGGTTTAAGAAAATTGATAAATATGAAACACAAATATGATTTAGTAGTATGATTTTGATATTCTTCCATTCGCTTAATGCGTAGCTTTGTGTTTGAAAATATCTTTGAATTAGATTTAGATTTAAAAGTCAAAATTGATTGAATTTTTTTAAAGGTTTGAGTTGTGAGAAAAGTAAATGAAGACACTAAAATTGACAGTAACATTCAAGAGAAAAAAATTAAGAGTATTGAAATGTAAATAACTTGGAAATATAAATTACTTGAAATGTAAAGTATATGTAAATTAAATAAATTTAAAAGATTGTGTTATTAATGATACATGTACTTACTAAAGGTACAATATGTGATAATCCTTAGTGATGAAGACTTCTTAGAGGTTTTAAGGTGTGTTTTAAGGTTGAGATCTAACTTACATGTGGTGAGAAGTTTTGTGTATGTAGTTTCTGATTGAGAATTAGTTTGTCTTCCTCAACTTCAATGTTGAGGTATTTATAATGGTGATGGGTTTGGATTACAAGTCCCTTCAAAATGGAAACTATCATTGAGAGGATACGGGAGTGGAAGGTTCATCCACTATTATTCTGGATAACATGGTTAAATAACTTATTCCGTACCATTGCGGAATAAGGACACATCATTCCCCCACTTTCCCATCTCGAGCTACATTTCTAATACACAAGCACTTGATTTAAGAAATGGGCCACTAGAGAGATGCTATGAGTGAGGTGTCACATCTACTGCCCACATCTCCCTTTGTAGGCCTTTTACAAATATATCATTACATAGTTCCTCAAGCACAATGACTTGTAAAGGGAAAAGTGATTTAGTTTCATCTTCCTCATTTTAGAACAATCTAAAGAGCGCCTTAAACGGGGAATTATAGGTGAACCTTAAGCTAAGTTCCTCCGATGAGACTTCAGTTGAATCCCTCAGGAAAGACTCTAGTTAAGTGCCACAGGTGAAACTCTAGTTGAGTCCCTTATGTGAGACTTTAGTTGAGTTCCTCGTGTGAGACTCTAGTTAAGTCCCTCAAGCGATACTTTAGTTGAGACCCTCTATGGAATGTGCCTTACAGAGACAATGCTTATGTTGCCCCCTTTTTTCCTTAAGACAATAAGGACCTTCCTGTGGAAGTTCGTCATTCATATTGCCCTTTTTCCAGGAGGCAAGGATCTTCCAGTTGAAGTCCAGTACTCATATTGCCCATTTTTAAGGAGGTGAGGATTTTCCTATGGAAGTCAAGCATTCATATTTTACTTTTTCAAGGCGGCAAGGATCTTCCTATGCAAATCCAGTATTCATATTTCCCTTTTTCAAGGCGGTGAGAATCTTCCTGTGGAATTCCAACACTCATATTACCCTTTTTCAAGGCGGCAAGGATCTTCTTGTGGAAGTCCAACATTAACATTTCCCTTTTTCAAGGCGAAAAGGATCTTCCTGTATAAGTCTAACATTCATATTGCCCTTTTTTAAGGTGCATGAATCTTCCAATGGAAGTCCAACATTCATATTTACTACAAAAAAATTGCTATAAATAATATATATTTTCAACAATAAACTATAATAATATTTTTAATTGACTGAGTTCCAAGTTTTTGGAATGAGTCGTCCATCTAACTTTTATAGCTTGTATGCTCCATGAGATAGTTTTTGGTATATACGGTACAATCCTTCCTATTTAGATTGTAATTTTTCCTACTGGGTGGGCATGACAACTTGTCTCAACACTAAGTTACCCTTTTGCATTTCTCTTAGAACCACATTTTAGTTATATCTTCTGGCCTCCCTTTGCTTGGCATCGAGTTCTAGAATATGGGGGAGATCTCTTGCTTCGCCAATTAGGTCAGTGACATATCTTAGCCCTACCTAATAATCTTTTTCACTTAATTGAGAGCATAGTCAGTAAGGCGTTTCGATTTTGATAGACAATATGGTGTATGCCCTGTATACCAAAGCGAAGAGAGTCTTTATGGTAGTTAAATAAGAGGTGATGTGATATGCGCACAATACTTCATACAACTGCTCGGCCCATAGTCCTTTAGCATCATCCAACTTGTTTTTGATCCCTTTCAATATTATTTTGTTTGTTGATTATGCTTGCCCATTCACATGTGGATGAACAACTAATATGAACTTTGTTTTCACTCTCAGATATTAACAGAAAATTGACCACGACAATATTGGAGAATTGGGTTCCATTATCTAAAATTATGACCCCTAGTAAACCAAACCTGCACATAATCCTCTACCAATAAAAATGGCATACCCTTTCTGTTGTGATAGTTGATATGGCTTTAGACTCTATCCATTTTGTAAACGAGTCCAATCCTACGACTTGGAACTCTAGTTGGTCGGGAGCCATAGGAAAAGGTCCTAGAATGTCCATGCCCCACTAGTAAAATGGCCAGGGTGTCGTGACGAAATGGAGGAGTTTAGGTAGTGCTTGATGCAGATTGGCGTGCCTATGGAATTTGTCACATTTCTTGACCAACTCCATGTTGTCCCTCATTAGGTAAGGCCAATATTAGACGTCCTTTAGCAGCTTAGGTCAAGGTTTGTCTACCAATATTTTTGGAAAATTGACTTCAAGCACAATGGGGTGAATTGTGATGATTAAAGTTTGTTATTACTTTTAAAATTTTCTTGATTAAACTTAAAATTATGTTAGTAATTTCTTCAGAGTAACTTGTTACGGAAATTAAAGAAATAAATAACATAAATTAAAAAGGATAAGGTTAGAGAGATTGCACCAGGTATTTATACAAGTTTAGTTGAATGTTGGCCTAGTCCTGTCCCTAAGAGGTCTTCTTGAGAGTTTGGCTATAAACATTGAGCTTTTGAAGGTTATGCCCACGAACCCTTAAACGATATGATTTTCATATTTTTATAGGCTTATCCCAACCAAAGATAGCTTTTACAAAATGTTAAGCTAATGAACCTTAAAGATTTTCAAGATGATCTCAATAACCAAAAGCAGAACTTTTCCCGCCAAAGCTCAATAAACCAAAACAGAGATTTTATGACTGGTTTATCTCAAGAACCAAACACAGTCTTCTTAAGAGTATCAGACTCACAAGAATTAAATAAAAAGCATGACCACTTACAAAACTTTTCCTCACAAGCAAAGTTTCACTCGCAGGCACTAACGAAATTTTAAGTGAAAGAAATACTTTCTAGAGTGAGGGGGAGAGAGAAGTTAGAGATATAAATTCCAAATCAAATGTAAAACTTTGGAAAGTGGCGTAAAATGAAAAGGAGGTGACCCTCCTTTATATAAGAGATGAAAAAATCAAAAAAGGAATATATCTATGGGCATTTTAATGTCCTGGTCGATTGGATTCATCATTTTTAATCAACTACCTTACCAAACATGGAAATATCAGATATAGAATTGTTAAAAGTCATTAAGGTGATGTATTAAATACTTGGTTAATTGATTAGGCCATCTCCAATCGATTGAAAAGATCTTCCAATCGATGGGCTTAAGGTCCTAATTGATTGGGTAGTTCAAAAAAGTCTTCCAACCGATTTGCTTAAGGTCCTAATTGATTGGGTATTTCAAAAGAAAATCTTCCAGTTGATTGGCTTAAGGTCTCAATCAATTTTTTAGTTTAAAAATACTTCAAAAAGGAGGTTAGTACTATCCTAATAAACTGGCTCATGATAGAAAACATTTTTAAGGTGTAAAAATGTTAGACAACACTTTTAAGTGTGTGAGTGTGAGTTTAAGATGCTCTAATGCACTAAGATGCTCTAATGCTTTAAGATGCTCTAACAAGTCACATACATTTTTTATGCACTTGATCAATTAGGTCTCCTTTGTCTGATATTCTCTAGCAACGTATCTTGCCACCAATTAGGAGTCACTTTAGGCTTTCAAATTTGATGTGCCTACCTCAAGGGTGAAGGTCATGCTGACGATGAGAGATTCGTATTCGTCTTTATTATGGACAGTATTAAACTCAAATTTCAAGGATTTCTCTATCAATAGATTTCCCGGTCCTTCTAGAACTATCGTTGTGTCGCATCCCTTCATGTTAGAGGCACAATTTACCGAGAGCGACCAGGGGGAAGTCTCCTCTCCCACCGGTGAACTAAACTTTACCAGAAACTCAGTTGATGCATATGATTTGATGCTTCCTATAGATATTTATTGTATCCCATACTCATACAACTCAATGGCTCAATACACGATTCTTCCTATTATGTCTGGTTTCTTGAGAACCTGACAAATCGTATAGTTAGTCTTTACCATTATCCAATGTCTTTGAAAATATAGTCTTATCTTTCTCGCAGTTACCACTACTGCTAATGTGGAGCTTTCAATATTCTGATATCGGGTCTCAATTCCCTTGAACACCTAGATCATGAAATAAACAGATTACTCTACTCTATTTGTTTCCTATGTGAGTATTGATCTCATCGCTTGGTCTGTAACAAACAAGTAAAGTTTTAAAGGAAAACCTCTTATCGGATGTGTCAAGATAGGCGGCGAATCTAGGAATGCTTTCAAGTTTGAGAATGCATCCTCGCATTTGCTTTTCAATTTGTACCTCTCCTTTTTTTTCAGTGTGGCAAAGAAGTGGAAAGTTGTGTCACTTTCACATAATAAAAACAAGATAGGGTGGCTAGGCACCCTATTAGCTCCTTAATGGTTGTAGGATTCCTCATATCAATGATGGCTTGGCACTTGTCTGGGTTCACCTATATCTCTGTCTTAGTTAACATAAAACCAAGGCATTTTTCCTCTTGTATCCCAAATAAGCACTTGGCGGGTTTCAAACGCACATTTTAATTCTTCACTGACCCAAGGATATCTTCTAAGTTTGTTATGTGACTCTTCCTCTCTGAAGTCTTCATTATCATATCGTCAATGTAATCCTCCAAGTTATGCCAAATCTACTTAAGCCCAAATGGAATTATGTTGTAACAATAGTTGTCGTGATTAGGCACAAATGTTGTCTTGGGCGCTTCCATAGGATCCATCTTAATTTGGTTGTACCCATAATAGAGGTCCATGAAACACATCATTTTATAAATCAAATATCCACCAATCAGGAAATCTATATTGGGTAGAGGGTGTGGATCTCTGGGACACACGACTTTAAGGTCAGTGAAGTTGATGCATTGTGCCATTTGTTCAACATCTTCCTTACCAAGACTATGTTAGCCAACTAAGATGGGTATTTTACCTATTTTTATGAAACTGGAACTTGTAAGCTTTTTTAACTCCTCGTCAATAGCCTCTTTTTTCCCCTCATTAACCTTGTGCTTCCTCTGAGACACTAACTTGAGGGTAGGATCAATGGCAACACCATGAAATTCCACTTTGGCATTTATGCATGGCATATATGAGGGTGCCCGGAAAAACAAGTCGATGATCCTCTTGAGCAGGAAAAATAGCTCCTCTTCTTCAAATTTAGGTAGATACATGTCAAGATTGGTTACTTGGTGGTTTAGGGGACTAATCTGGACCTCTTTTTAGTATTCTGTTTGGGAAAGTCATTCATTCTTTTCTCCCATTCTAGGGTCTCATTTTCTACATCGATGTCATGTGCCTCTAGATGAAGGGGTGCCCATGGAGGTGGGTTCCCTTCTCATTTTCAGGCTGCTCTGCTAGCATTCTCCGGCAATATCTTGATCCCCCCAAACTGCACCAACTTTCCCATCAAGTAATGGGTATTTAAGGCTCAAATGAAGGGTGGATAGGATTGTCCCTATCAAGTTAAGGGAGGGTATTCCTAGGATGGTGACATAAGGAGACAAGGCGTCCAACACAACATATTTCACTTTGAATTTTTTGGCACTTGTTCCTTAAGCTAAACTTTTATTTAAGCGTTATGTGGCCCTTCACCTACACATGTTCGCCTGACAGGCTAACCAGAGAACCTTAGAGTTCTCTGATGCTATCAGGGTCGAGTCCAAGCCTTAGAAAACTACTCCAGAATAAGACATTTACTAAGCTACTAACACTGGTCGGTGTTGATATATGTGCTTGTAGGTATAGTCAATAAGTGATCCAAGATGGTGAAGCTTATGGATAGCAAATATGAAAGTCAACTAGTAGTTGTTTAGTTTTAATGATGACAACACTTGAAATAAAGAAACTTCTGAAGATATCTCAAGCAGTCAAATATGCACAAGATAGTTGATCAAGACATCCTCTTGAGTCAATCTAAATATATCTATTTAAAGTCAACATTATAGTCAAATGAATATCAAGTGAAGATTTTTCGATAGTTTAACTTTTTAAACTCTCAGATGATGGTAATCAACATGGAGATATCTCAAGCCTCATCAAGAAAACTCAAGGTTCTTGTGTGATGCTAAAGTCAAATATAATGATGTCAAAACTTAAATCTTTATAGTGTGAAAGAGAGGAAGTGTAAAAGTTTGTATGGTCGTGTATGTATGAGTGAGCAGTGTCTTGTAAATACACCAGGGAATTTTTGGAAACATTATGAATAAATAACCCATACTAAAACCATTTGAGAAGCATCTCACTTTTTAAATTATATCACCATTTTTTTAAAAACCTAGCTAGTTGATTAGGGGAGTGTTTAATTGATTAGGGAACTTTTTCTAATTGTCTAACTGATTAGATCTTTTTCCTAATCGATTAGATGATGCTTGGTTGAGATTATAATCAATTAGGATATTCTCTTAAAGATTCTTAATCACTCTTTATTAAAACCTTTCATTTTGGGCCTCAAAAATTCATTATTTGAGGTGCCTAATCGGTTAGGACACTGAATATGCCCATGGATTATTTCCAAATATATACTACACCTTGGCCTATAAATAGAGTTTCTCTATCACTTTTCACATCCAGAAAACATGAAAACCTCACTTTAATTTTGTTCACTATCTCTCTAAGTCTCTCATATTTTATCATGTTTTAGCTATAATGCTTCGAGAGTGTTCTTGAGTCTAAGTGAGAATACTTATTATGAGTTAGGGAAACTTTGTAAATTTACCAAGAGTGTATTTTCTCTTTTGTAAATTATTTTTCCATGTGAAGTTGATATTTAACTTATCAGCTAAACTAGTTAAAAGCTCTTGTTTATTTTGGATAATTGTCATAAGAAATCTCCATTTAGTTTGTCAAATCTGCCATTGAATTAAAAACACCCTTTGGTTCATGCAGAACACCCGGTGAAAATGTCCACAACTGTTATTGAGCTCAACCCGATTAAAAGCTCTATCGAATCGAGATTAGGTCGGTTAAAATCTCTATTGGTTCCTGAGTTCAACCTGCTATAAAATTTCAGCTGATTTTAGATCATCCTAATAAAAATATCGGTCTGGTTCATGGTTAGCCTATGTAAAACTTTGATTTAGTTTAGAGGATAGCCAAGTCAAAAATATATCTTAGTTCGATATAATTCTATGCAAAATATGTGTTTGATTTGGAGACTTACTACTCTAAGGCTTGCTCATTATTTGGTTAGAAGTTAACCTGAAAACTAAATTTCCATGTATAAGGGGATTCATGGGCACAATCTTCTAAAATCTCTCAAGTTTAATGCACACTCTCAAGAATAATTATTGGGGACATTGTAGCGGTAAATTCATGACCAACCAGCTATTGATTAACTCGACGTCAATAAAACCAGAGTCACCACCGCGCTATTATTGTTTCTAAAAGAAAAGGGAAAAGTACGAACAAAACCCAAAGATAAGAAATTTTCAAATCCAAACTAATAAAATGTCAGAAATTATAGGTAAGGAGGTTGGTTACACATAGGGAAGGTATTAGCACCCAAAGTGTCCTAGGTACTCCTAGGGAGCCCTTTTTGTGTGCAAATGTTTTTGGTCTAAATGATGTTTGATAAAATATATAGTGGGGGGATGAGAAAAGAATTCATTAATTATATTTTTGTGTTTGAAAAGACCTTCGGTCTTATGTCTACCTACCAACATAAAAATGAGGGATCAAAACCTCGTAGTTCGAGGTAAAAATTTCAAAGAAGTTAGTGAATTGATTTTAACAAAAGTTTAAATGAAAAGGCACAAAAGGCCAAAGACTTGAATGGGGTTGTTAGTTCTTGTTGGTTATATGTGTTGGCATCAATTTTGGTAAAACCTAGCGTTTTCACAAGTTGCCACAAGTGTTGTCTTGACATGAGATAACAGGTTCTTGCAGGGTGTTTAAAATGTGGATGTGCAGGATTTAGCTTAGATGTCAGACCCGATGTCAAGACATTTGTTTACAGAACATTCAGTCTGAATGTTATGTATTATGTGATTGCGCTTTTTATGCTAATCTATGTGTAATTGATGTGATGATTGAACGCGTCATTCAATCAGTAATTAAAACCAGAGTGATTTATTTTCCAACAAGATATGATCAGTTGTCATAAGAATATACGAATGGAAAATAGTTTTAGGGTTTTATGATGTCCAAGCCCAGCCAAACGCTTCTATATAAAGGGCATGGAAAACCCGGTTTTAACACACAAGAAATAACGAAAGAAATAGTGGGAGAGAATAAGGGTTTTAGTCTTGTGTGGTCGTGTGTATTGTGAGCCATTCATTCATCCATAGATGATTGAATTGGACTGACTTTTGAGTTATAATTTGTTCACTCTAAGCTTTGAAGCATGAGTGTGTGTTTACTTGGTTGAAGCTTTTAAGCAAGATTAAGTATGTGTTCTTGAAGAGTGTCTTCTTTCATTGTAATATTTGTTTTTACATCACTGCTGTGATGGAGGGGGAGTGAGTAGGATCTCTTATCTAAGAGTTCTTAGATAGAAGTCACACGGGTAGAGATTAGGTGAAAAGACTGTAACTTGAAGTTGTTTACTGAGAGTCTTTGAACTAATTCTGTTTAGTGGATTTCCTTCTTGGCTTGGTAGCCCCCAGACGTAGGTGAGTTTGGACCGAACTAAGTTAACAATTGCTTGTGTCACTTGTACTACTGTTCTTTATCTTTTATCTTGTTTATATTATTCAGATATTAGTGTCGTGACATTACCTTCGACATCTCATATCTGATACCAGAATTTCAATTGGTATCAGAGCAGGCATCCTGCTCTGGTTCTGGGTGAGATCTAGGGACGTTACTTTCTGGTACTATGGATAGAGAGGGAGGATCTGTTCACAGACCACCAATTCTGGATGGATCTAACTATGACTACTGGAAACCTCGAATGGTAGCCTTCCTGAAATCTTTGGATAATAAGGCTTGGAAGGTTGTTCTAACAGGCTGGGAACATCCAGTTATTACTAAGGAAGGAGAAGTTACAACTGATAAGAAGGCTGAGGAACAATGGACCAAGGAGGAGCATGAACTAGCCCTTGGAAACTCTAAAGCATTGAATGCTATCTTCAATGAGGTTGATAAGAACATCTTCAGACTGGTGAACAACTGTGAGGTGGCTAAAGATGCTTGGAATATTCTCAAAACCACTCATGAAGGTACCTCTAGAGTGAAGATGTCTAGATTGCAGCTGCTTACTACCAAGTTTGAAAATTTGAGGATGAAAGAAGATGAAAATATTCATGACTTTCATATGAATATCCTTGAAATTGCTAATGCCTCAGGAGCCCTGGTTGAGAAGATGTCAGATGAAAAACTAGTGAGAAAAATACTCAGGTCACTTCCCAAGAGATTTTCCATGAAAGTGACAGCCATAGAAGAATCTCAAGACATTTTCAATATGAGTGTGGATGAGCTAATTGGATCCCTCCAAACATTTGAGTTGGGAATGTGTGATGGATCTGAAAAGAAAGTTAAAAGCATAGCCTTCATGTCAAACACTGAAGAGAAAGAGGAAGAAAGTGGTCAAGATACTGATGAAGATCTAGAAAATGATGTAGCATTACTGGGGAGACAGTTCAACAAACTTTTGAAAAAGATGGATGTAACGTCTAAGTCTAATGTCAAGAACATCTCATTTGACATCAGTAGGTCCAATGATACTGGAAGAAGAACAAGATCTGATGAAAAGTCTAAACAAGGAAAAGGAGTTCAGTGCCATGAATGTAATGGGTATGGACACATTAAAGCTGAATGTGGGACCTACCTCAAGAAATAGAAGAAGAGTCTTGCTGCTACTTGGTCTGATGAAAGTGAAACAGAAGGAGAGTCTGCCAATCTTGTGACTTCCTTGACTGGAAGATGAGGTTCTGATGAAGACTCAAGTGATGATGAAGTAACCTTTGATGAGTTAGCCACTACCTATAGAAAGTTGTGTTACAGAAGTGAAGAAGTGTGTCAACAAGTGGAAAGTCAGAAGAAATTGATAACACAACTGGAGGATGAGAAGACAAAACACTTGGAAACCATCTCTAAGTTGAAGACTGAAGCAGTGTTCTTGAACTCCAAACTGGATGAGATGACAAAGTATGTCAGAATGCTAAACAATGGATCTGACACCTTAGACAAAATTCTCCAGACTGGAAAAATGGCAGGAGACAAGTCTGGCCTTGGGTTCAATGAATCCAAACCTGAGTGTAGTCACACTGGTAGCAAACCAAAGATGTCACATCATGTGTCACAACATCATAAGGAAAGACAACATAAAGGAAAACACCAAAGATGAAGATGTCATTACTATGGAAAATTTGGCCACATAAAACCATTCTTCTTTAAGCTGTATGGCTATCCTAGTCCTTCCCATCATCAACCTAGACCCAAACACCACATCCCTGTCAACAGAAAATAGTGGGTTCCAGGGACTGGTGCTACTAACTTGATAGCTCACACTTCCTTCAGAGTTTCAGTCAAAGAAGACTGGTATTTTGACAGTGGATGCTCCAGACACATGACTGGAAGTAAAAACTTGTTAATTGACCTTCATCCTCATGCCACCAGCTATGTAACCTTTGGTGATGGAGCAAAGGGTGAAATCAAGGGGACTGGAAAGCTAAATTACCCTGGAGTCCCTAACCTTGACAATGTGCTACTTGTTAAAGGACTGACTGTAAACCTAATCAGCATCAGTCAACTGTGTGACCAAGGTCTAAATGTAAACTTCACAAAAACTGAATGTCTGATTACTAATGAAGAAAATGAAGTGATCATGAAAGGAGTCAAGTCTAAGGACAACTGTTATATGTGGAGTTCTCAAGAAACTGGTTATTCATCAATGTGTACTCTAGCCAAAGAAGAAGAAGTGAAGTTATGGCATCAAAACTTAGGCCATCTGCATCTTAAAGGAATGAAGAGGATTATATCTGTTGAAGCTATTAGAGGAACCCCAAACTTAAAGATTAATGAAGGAAGAGTTTGTGGGGAGTGTCAGACTGGAAAACAGACAAAAATGTCACATCAGAAGCTCAGACATGACACCACTTCCAGAGTGCTGGAACTTCTCCACATGGACTTGATGAGACCTATGCAGGTGGAAAGTCTTGGTGGGAAAAAGTATGCTTATGTGGTGGTGGATGACTTCTCCAGATACACCTGGGTCAATTTTATAAGGGAAAATCTGATGTATTTGAGGTATTCAAAGATCTTTGCCTAACACTTCAAAGAGAAAAAGAAAGTCAGGTTATCAGAATTAGAAGTGATCATGGGAAAGAATTTGAGAACAGTAAATTTGCTGGATTCTGTTCATCTGAAGGAATAAGTTATGAGATCTCATCTCCCATTACCCCTCAGCAAAATGGTGTTAGTGTAGATCAAAGTCTCTACAGAAGCATGATAGGGAGTATGCTATATTTCACAGCAAGCATACCTGACATTGCTTTTGCTGTAGGTGTTTGTGCTAGATATCAAGACGAACCAAAAGTCAGTCACATAAACCAAGTGAAAAGGATACTGAAATATGTCAATGGCACCAGTGACTATGGGATGATGTACACTCATGGATCTGGATCTGTGTTGACTAGATATTGTGATGCTGATTGGGCTGGAAGTGCTGATGATAGGAAAAGCACATCAGGAGGATGCTTCTTCTTGGGGAATAACTTAATATCATGGTTTAGTAAGAAACAAAATTGTGTGTCTTTGTCAACTGCTGAAGCTGAATACATAGCAGCTGAAAGTAGTTGTTCTCAGCTGGTTTGGATGAAACAGATGCTGACTGAGTACAATGTCACGCAAGATGTCATGACATTGTACTGTGACAACCTGAGTGCTATAAATCTTTCTAAGAATCCTATTCAGCACAGCAGGACAAAACATATGGATATTCGTCATCATTTTATTAGAGAGCTAGTGGAAGATAAAATCATAGTCCTAGAGCATATTGCTACTGAAATGCAGTTAGTTGATATCTTTACAAAGGCCTTGGATGCAAATCAATTTGAATCTCTAAGAGGGAAATTAGGGATTTGTATTTATGAGAATTTGTAGCCATTAATTTGGAGCGGAAAAGGTAATAAAAATATTGTCTGCCCATTTAAAATAAAGTGTCCCATTTATGGTAAATCATCACCTAGTATTGGAAATTCCATCTATTGCCTTTTCACACGCAACCTCTACTCAAACATTTCCAACTTCCTACAACTTCATCAAACTTCTCTGCTAGGGAAACTGAAACCTTTCCACAAAAACAACAAGATGTCATAACATACAACACCATCTGGTTCTAAAACTACCAAACCTACTCACAAAGATAGAACGCCTTCTATGGACTTTCTTGATGAAGATATTTTGGACGTGATTCCCCTGTCTATCATTTCAGGCAAAGCTCCTGGCTCATCCGCCACTGCATGCCCTACTCAAGGTAACAGTTCTAATATCCCCTCCAGCTCTACTCATACTCCTAGTTCTAAGGACGACATGCATCACATTGATCGTGTCATAAGAAACCTAGTCACTAGGATTCTCAATGAAGGACATTCTGTAAAAGGAGTTTCTACTCCTCTATCAAGAAGGGAGCCCTCTCCTGAGGTTGGACCTCATAATGAGAAGGATGATGATTCCTCTAGGTCTGAAAAAGATATGGCTGCTGAAGGTTTGTGCTCTTTAGGGCAAACTTTGTATGGTAAGAAATATGTGGCATCACCTACTGCCAATGCTTCACAATCTAAGAAGCAGGATTCTCAAAGAAGGTGATTGACCTAGAAGTTGATAGTTCGGATGATCAAGATGATAGCTTGCTTCATCACTTGAAACCTAGTGTGGATAAAAGGATGAAGACCAGAAAGGGTAGGTCTATGGCTGAAATGATGTCAGCCAAAACTGCTAAGAAGGCTACTATTGTAGGCCCCTCAAAGTCTTGGAGCAAAGTTGAGGTGAAGAAGAGGAAAGTGAGAGAAATTTCTAAGTCAGATGAAGATGTTGAAGAAGATGTCCCTGACATCTCCCCTGTCAAGAGGACAACTGTTAGGAAGTCCCCTATAAAAGTTGTTGTTGTGCACCTGGACAATATTTCTTTCCATCTTGAAGATGGAGCAGCAAAATAGAAGTTTGTAATCCAAAGAAGGGTGGCGGTGGAGAGAGAATTGGGCAAGGATGTTGTGGAGGTTAAAGAGGTCATGAACCTGATTAAAATTGCTAGATTAATGAAAACCGTTGTTGGGTTATCTCAGTGTTATGAAGGACTGGTTAAAGAATTTGTGGTTAACATTCCTGAAGACATTGCTGATAAAAACAACAAAGAATTTTGTAAAGTGTTTGTAAGAGGGAAGTGTATCACTTTTTCTCCAACTGTGATTAACAAGTTTCTAGGAAGATGAATAGAAGGTGCATGTGAACTGGAAGCCACAGACAATGAGGTCTGTAGGGAAATTACTGCAAGACAGGTCAAGGAGTGGCCTAGTAAGAAGCATCTCCCTGCTGGGAAGCTGACTGTGAAATATGCTATTCTGCACAAGATAGGGTCAGCAAATTGGGTGCCTACCAACCACATCTCTACAATTTCAAATGCCCTTGGAAGGTTCATCTTTACTGTTGGAACCAAGCTGAAATTTGATTATGGTAGATTTATGTTTGAACAAATTGCCAAACATGCTTCTACAAATGCAGTAAAGCTGCCCATAGCTTTTCCCTCAATGATTTGTGGGATTATCCTGAGCCAGCAACCTGGAATTCTGAGCACAAATGATCTTCCTAGTAGAAGAAAACCTCCTCTATCAGTTCATTATAAATTGTTTGAAGCCAGTCATGTCGAAGACATTGTCATGACATCTGCTGTGAAGAAGCAAGCCTCAAAAGGTGGTCTTATTGCTGAACTGAAAGAAACTTGTAAAGAATTGGATACATGGATAAGGGTAGCAAAATCCAGGAAAGAAGCTTTGGAAGCTCTGATTGAAAGCTTGGAGCAAGCTGAAAGAGAGAATGTTGGACAAGCCAAGGAAACATAAGCCCAAACCTCTAGTGAGAGGTCTGAATCTAAAGATGAAACAAGTGGCAGTTTTGGTTTTGATGCTGATGAAGATGCAAGCTCCTCTGACTAGTTGTGTTGAAGTTGTCCCCCACTCTTCTGATGGTGTGATGTGATGGATGTTCTGGTGGTTATTTTGGCAGTCATGTTCTGATGCCTTGATATATTTTTCTATTTTTTTGGTTTTTCTGGATTTTCATCTCAACTTGTATAGTTGTGTGTGTTCTGTGATTTGTAACACTTAACAATCTGCTTTGACATTCTGTGTGACATTCTGTTTGACTAATAGACATTTATTTTGTCTCTTTGGTCTCTTTTGGCTAAAAAGGGGGAGAGGTATCTAAAGTAGCTATGCTATACTATAAACAGATGACAGATGATGTTGAAGATGATGTATGTTGGATATAGTCTGTTTAGTACAGGTGATGTTAAAGGTAATGTTAGATGGGGAGGTGTATGTTACAGGTGATGTTGAAGGTGATGTTAGATAGGGAGGTGTATGTTACAGGTGATGTTAGAGAGGAGAAGTGTTTTGTCTATGTTGAGTAGACTAGTGCTAACTGAAGGGGGAGGTGGAGCATAAGCGCATGTGTGTTTAATATGTGTTTACTAGGTGCTATTTTCGCTAGTAATGTGTGTTTTATTACTTTTGCTGCTAAACTGATACTGTGATTATTCCCTTGTGAAACAAATGATCTGATGTATGTTTTAGCCAAAATTTGCCAAAGGGGGAGTTTGTTGGTTCTATGCGTTGGCATCAATTTTGGTAAAACCTAGAGTTTTCACAAGTTGTCACAAGTGTTGTCTTGACATGAGATAACAGGTTCCTGCAGGGTGTTTAAAATGTGGATGTGCAAGATTTAGCCGAGATGTCAGACCCGATGTCAAGACATCTGTTTACAGAACATTCAGTCTGAATGTTATGTATTGTATGATTGCGCTTTTTATGCTAATCTATGTGTAATTGATGTGATGATTGAACGCGCCATTCAATCAGTAATTAAAAACAGAGTGATTTATTTTCCAACAAGATATGATTAGCTCTCATAAGAAGATACGAATGGAAAATAGTTTTAGGGTTTTATGATGTCCAAGCCCAGCCAAACGCTTCTACATAAAGGGCATGGAAAACCTGGTTTTAACACACAAGAAATAACAAACGAAATAGTGAGAGAGAATAAGGGTTTTAGTCCTGTGTGGTCGTGTGTATTGTGAGCCACTCATTCATCCATAGATGATGGAATTGGACTGACTTTTGAGTTATAATTTTTCCACTCTAAGCTTTGAAGCATGAGTGTGTGTTTACTTGGTTGAAGCTTTTAAGCAAGATCAAGTATGTGTGCTTGAAGAGTGTCTTCTTTCATTGTAATATTTGTTTTTACATCACTGCTGTGATTGAGGGGGAGTGAGTAGGATCTCTTATCTAAGAATTCTTAGATAGAAGTCACACAGGTAGAGATTAGGTGAAAATACTGTAACTTGAAGTTGGTTACTGAGAGTCTTTGAACTAATTTTGTTTAGTGGATTTCCTTCCTGGCTTGGTAGCCCCCAGACGTAGGTGAGTTTGCACCGAACTGGGTTAACAATTGCTTGTGTCACTTGTACTATTGTTCTTTATCTTTTATCCTGTTTATATTATTCAGATATTAGTGTCGTGACATTACCTTCGACATCTCATATCTGATACCAGAATTTCAGTTCTTTTTGTCTTTTTAAAATTTAAGTCAATATGGTTAAGTGCATTCACAAGTTTGATTTTAGAAAAAGTTTGAAAATTCAATGGCATAAGGCCAAAGTTTCTAATCATTCAAACATGTCTAAGTTTGAAATCACAAGAAAAGAAGGTTTTTGAAAAGAGGGAGAGATTTTGAAAATTAAGAAATGGGAGCAGATGAAGGGACTATCCTAGACAAAAAAATTAAAAGTTAAGAGTTGAAAAGATCTGACCGGTGGGATGCAATCCAACAGACAAAAATGTCATATAGAAACCTATTTTCCTTTAGACTTTAGCAAGCAACAAGCATAAGCAATATCTAAACAATTATATGAAGACCAATGCATCAAATAAAGATAGCCATAATATCCAAGCAAGCAATCCAAGAGCTAGCAGTCTTCAATTGTCTTCTAATGCCTCATATGAAATATTCCTTGATCAACTCAGAAGAAATCACTAGACATTAATAATAATAATAATAGTATAACCATTAAGCACAAAGATAAAGTGACAGATGAACAGAGGGCACTCAAGGTCTTGCATTAGATGAAGGTCATTGTCAAAGATAGTTCATTCTCAAATGATAGCATTGGCCAAGTCCTTTAGCATGGGGGATGTTTCCTACTTCTAAGTCCAAAAGTTCAAATCAAGTCCAACAACCCACCAAGATGTATTTCTTTTTAGAGTTTTTGTTTTTATTAGGTGTTTTAAGGTCCTAAGACCACAAGCAAAACAAAGACAAATAAACAATATATACAATCACAAGATATGGCTCAAAATGAGCAAAGTGAAAAGGACTTGAAACATAAACAAGTTGCATAAAATGTAAATGGAAATGAATGATAATGGTACTGAAATTTAAATTGCATTAAGTAAATGACTTGAAAATAAAGCAACCTTAATAAAAAGTTGGTCAATGGTTAGTCAAATGTTAGTGAAGAGTTTTAATTGATTAAGTTATTCTTTGGAGAACACTCAACCATTCATTCACAGGTATGAATCCATGAACCAAGACATCATACATGAGAAGGGCTCCAACTTGGATAAATCAACAAGTATGCCACTAGCTCTCATAAATGAAAAAAATGTCAAGTCTCCACACAATTCCATGAATAATGGGAGACTTACAATCTCACTTACTAGAATGTTATGCCTTGCGGGACAAATTTAGTTCTATGTTAAGCAATCGTAATTGGACTTATCTAGAAGTCATAACTATCTGAGGCCGGGCAATAAAAATATATGTGTTAATGCATGTTAGAGATTTGGTACAAAGAACCAAACTCCTAAAACATACCACACACTAAAAGAAATGGGAAAGATCTATCTTAGTCGAATTCATGTTGATTCATCTGACACAAGGTCATTGATGAATCAACTAGCATTTAGACATTAAGAGAAATCATTAGCCAATGATGGATTGGGGAAGAATATGGATGAAGATGAAGAGGGAAGAGGAAATAGAAACCTAAATTGATCATAGGAGGAATTTCATTTGATTAATATTATCCATTCATTTTGAGAGATGAAATGTACATTTCATCAATCCTCTAAATCCAATAGTATTGGTCAAACAAAAGTCAAATCAACCATGATCAAGGCCAAACAGAAAATCAAACATCACAAGACCATAAAAATAGCTCAATACAATTTTTAAACATTTATTCAATTAAAAATCAAATTTAAAATGAATTAAAATGCATTTTTAAATGGACAAAACCTTAAATCCCTTCAAAATACCAAATAAATGGCCAAGGGATTTATCCTAGGTCAAACAAGGTCAAATGACCTTAGACAAAAAAAATCATAATTTTTGGAAAGTCATAAGTATTTAAAAATATTTAAAAACAAGTCAAAAATCATTTAATTCATGAAAAAAATCAAAATTAATCCAAAAAATGAATTTTATTCAAAATATGGAAGAGGAAAATATTTAAAGATTTTTGGTGAAAGTCTCATATTTTTTGGATTAAAAATGAAATAAATATGTATAAAATAAAATAAGTGGATTAAATGAAAAATCAGAAATTAAAAAGAAATTAGAAAAAATATGGACCATCAGATCTCCCTCATTAATTATGGTGGAAGGTCTGATGGCGAAGCGCTCGTGTTCCATCTTGCACTGCAATCGACGCGTCACATGCTTGGTAATCAAAAAGAAGGGATCAGAATAAAACTTTCCAACATGATCAGAGGGTCAGGAGACGTGCCAACACACCACCAGAGCCCTAGCTCCGGTCATCTTCTCCAGTGGACCTCACCGGACTGGTCCACCACCAAATTTCATTAAAATGAAAAATGGATACACTAATTTAAAGAGAAAAAGCCCAGGAGCTTGAATCTGACCTTAATTTCTCCTAATTCCAAGTATATTGAAAGATACAAGGAATTGAATTTTGAGGTACACGATTTGATTTGCTTCGATTTGACCTCAAAGCAACTCAATCATATTACCTACATTGGTAGGACTTCAGACAACCAATAAACAAGTAGAATAATGGAGAATTGAGAGAGAATCGAAGGCTTGAAAATCTGGAAAAATCACCTTTAGATTACAGTGATTTGGCTTGATCTCGATGTAATTCCACTTGGGTTTTCCTGCTCTTGCTTGCAATGATCAATTGAGATGAAAATGGCTATGAATTCTTTGAGTTCTTGTCCTTAAACAGAAGTGGAATCAAGAAATCGATTTCAATGAAATCCTCAAGAAATTCTATGGAATGGGGTTCTAGGATTGCTTGGCGAGGCTTGGGCAGAAGAGATCCTTCAAACTGAGGCCAATGAGTTCAATATATAGGTCTTGGAAAATGATATTCATACCATTTGAAATTTGAACCAAAAATAGAAATCTAAGTGCATGGGTGCATAGGCATGTGCTAGGCCCAAAATGATCATTGCAACCTGTTGATTCTAAGTGTTGGCAGCAATTTTGGTAAAACAAAGAGTGTTCACAAGATGTTATGTGTGATGTCTTAACATGAGATATCCTATGTACCTGCTGGAGTTCAAGAACATGTTCATGCAGGATTGTTTCAGAATGTCATACACAAGGTCATGGCATCTGATATATGTGTACCTGTTGGAGCTTAAATGAAAGACATGTTCATGCAGGATTGTTTCAAGATGTCATACACAAGGTCATGGCATCTGATATGGTTGTACCTGTTGGAAGTTATAAAAGGAATTATGGAATGATGCAGGATTTTTCCAGGATGTCAGACCCGATGTAATGACATCCTGTACACAGAACATTCAGTGTGAATATCTGGTGTTTTGTGATTGCACAATTAATGGCAATCTATGTATGATTGAAGATCTGATTTGCAGGCGCATTCAATCATGGATTACAACCTGATTTACTTATTTTCCTAGGAGATCTATCCAGCTGTTATGAAAAGTTTTAATTGGAAAATAGATTTAGGGTTTTCAAGTTGTCCAAGCCCAACTGAAAGCTTCTATAAAAAGGGACTTAGAAAACCTGTTTTACAACACAACCAATACTGAGCAAAATATATAGAGAGAGATCTAGGGTTTGTGTCTGTTTAGTCGTGAGACTTGTAAGCCATTCAAGTCATCTTTTGATGATTGAATTGGACTGATTTGTGGTTGTAATTTGTCACTCTAAAGCTGTTAAGAAAGAGTGTGTGTCTACTTGATCAAAGTTATGAAGCAAGATCAAGTGTGTGTCTTCTTGATCAAAGCTGTGAAGCAAGATCAAGAGTGTCTCTTCTTGATCAAAGTTGTGAAGCAAGATCAAGAGTGTGTCTTCTTGATTGAAACTGTGAAGTAAAATCAAGAGTGTGTTATTGAAAAGTGTTTTCTTTTCTCAAGGGATTGTTGTTTAAGATCACATGTGTGATTGTAGGGAAGTGAGTGGGTTCTCATATCTAAGAGTGCTTAGGTAGAAATTGCACGGGTAGAGATTAGGTGAGAAAGACTGTAACTTGTTGAAGTGTACGGAGAGTCTTTGAACTGATTCTATTTTAGTGAATTTCCTTCCTGGCTTGGTAGCCCCCAGATGTAGGTGAGTTGGACCGAACTAGGTTAACAATTGCTTGTGTCTTTTGCTTTACCTTTCTATATCTTTCTTCTGTTAGTGTAATTCAGATATTAGTGTCGTGACATTACATTCAACATGTCATATCTGATACCAGAATTTCACAACCAACTCCAATTCATGCACAAATTCTAGTGATTTCATAACATGGAGCCATGCAAATTTGAATGGAGTTTGAGTTCAAAAGTTGCCAAAATAAGCCTTGTAAAGTACCCATGCACAAGTCCCTGAATTATTATCCAAATGAAGTGATCTTGGATGTTTTTGAAAGGTGACATCAAGGGGAACAACTTTTACGTTGAACACTTTTCCATTTGGAGCTTGGATCATTTCTTCCACCTTGAATAACTTTTGCTATGAGCTTCAAATCAAAATGGTTCCTTCATAAAATATGTATCTATTTCATTCCTATTCAATTTGGTCACAAATTTGACATCATTTGGATTTGGCATGAGGGAGTTATGAATTTTAGAAGTTGAGGAAATATGCTTGTTCAATGATGATGGCCCAAACTGACCTATAATGTTTCCTCATGGAACATGCCATTGCAAGTTTAATTTGACATTTTTCAAAGAACCAAAGTTTTATAAGACATATTTAAATTGACCATGAAACTTGTATGGCCTTCATATCATAAAAATTGAGCAAGTTATGGTCTTTGGAAGTTGACCTCCTAACTAGGGCATATACAAAATGACCTATAATCTTTCACCATAGAAAATGACTTTCCAAGAAAAACTAGCTCTTGATTCCAACATGAAAGTTATTTGCAATGTCATAAAGAGTAACTTTGATCTTGGAATAATTTTCATATCACAAATATTGTAGGAGATAGGGTCTAGGGAACCCCAGTTTTGACTAGTTGACTTTCTCTAGTCAACCTCTTTGAACCAACTTACAAAATTGAAGTTATCTTGATATTTGGGGCTCATGGAGGATCATATATGCTTGAGATGATGTTAAATAAATCATACCTTGAAATATTTGACCAATTTTTGAAGACACTTGCTGAGGAAGTTACACAAGATACCTAGATGAATTAGGGCTTCCAAGGAAAACAAGCTTCAAACTCTTAATGAATTCTTGATCAAGTTGAAAAATAAAGAACATGGGGATCCATATATGATGCTTAGAACCACTTTTAACCTTTCCTTGATTGATCACTTTCATTGAAGGTCTCAAACCCTAGTTGTGAGCTTGATGAGGCACAGGTGGACACACACACTACCTACAAAAGAAACAAAGCTACACATAGACATATTTTTGGTATTTTGGTTAGTAATCAAATAAAATAAAGTATGATACAATAAAATGTGCTTGGTGATCTCTACCAATACAAACTCAATGAATAAGGGTGAGGAGGATACCAAAGTGTGATCCCAAAACCAATGCAAATGATGAGATAGCATGAGGGATCTTAGGGTCAAAATTGGGGTCTTACAGCTGACCCTATTTAAGGACATTCTAGATGAGGATGTGAAGGTTACAATCTTCATATCAACTCAGTAGAATGGACTTAAATAACAACATCAAGAAACAAATTTTTGGTCTCTAAGAGATCTCATGATGCATATGATATGAATGCAAAAAATATTCTTTGTGGGGAATATATTCCCGCAAAGGAAAAGAATCCGGAGAGACTGAAAGTCCATAGGCATAATGCATTCCATAAGGAAAGCTCACTAAGGAGACAAAGACTTTGGGGATAAAAGTTATGCGTAGGCTAGGCTATGACTTGAAAACGGTTGGGAGACACGAGGGGATTTTCCATGAAAATAAATCAGTGGAAAGACTTGGTCGAGGAAAAAGGAAATCTGCATGTATTGGGATAACACCAATACAACAAGAAACACCCGTTGGGGAAATGCGAACATCAGAACAAAGCTGAAATATTCAAACGCAAAAGGGGATTCGATTTCTCAAAGAAATAAGAAACCCAACTCAACTGGGAAAGAAAAACTTCAACACAGGAGTAAAAGAGATATATATCTACTACCGGTTACAGGGTAAGAAGATAATATACTCGGACAGAGGGACATCCACTATCGGTTAGGGTAAACATATCAAGGATGACTCGCTGAGAAAAAATAAGGCATATTCATTACCGGCTACTGGGTAAGAATAACCTACTGGGGAAAAGAAATTAAATAGGAATTACAACTACCTGTTACTGGAAAGAAGACCAAAGAGAGAGTATCTGTCACTGATTAAAGTGAACATATCAATGATAAACTCAAAGGAAATAATATCTGTCATCGGTTAAGATGAACATATCAAGGATAGACTATCAAGAAAAAGGAAGAATATTTGTTACCAATTAGGATAAACATATCAAGGATAGACCACCAAAAGAATAGGATTTACAACTATCGATTACTGGGTAGAATACCAAAGAGAGAGTATTCATCACTGATTAAAGTGACCATATCAAGGATAGACTCAGAGGGGAAAATATGGTTTATAACTACCGGTCACTAGGTACAATACCAAAAGAAAGAGAAAATTCGTCATCGGTTAGAGTGAACATATCAAGGATAGACTCTCTGGGGAATATTAGGCATTACGACTACCTTTTTACTACGTAGAAAACCAAACAGGGGGAATATCTATCACCGGTTAGGATAAACATATCAAGGATAGACTTGTTGGGGAAACGTGAAAACGAATCCGCTGGAGAAAAACAAAAAAGTAAATTACCTTTTACTGATTACTGGGCACAAGTAAAGTACTCAACAACAACAAGAATATTACTAGTTACTGGGTAATAAACTCTCGGGGACCAAAAGATCTATCTAGGTAAAAACTAGAAAGAAACAGTCAAACAAGACTCAACCCAATGAGGATGTAACTCAAGGGGGATGTTTCCATCCAGGTAAAGAATTGGGGAGGACACTAAAATATTAATCATCCACGAGAAAATAACTCAGTGGGGAATGAGAAAGGATAAACTCTTTCTACTTTAGGGGCTGACACTCTATAATTGAAGGAGGACAGACACACCAATTTTGCATGGGGAAATAATATCACCAAAGCAGAGGATCAGAAGAAAGATTAATGCGATAAAAATGCTCAATCAAATATCTGATGCAGTATTTTATGCATGTATATGCATGAGTATATATGTGATTATGCTGACGAGCGAGCACATAGGATACAAAGAATGAAGATTTGAATCATCACAACTGGATACTCGACTAATCTCAACAAGATGGGAACACCAACTGGAGAATCTGCTAGGGATGAAAATAAATCATATAGCTCAAAATAAATTCAACTCTGGTTGTGGAAATACATAGAGAACATGCATCCAACCAAACATGGCAGACTTCACTGGGGAAGAAAGCACCATTGAAAAATATCAAGCAATGATGTTGAGGATAAAGAGGGATTTGCTGAGGATCCTAACAAGTCAATGTTGCAGGGAATTTTAAGTCAACACCATATCAAATGGGAGACAACCTTGCAGGGGACACAATCAATACTGCTCATAACCAAGCATTGGTAGGGGAAGAGCTTCCATCAGAAAATGGAAGTATGTTGGGGTCTTAAGTCACAAAAACTCTGAGTGAGGAGAACCAAGCGCTCTACTGGGGATTCCATCCAAAAACATCTTTGTGGAGCTTCACTGGGGATACAACGATCTTCCAGGATAAATCAAAGACCACAAAACTTCTTCAATAATCATTAGATTCTTCTTGGAAATTGCGAAATAAACCAATTCCAAGGCAACAAAATAAACAACTGGATCAAGGTTCATGCATGGGAGAACTGTCACAGCTATACAACACACCAATAAATGTGTTGGGGATCTAGAGACCAAATAAAGGTTCCAAGGCATCCAGGGTTCATTCATCAAGTTACAAACTGGGAAATGCAAAAACAATGAACACCTCAGCTGGGGAAAGATGGATTATAAAGGGAACAAATCATCATCTCAGCTAGGGATGAGACCCACCAACTCTACTGGGGATGATAAATTGCTCGAGGAGGAACTTATCAACCATGTTGAGGATGAACAGTGAACTGGTGAGGAGGTAAAACACCAACCAACTGCTTGGGGGAAATAATAATGCTTCACACATCAAGACTTTACCGTTCTTAGATTGTTGTTGACATTCCTTTTTGAAATTGATTATTCTTAAAGTAAGTACCTTATTATTTTAAGGAAAATGATTATTCATTGATTTATTTATTTCAAAATTATTATCATAAAAATTCAATTTTAAAACAGAAACAAATAAGAAGGCAAAATAATTGGATAAAAGTTCAACTTTATTTAATAGAATGGTGTCGCAACCTACCTGCGAAAAAAACAACCGGCGAAAAAAGAAATGACAGAAGAGTCGCCACTGTAACACCCTTCTAAAATACCCCAATATTTAATTAAAACAACATATAAAACTCAGAGTAATTATGCAGTTAAGGGTGTCACACACAAACACTGTACACCATTCACCAATATAACGGTCATGCTCTTTATTGATTCAAAACATAAGCATTTGCATAAAACGCAGCGGATAGAAACCTCATCAATCATGTAAAACATTACATGTAAAATGGTTCATAACCAACAATAAAACATTTAAAACAAGTTAAAACATCCCATCCCGATGTTACATCTATCAGAGCACGACCCACTAAGGAGACTACACTAGACTCCAAGCATTAGCTTCTACTCAACTCATTGCTCGTTACCTGAAAAATAGTTGTAAGGGTGAGTTCCTCAATCGATATAATAAGCATTATAAATTATCATGTCATGTTAAGTAAATAACACATTTCATCACCCAAATCAGATTACACATTCAGCAACGGCAATATCAACTCAATCATACTCATACTCAATGTCAACACAACCACACGTATAATATTGGAATACATCCATTCATATTATACGCCATACATACGTTATGCAATGAGACTCCACACATGCGGTACCGACTATTCTTGAACATATAGTTCAAGCTCACCGATCAAATCCAGATACGGCTACTAAGCTCACTAGTCCCACTCATTTGAGACCTAGTGACTCACTCACTAATTCCTCACCATGGGAATTAGCTACAGCCCCAAAGGCTATGCTATGCACACTAATCATCAGGCATGCAGACATCAACAACAAATCTACAATAATTCACTCACTAATTCCTCACCATGGGAATTAGCTACAACCCCAAGGCTATGCTATGCACGCTAATCATCTAGCAATGCAACATCAACAACAATCCACAATGGACACATGCTCACACCCTAAGCCATACAACAGCCCATTCACAAATACATGCATACTATATACATTCGCAACGTTATGCATATCATCATACGTCATCAACACATTTGTCAAAACATCATATCATCTCAAATAAATGAACACAGTATTAGCACACTCTACTAATACCTATACTGCTCAGAACAGCGGGAATAATCCCTACCATATCACACACTGATATAGGCAACCACCAATTAGGCACACAACATTTAAATTAACAATTTTTCCACTCTGCAACAGTGTTAACCGGTTAACGCCCTGGGTTAACCGGTTAACGCAGGCAAAACACGCTTACTGCCCAAAACTTATCAGCGTTAACCGGTTAACGCCCTGGGTTAACCGGTTAACGCAGGCAAAACAACACTAATTCTCAACTCGTAACAGTGTTAACCGGTTAACACCCTGGGTTAACCGGTTAACGCAGACAAAACAGTAGTTCCTGCGCTAACACAAAGCAGAATGCAGAATTCTCCGCATTTTCCGCCGTTAGAGGACTTCCGGACCTCCGATTCCAATTCCGTAAAAAGCTATACGTTAGGGAAATTACAACACACTCAATTACAGGTTCAATTCCAGTTTTTACACAACATATCCATCACAATTTTCAGCATTCAACAATCCCAATTAGGGTCAATTCAACGGTTTATCACTACCCATTACATGCTAACCCATAATACCCATTAAACGACGATAAACCCCCCTTACCTGAGTTAATCCGGCAACTTTGAGCTTCAAGCTTTTCCGTTCTCCAACTCTTGCTCTCTAGCTCTTCCTCTTGCCCTTTCTCCGTTTTCTCAATCGCTTCTCTGTTTCACGTGAAAACCTTTTCTTTACCAAATGGGCTCTTTTTCTTTATTTCACACTTATATATTTTCCAATTTATATTATTATCCCAATAATAATAATAATTCAATAATTCCAAAAATAATAATAATAATAATCCAATTATCTAATTAAATTAATAAATATATTATTAACTTAATTTAAATAATTATCATATTATTATCGGGGTGTTACAACTCTCCCCCACTAAAAGAGTTTTCGTCCTCGAAAACATACCTCAATCGAATAACTCCGGATAAGACTCCTTCATCTGACTCTCAAGTTCCCAAGTCACATTGCCACCTGCTGGTCCTCCCCAAGCTACCTTCACCAAGGCAATCTCTTTACCCCGCAACTGCTTCAACTCTCGATCCTCAATCCTCATAGGTGATGTTTCAACAGTCAGGTTATCTCTCACCTGTACATCATCTATTTGGACTACATGCGACGGATCATTAATGTACCTCCTCAACTGAGACACATGAAAAACTTCATGCAAATTCGCAAGCGACGGCGGTAAAGCGATACGATAGGCTACTTCCCCTATCCTCTCCAAAATCTGATAAGGACCAATAAATCGAGGTGTCAACTTTTTCGACTTCAAAGCTCGACCAACCCCAGTTATCGGAGTAACACGAAGAAACACATGATCTCCCTCTTGAAATTCAAGTGACTTCCTCCTCTTGTCATGATAACTCTTCTGACGACTCTGAGCAATTCTCATCTTCTCCTGAATCATCTTAATCTTTTCCGTAGTCTGTTGAACAATCTCCGGTCCAACCACAGCACGCTCACCGGACTCATACCAACATAAAAGGTGTCCGACATCTCCTACCATACAAAGCTTCAAACGGTGCCATACCAATGCTCGAATGAAAACTATTGTTGTAGGTAAACTCAATCAAAGGTAAATAACAATCCCAAGCACCTCCCTTTTCCAAAACACAAGCTCTCAAAAGATCCTCTAATGACTGAATCGTCCTCTCAGTCTGACCATCAGTCTGCGGATGATATGCAGAACTCAATCTCAGCTTAGTTCCCAAAGCCCTCTGCAAACCTTCCCAAAACTTCGATGTAAATCTAGGATCTCTGTCCGAAACAATACTAGACGGAATACCATGCAAACTTACAATCTTCTCAATATACAACTCGGCTAATCTCTCTAACGGATAATCCATTCTGATCGGAATGAAATGAGCCGACTTCGTCAATCTATCCACAATCACCCAAATAGCTTCAAAATTCTTACTTGTCCTCGGTAAACCAGAAACAAAATCCATACTGATACTATCCCACTTCCACTCTGGAATAGCCAACGGTTGCATTAGCCCAGACGGCTTCTGATGCTCAATCTTTGACTTCTGACAAGTCAAACAGGAATAAACAAAACTCGCAATTTCTTTCTTCATTCCCGGCCACCAAAATAACTTTTTCAAATCATGATACATCTTCGTAGCTCCAGGATGAATACTCAGGCCACTACAATGTCATTCCTCAAGAATACTCTTCTTAAGTTCGGTAACATCCGGAATACACACCCGATTACCAAATTTCAAAATGCCATTCTCATCAACTCTGAATTCACCACCTTGACCCTGATTCACTAGAGTCAACTTATCAACCAAAAGCACATCGGATTTCTGACCCTCTCTGATCTCATCCAGAATACCACTCGTTAACTTCAACATTCCCAATTTAACACTATTGTGAGTACTCTCACACACCAAACTCAAGTCTCTAAACTGCTCAATTAAATCCAATTCTTTAACCATTAACATAGACATATGCAATGATTTCCGACTCAATGCATCAGCCACTACGTTTGCTTTACCCGGATGGTAATTCAAACCAAAGTCATAATCCTTCAGAAACTCTAACCATCTCCTCTGTCTCATATTCAGCTCTTTCTGATCAAACAAATACTTTAAACTCTTATGGTCACTGAAAACCTCAAATCTTGACCCATACAAGTAATGCCTCCATAACTTCAGAACAAATACCACAGCTGCCAACTCTAAATCGTGTGTCGGGTAGTTCCTCTCATGAACTCTCAGTTGTCTCGAAGCATAAGCTATAACCTGCTTATTCTGCATCAACACACCACCCAAACCCAACAATGAAGCATCACAGTAAATTTCAAATGATTCCGACGGACTCGGTAATATCAGAATAGGAGCAGTAGTCAACCTTCTCTTTAACTCTTGGAAACCTTCTTCACATTTTGAGTCCCAAACAAATGCTTGCCCCTTTCTAGTCAACATCGTCAACGGTAACGCCAACTTAGAAAATCCCTTAATGAATTTCCTATAGTAACCAGCCAATCCCAGGAAACTGCGAATCTCAGCAACAGACTTCGGAGCTTCCCACTTAGACACCGCTTCTATCTTAGAAGGATCAACAGCAACACCACCTCTTGAAATCACATGACCAAGAAAACTAACCTCTTCTAACCAAAATTCACACTTTGACAGTTTAGCAAATAACTTCTTTTCTCGTAGAACTCTTAAAACCATTCTCAAATGCTCAGCATGTTCTTCTTCAGATTTCGAATACACCAAAATGTCATCAATAAACACCACAACAAACTTGTCTAGGTACGGATGGAAAATCCTATTCATATACTCCATAAATACTCCAGGCGCATTAGTCACACCAAAAGGCATTACAGAATACTCATAATGTCCATACCTTATTCTGAAAGCAGTCTTCTGAATATCCTCAGTTTTCACACGTATCTGATGATACCCAGATCTCAAATCTATCTTGCTGAACACACTCGCACCAACCAATTGATCCATCAAATCATCAATCCTCGGCAAAGGATACCGATTCTTGATCGTCACTTTATTCAGTTGCCTGTAGTCCACACACAACCTCATAGTACCTTCTTTCTTCTTAACCAATAACACTGGTGCACCCCACGGTGACACACTCGGACGAATAAATTTCTTATCCAACAGATCTTCCAACTGACTCTTCAATTCAGTTAACTCAACAGCAGACATACGGTACGGAGCCATCGATATCGGTCTAGTACCAGGTACCAAATCAATCGAGAACTCAACTTCACGCTCTGGCGGCAATTCATTCACTTCTTCAGGAAACACATCAGGAAAATCACACACCACGGCTAGATCACAAATCACCAGTTTATCTTTAGCCTCCAAAGTCGCTAACAGCATAAACAACTCTGCCCCATCTGCCACTTCTTCATCCACTTGTCTCGCTGATAGAAACAAATCCTTTCCCCCCTCAATCTCAGGAAAAATCACAGTCTTATCAAAACAGTTGATATAAACTCGGTTAAACACCAACCAGTTCATACCCAAGATAACATCAATTTGCACTAATGGAAGACACACTAGGTCCATCCCAAAGTCTCTACCAAAAATACTCAAAGGACAATTCAAACAAACTGAAGTAGTAGTCACTGAACCCTTCGCAGGAGTATCAATCACCATACTTCCATACATCTCAGATATCTCTAACTTAAGTTTCACAGCACAATCCAAAGATATAAAGGAATGAGTCGCACCTGTGTCAATAATAGCTACAAGAGGAAAGCCATTAATATAACACGTACCTCGGATCAAACGATCATCTGCAGAAGTCTCAGAACCCGATAAAGCAAAGACCTTGCCTCCCGACTGATTCTCTCTCTTTGGCTTAGGACACTGTGGACTGATATGACCCACTTCTCCACAGTTGAAACAAGTTACAGTCTTCAACCGGCACTCTGCAGCCAAATGACCACCTTTGCCACACTTGAAACACTTCATCTCAGCACTGGTACACTCATGGACACGATGTCCAGCCCGACCACATCTATAACACTTAGCAGGGGCGCTAGAGTCTCCCCCACTAGGCCTCTTCATCCCACTCTGCCTCTGGAAACCTTTGCCAGCTGCATACGGTTTTCCACGATCATTCTGATTCTTGCCTCTTCTATCAACCCTTTGCTGATAGCTCTCTGCTCTGGCTTTGGAATCCTGTTCAAAAATCCTGCAACAGTCAACCAAGTCAGAAAACACTCTGATCCGCTGATATCCAATAGCCTGTTTGATCTCGGGACGCAACCCGTTCTCAAACTTCACACATTTCGAAAATTCTCCAGCAGCCTCATTATAGGGAGTGTAATACTTCGACAGCTCTGTGAACTTAGCAGCATACTCAGTAACCGACCGATTGCCCTGCTTCAATTCCAAGAACTCTATCTCTTTCTTTCCTCTAACATCCTCTGGAAAATACTTCCTCAGGAATCTCTCTCTGAACACAGCCCAAGTGATCTCAGCATTTCCAGCAGATTCCAACTCAGTGCGGGTAGCAACCCACCAATCATCAGCTTCTTCTGACAGCATATGCGTACCGAACCTGACCTTCTGGTTATCGGCACACTCAGTCACTCGGAAGATTCTCTCGATCTCCTTCAACCACTTCTGAGCGCCATCTGGATCGTATGCTCCTTTGAACATTGGAGGATTATTCTTCTGGAACTCACTCAGTTGACGAGCAGCTCCCATTCCCACCACATTCGGATTCCCTCCAAGTACTCCAGCTAGCATACCCAGAGCCTCAGCAATCGCAGCATCATCTCTACCTCTTCCAGCCATCTCTATTCTGAAAACCCAACAAGCTAAAACAATAAGTACTGATAGGGTTACACAACACCTATCCCGTACAGGGGAAACAGAATAATTACGACTCGACTCGACCGACTATGCTCTGATACCACTAATGTAACACCCTTCTAAAATACCCCAATATTTAATTAAAACAACATATAAAACTCAGAGTAATTATGCAGTTAAGGGTGTCACACACAAACACTGTACACCATTCACCAATATAACGGTCATGCTCTTTATTGATTCAAAACATAAGCATTTGCATAAAACGCAGCGGATAGAAACCTCATCAATCATGTAAAACATTACATGTAAAATGGTTCATAACCAACAATAAAACATTTAAAACAAGTTAAAACATCCCATCCCGATGTTACATCTATCAGAGCACGACCCACTAAGGAGACTACACTAGACTCCAAGCATTAGCTTCTACTCAACTCATTGCTCGTTACCTGAAAAATAGTTGTAAGGGTGAGTTCCTCAATCGATATAATAAGCATTATAAATTATCATGTCATGTTAAGTAAATAACACATTTCATCACCCAAATCAGATTACACATTCAGCAACGGCAATATCAACTCAATCATACTCATACTCAATGTCAACACAACCACACGTATAATATTGGAATACATCCATTCATATTATACGCCATACATACGTTATGCAATGAGACTCCACACATGCGGTACCGACTATTCTTGAACATATAGTTCAAGCTCACCGATCAAATCCAGATACGGCTACTAAGCTCACTAGTCCAACTCATTTGAGACCTAGTGACTCACTCACTAATTCCTCACCATGGGAATTAGCTACAGCCCCAAAGGCTATGCTATGCACACTAATCATCTAGCATGCAGACATCAACAACAAATCTACAATAATTCACTCACTAATTCCTCACCATGGGAATTAGCTACAGCCCCAAGGCTATGCTATGCACGCTAATCATCTAGCAATGCAACATCAACAACAATCTACAATGGACACATGCTCACACCCTAAGCCATACAACAGCCCATTCACAAATACATGCATACTATATACATTCGCAACGTTATGCATATCATCATACGTCATCAACACATTTGTCAAAACATCATATCATCTCAAATAAATGAACACAGTATTAGCACACTCTACTAATACCTATACTGCTCAGAACAGCGGGAATAATCCCTACCATATCACACACTGATATAGGCAACCACCAATTAGGCACACAACATTTAAATTAACAATTTTTCCACTCTGCAACAGTGTTAACCGGTTAACGCCCTGGGTTAACCAGTTAACGCAGGCAAAACACGCTTACTGCCCAAAACTTATCAGCGTTAACCGGTTAACGCCCTGGGTTAACCGGTTAACGCAGGCAAAACAGCACTAATTCTCAACTCGTAACAGTGTTAACCGGTTAACACCCTGGGTTAACCGGTTAACGCAGACAAAACAGTAGTTCCTGCGCTAACACAAAGCAGAATGCAGAATTCTCCGCATTTTCCGCCGTTAGAGGACTTCCGGACCTCCGATTCCAATTCCGTAAAAAGCTATACGTTAGGGAAATTACAACACACTCAATTACAGGTTCAATTCCAGTTTTTACACAACATATCCATCACAATTTTCAGCATTCAACAATCCCAATTAGGGTCAATTCAACGGTTTATCACTACCCATTACATGCTAACCCATAATACCCATTAAACGACGATAAACCCCCCTTACCTGAGTTAATCCGGCAACTTTGAGCTTCAAGCTTTTCCGTTCTCCAACTCTTGCTCTCTAGCTCTTCCTCTTGCCCTTTCTCCGTTTTCTCAATCGCTTCTCTGTTTCACGTGAAAACCTTTTCTTTACCAAATGGGCTCTTTTTCTTTATTTCACACTTATATATTTTCCAATTTATATTATTATCCCAATAATAATAATAATTCAATAATTCCAAAAATAATAATAATAATAATCCAATTATCTAATTAAATTAATAAATATATTATTAACTTAATTTAAATAATTATCATATTATTATCGGGGTGTTACAGCCACCGTGCGTTATTTGAGGGAAAGGAAACGCTCGAAGTAAACCTGGAAGAAAGGAAAGGAAAACACAAGGTCTCGCAACCAAATCTTGGGTTCGGGAGTCGATTATGCGAAGGGAAGGTATTAGCACCCCTATGCATCTGTAGTACTCTACGGGATCCACTCTTGTAGTTCTTGCCTAAAGGGTGTGGGTTATCTAATGTACTATTTACTAAAAAAAAGGGTCAAAAGGAAATGACTCGCACGGATGTCGCATCCACTGCATACGTATCCCATATGAATATGAGAATCAGAGTCTTCGTAGCTCGGCTACCTATGGGTTAGGGGGAGTGTGTGCTCGGTAAGACGTCGCGTCTTATGCCTACGTATCTCATCTGGAATGAGAATCAGAGCAAGCCGTAGTTCGGCTAACTACGGGGTTGGTTGTGTTTTTGGGTGAATGACGTTACTACGCAATCTACCGGATGCTCGACCTTTGGAGATTTACTCGCCTGTAGTAGAAGGAGTAAACGTGTTCTTAGGAGAAGAAAAATCAATGAGTTGTTGGTGTTTTAGGGATGCTTATGCAAAAGGGGTAATGAGGATAAGACCTCATAGCTCTTAACCCTGGACAAGGTGAGCTCATGACAAAAAGTGGGGGTTCAGAAAGGTGGAACCCTCTCCACTGACTGACCGGACAAAAGATCTGGGGTTTTTGTTCTGAGGCATCGACACGTAGTGTGATCTTAAAGAACGACGCACTGAATAACGGGGGATTGACTATTGATCCCTTTTATCCGTCAATTGCCTCTTCATGGAGGTCTTTAGGCAAAAAGTAGTAAAATGCGGGAAAGATAAAGGGGGTTAAGAGATCTACCACACGGATGAAGATCCGAAGCAACAGCAAATAAAGAGATAAGAAACCTAGAGATCTCTCAAGCTAGCACCATCAAAGAAAGCGAGTGAGTACAGGTAATCGGGATAAACCTCCAGGTGGTATCCCACAAATAAAGTGGAACACCAGGCAAGCCATCTCTGCAAGAGTCATATGAGCCCTCACAAAACAAAACTCAACAAACAGGTTAGAGAAACAAGATAGGGTAATCAAGAGTTTCCCCCAAATCAAAATGTAACCACATGAATCATGCCATTAAAATTCACAAAAAGCAACCAAGGGTAGGAGGCCTAAACCTCTTGTCAAACACATGCATCAAAAGGGTATCAAATTCACCCATAATACCTCATACATTCAGAGCATTCAAATTAAAAGCATAAAGTAATGGGAATAAGGCAAACCTGACTGGAGAGATCGAATGAAATTGAATTGCCCGGTTGGGTTTGCAAAGCAATCTGAGGGTTTATATGAGATGGAATTGGTTCTTTGCAGATGAGTTCCCTTCAGTGTCTGGAGGTTGCTCTGAACTCTGTTAGCTCTTCTCTCACTATCTTTTTCCCAGCCAGGGTAATAGGAATAAAATGGCCTTTTGTTTCACTGAAACTCTGAATTTATAACCTGATTTTTGTGGACCTGTGGGCTCAAATGAGAGAGGCCCAAGTCCAAAAAAATTCTGTTATATTTTATTTATTTATTTATTATTTATTTTTTTAAAACACGTGGGCTTCGCCTAGCGAGCATGACAGTTCAAGAAATTTCTCTGAGCGTAGGTGATTCTGGTGGCTTTTCTTGGGACTCGCTAGGCGACCCATTCTGCTCGCCTAGCGAGCATGACATCTCATGAACAAACTTTTGCTCCTTCAAGATTAACGTTTTGACTGACGAATAGACCCCTGTTGGAAGTAACTCAAGTCCTTCCCTTGTGTTGACTGATCATCTAAATAGAACCCACAAAGTATCCTGGATGATGTTCAAGCTTCTTGGAGCTAATCCCGATTGACATGATGAAATGCAATGTATCTAATTCTGATTGATAATGATGAAATGCAATGTGAAATGTTAAATGACCTAAAAATGAATGCATGAATGAGGAGGGCAAATTTTGGGGTGTTACAAATGGTAGTTCGCAAATGGCGAGACTCCATGGATCTTTACAAAGTTTGAAAATGGTAATTTACATGGAAAAGGGATACATTGAATATAATGACCACTACTCTCCCTACCAAACTTCAAAATTCGTTGTGCTTGTCTTTGGTTGATAAGGATGAATCAGAATCAAATGACTGCTCAAAATTGCTTCAAAGATCAGGACCAGCCAGATGCAGTTACATGTCATGATTCCTAATTTTGCCTAGATTTCCCCAAGGTGGGGTACTCAATCTAATGGGATGAATTTTCATTTTTATGTCTCTCACTTTTGCCTGGATCGCCCTTTCGAGTTTTCAATCCACCGAGACGTTCATTTTTGCCTAAGCCGCCCTTTCGAGTTTTCAACTTAGCGAGCTGTTCTTTTTCCTTTTTAGGCGAAGTATTTCTTGACTGCATCGGTGTTCACAGGACGTATGAACTCTTCACCATCCATAGTTGTAAGAATCAAAGCACCGCTTGAAAAGGCTCTCTTAACAACATATGGGCCTTCATAATTAGGGGTCCATTTTCCCCTAGCATCAGGTTTGAAATATAGAATCTTCTTTAGCACGAGGTCACCTACTTTGAACACACGAGGCTTGACCTTCTTATTAGAAGCTTTCTTCATTCTCTGCTGATATAACTAACCCTGACACATGGTAGTCAATATTTTCTCTTCAATCAAATTCAGCTGGTCATATCTGGTCTGACACCATTCATCTTCTGTTAATTTGGCTTCCATTAAGACACACAATAATGGGATCTCAACCTCTACGGGGAGCATAACTTCCATGCCATAAACGAGAGAGAGAGGGGTTTCCCCTGTTGAAGTGTTGATGGATGTACAGTACGCATGCAAAGAAAATGGGAGCATCTCATGCCAATCTTTGTATGTCACAACGTTCTTTTGAATGATCTTCTAGATGTTCTTCTTTGCAACTTCAACAACCTAATTCATCTTAGGTATGTAGGGAGAAGAATTATGATGTGTAATCTTAAAGTATTTGCAAAGAGATTCCACCATATTTTCATTCAAGTTTGATCCGTTATCAGTAATGATCTTACTTAGCACACCATAACGACATATAATCTGATTTTTGATAAACCTCATAACAACTTGCTTGGTCATAGTTGCATACGATGCCACTTCAACCGATTTTGTCAAGTAATCAATAGCCACCATAATGAAACGATGTTCGTTCGAAGCTTTGGGCTCAATCATGCCAATCATATCAACTCCCTGCATGGAGAAAGGCCATGGAAAGGAAATGACATTCAACAGTGTTGGAGGAACATGAATCTTATCTGCATAAATTTGACACTTATGGCCTTTCTTCACAAACTTGCAACAATTAGATTCCATTATCAATCAATAATAACCTACTCTCAACATTTTCTTCGCCATAGCATGTCCATTGGAATGAGTAACAAAGGAACCTTCATGGACTTCAATCATCAACAAGACTGCTTCATGTCTATCCACGCATCTAAGCAAAACCATATAAAAGTTTCTTTTGTAAAGCACATCACCATTCAGGTAAAAGTTACCAGCTAATCTTCTCAAAGTCTTCTTATTGTTCAAAGATGCCCCAGACGGGTAAATCTGACTTTGGAGGAAACATTTGATATTAAAATACCATGGTTTTTCATCTTTGACATCTTCAACAACAAAACCATGAGCTGACCTATCAAGACGCATCACGGTCAAATTAGGAACTTCATTCCAAAACTTCACCATAATCATGGAAGCCAACGTTGTAAGAGCATCTGCCATCCAGTTTTCATCTCGAAGGATATGATGAAACTCAACCTTTATGAAGAAAGTTGATATCCTCCTTGCATAATCTCGGTATGGTATCAAACTGGGTTGATTCGTCTCCCATTCACATTTGATTTGATTCACAATCAAAGCTGAATCTCCATAGACGTCAAGATATTTAATTCTGAGATCAGTGGCTTCTTCGATCCCCATAATGCAAGCTTCATATTCCGCCATATTGTTTGTACACTTGAAGGTCAATCTAGATGTAAACAGAAAATGAATGCCTTGAGGAGTAATAATCACTGCCCTAATGCCATTACCATAAGAATTAACAGCTCCATCAAATATCATGCCCCAACGGGAACCAGGTTCTGGCCCTTCTTCAAGCAATGGTTCATCACAATCTTTCATTTTCAGGTACAAAATCTCTTCATCGAGAAAATCATATTGCACTGACTGATAATTTTCAATAGGTTGGTGAGCCAAATGGTCAGCCAAGACACTACCTTTAAAATCTTTTTGAGACCAATATTTAATATCATACTCTGATAACAACATCTGCCAACGGGCGATCCTCCCAGTTAAAGCAGGCTTCTCAAAAATGTACTTGATTGGATTCAGTTTGGATATCAACCAAGTAGTAGTATTCAACATATACTGGCGCAGACGCTTAGCAACCTAAGCCAATGCGCATCATGTCTTCTCAAGCATAGAATATCGAGCCTCACAGTCGATGAACTTCTTACGGAGGTAGTAGATTGCATATTCTTTCTTCCCAGATTCACCTTGCTGACCAAGAACATAACCCATACTTTCTTCAAGCACAATCAAATACATGATCAATAGTCTTCCTTCAATGGGCAGAGAAAGAATCGGAGGCTCAAGCAGATACTCTTTGATACTACCAAAATATTTTTGGCAATCTTTGGTCCAATCACAAGATTGATCTTTCCGAAGGAGCTTGAATGTAGGCGCACATGTGGTAGTCATATGCGATATAAATCTTGAGATATGGTTCATGCGGCCGATAAAACCTCTGACTTGCTTCTCATTTTTGGGTGCAGGCATCTCTTATATTGCTTTGACCTTGGCTGGATCAACTTTAATACCCTTCTCGCTGACAATAAAGCCCAACAACTTACCATAACAAACACCAAAAGTACACTTATTAGGATTCAAATGGAGTTTATACTTCCTCAAACGCTGGAATAACTTCAACAAATGCGCAACATGCTCTTTTTCATCACTTGATTTAGCAATCATATCATCAACATAGACTTCAATCTCTTTATGCATCATATCATGAAAAAGAGTGGTCATAGCTCACTGGTATGTTGCACAAGCATTCTTTAGATCGCAATGCATCACTCTATAACAAAATGTTCCCCAGGCGGTAATGAATGTGGTCTTCTCCATATTTTCAGGTGCCATCTTAATCTGATTCTAACCGGAAAATTCGCCCATAAACGAAAAAACTTTGAATTTAGTTGTATTATCTACCAACATATCAATGTGTGACAGAGGGAAATCATCTTTTGAACTGGATTTATTCAAATCTCTATAATCAACACACATACGAACTTTTCCATCTTTTTTAGGAACATACACAATATTGGCCACCCACTGCGGATACTCGAAGGTAACAAGGAAATCGGCATCAATCTGCATCTGCACTTCCTCGTTAATCCTTACTGCCATATCAGGATGAGTTCTTCTCAACTTTTTCTTGATCGGTGGGCATTCTGGCTTCAAAGGAAATCTATGCTCCATAATCTCAGAATCCAAACCCGACATATCTTGATAGGACCAGGCAAACACATTAGAATATTCACGAAGAAGATCAATCAACCTCTTCTTTGCTTCTGGACACAGTTGAGACCCAATCTTGACTTCCTTCACATTGTCTTTGGTACCCAAGTTGACTAATTCAATCTGCTCTTCAAATGGCTGAATGACTTTTTTCCTCGTGCTCAAGCAAACGGATAACTCATCAGATATTTCTTCATCATCATTCTCTTCCTCAGCTTCAAACACGGGAAAATCAAAGTTTGAGAAAGAGTAGGATCATTACATTCAATGGGTTTGAGAATCAACATGCATAATGATTTGATATTATGATTTTAGAGAAATGGAGTGCAAACAAATATTATATAGATTGAAAGATTATTATTTATTTATGTTCTTTGTGATTACCATTTTCAGAAAAAGCAAAAAGTAAAAATAAAACATCATAAATGTGGATGAAAAAAATTGTACTTTATTTATGATAATCAGGAAAATGCCTAACAATGTTTCACTTCTCCCTTAGGCATAAGAGAAGGATTTTTCTTAAAACAACGGAAAAAATTACTTCAAACGGTGCATAACAACAGGAACATCAACAACAATCCAGTTGTCGCAAGTCTGGCCGTGTGTTACAAAGTTAGCACAAGCTTCGTCTTCATCACTGTCTTCAATAATGGAAGCTGAGTGTTGATCATCCTTGTGAATGAATCCTCCGCTGCGGAAAACTGGTTGCATAACCTTGACATTGGCGTCGAATGGCCCTTGCTGAAATCCCAGCCATACTCTACTCTTGTTCTCAATGACTTCCATAACGTGGCCCCATCTATCGGTGCTACCAGCCTGAACAACCTATTTGGAATCCTTCAGAGAAGACGTGGGTGCCCCATCCTTCTTCAATTCATTAGCAATAGACAAAGCTTGGAACGGTGTTCCAACTTCCTATTCAGCATTTACATAAGTAAAGGATGAAAAATGACTTACTAATAGCACTTTCTCCCTACCAACAATGACAAGCTTACCGTTCTTAACAAATTTCAAGTTTTGGTGTAACATCGACGTGACGAAACCAGCCTCATGGATCGATAGCCTTCCCAACAAAGAGCTCTAGGTCGGGTGAATGTCCATTACTTGAAAAGTAATTGGAAAATCACTCTGACCTATCTTAATCGGAAGGTCCCCCTCTCCAATGACAGTTTTACGGGAATTGTCAAACGCTTTAACCACAACACCTTTATACCTTATTGGGGAGCCTTGCTAGAGTTTATTTTGGCAACACATTCAACGAAGAACCATTGTCAACCAAAGCATTGGATAAAGTGTCCTCCTTGCAATTCATTGAAATATGTAATGCCAAATTGTGGTTCCTACCTTCCTCAGGAAGTTCTTCATCACAAAAGCTCAGGTTATTACAAGAAGTGATGTTGGCTACAATGCAGTCAAACTTATCCACAGTAACATCGTGTTCTATATAGGCTTATTCCAACACTCTCTGCAATGTTTCCCTGTGTGCCTCAGAATTCATCAATAATGATAACACCAATTTTTTTGACGGCGTTTGAAGCAACTTCTCTACAATATTAAATTCACTTCTCTTGATCAGACGTAACACCTTATCATCATCATTAGTCTTCAACTTGCTAGATTCATCATACTGACACGTTGGAGCACTGATCAGATCAACTATAGGAATCTCTGCCTTCTTACCCACAGACACATCTTCCACAACTTCCAGAAACACTTGACTGAACACACGACCACTACGGGTCACCTTCACTACGTCTACGATATTTACCACTGAATATGCAACTGGAAGAGGAACCTTTTGATTATTCTCAATCATGGTGGCATTATATTTGTATGGTACAACTTTATCGGATGAATAGGGGATGGGGCCCGCTAACCATATAACCAACGACGATACTGATCTATTGATGTTATTGTTGTTGTTGCTATCAAATTGAATAACTACACACTCAGGGGTCTTGAATACTGGCACTATGACGTTCACATCATTTCCCATATACCTTGATTGTTGAACCTGAATAACATTCTCATCCATCAACCTTTATTGAATATCTCTTTTGACAATTACACACCCTTGAGGGTTAACGCTACAAATAACAAAACCATCATGGTCATGTTCACAATGGCTCACCCGACACAAATCCTTGTGAATCTCCACCAAGGACCTACGGATACAATGCACGTCCAATACCCTGAAATTCCCAGGGCAACCGTCTACCATGTTCACAGAAGCGTTGCCATGAGGAGGCAACAGATTGGCTTTGACATTTGGTGCTCTGTCCTTAAAGTACATCATACTACTCTTGACTAGCTTCTGAACTTCGTACTTCAGGGGATAACAATTTTCAATGTCATGACCAGGAGCTCCCTGGTGAAAAGTATAATGAAGATCAGGTTTGAACCACCATGGCAGTGGCTCAGGAATTTGTGGGGGATTCCTTGGTTGGATAAGATTCTTGACTAACAAGGACGAGTACATCTCTGCATATGTCATAGGAATAGGGTCAAAAGAAACCTTCTTCCTCTCATAGTTCTGCTGATGATTGTTATTGTTGTAGTTTGTATGTTGTTGCGGTTGTTGTTGAATCAAAATTTATTGATTGGTTGAGTTGTTGGAAAAGACTAGAATTACTGATGATACTTGATGTTGATGTTGATGGGACTGAGAATTCTCCCTTACATGAGGCATCCTCTGCCTCCCTGCTGATACTACGTTAGCTTCTCCTTCCTTATTTTTGGAGAAGCTACCACCATACTTCTTGCTTGTTGACACTTCATCTTTGGATAAACGTCCTTCACGAACTCCTTCTCCAATCTCATCCCCATGTTTACCATCTCAGTAAAATCATTGCGGGCACTTGCGATCATACATTCATAGTAAAGTGAACTCAACATCTTCAAGAATATCTTAGTCATCTCCTTTTCTTCCAAAGGTAGACTAATTTGAGCAGCCAACTCCCTCCATCTTTGAGCATATTCTTTGAACGTCTCATTGTCCTTTTGAGACATCGACCTCAACTGATCCCTATATGGAACCATATCAACATTGTACTTATACTGTTTGACAAAGGCCTCACCCAAGTCATTGAAACTACGGACATTATCATTGTACAGGCCCATATACCATCTATGGGCAACTCCAGTTAGACTATCCTAGAAGTAGTGAATAAGCAGTTGATCATTGTCAGTTTGAGTAGACATCTTTCTAGCATACATGACAAGATGACTCAACGGACAAGTATTCCCCTTGTATTTTTCAAAGTCTGGGACCTTGAAATTCACCGGAATTTTGACATTAGGCAATAGACACAGCTCGGAAGCACTCTTGACAAATAAATCATTTCCTCTTAGGGTCTTTAATTCCTTGCGCAACTCAAGAAACTGATCCTTCATCTCATCCATATTCTCATAAACATCTAGATCTTCAGACGGCTCAGAGTGGTAAATGGTTTCCTCGACTCGAGGAAGAGTATGAACAATATGAGGAGGTACAGACAAGACCAGGCTAGATGTCAGCATAGAAGTAAATGTAGCACGTACCCTTCATGCACAAAATTAGGTGGTATTCCCCATGGGAACCCAGCAGGCATAGCAGGTACATATTGGTTGGCAGCAGCAACAAGTATAAATGATGAAGTAATCTCTGAAATAATAGTCCTTTGAGGAGGAGGAGTTACAGGAGACAAAGATGGTTTGTTCTGAGTAGCTATCACAGACTCCATCAAGGTTGTGAGTCTAGCAATCTCATCCTTTAGCTCTCTGTTTTCTTGTTCAAGGTGCTATATTCTTTTAAGTTGGTTAGCTTGGGTGTTGTAGTGATGAGTTAGCTTGGCTGATACACAAAAGAAGAACTGATAAGACACCTGGCGAAAGAAACCTGTTATGAAAATGATGCATGAAATGTAATTTTTTTTATTGTTTGTAATTTCAAGAAACATATGAAGTCTTATTTGAAAATATAATAATAACTCAATTGACCATAAAATCTCTTTTTATTCATAAAATTTAGAAGGATTACACTGAGTACAATTTCATAAACCAAAATACGAATACAAGAGAAAAGGAAACTATTATCCTAAGGATCCCTAGCAATTTCATCAGATGATCTAGCCAAGGGAGTGTACTTCCTTTGGATGTGTCAAATCTTTGACTCAAAAGATGTCCTTATCTGAGCCTTCTCGAGGACAAGCTGATCAACAATCTTTTTCCAAGCACCGGATGGCTGAGGTATACTATAGGAAAATAAATCCTCTGGCTCTCTTTGTCTCTTCACTACACGGTCCTCAAGAATCTCAATAAGTGCATCTTTGTCTTTCGACTCAAGTTGCAACTTCTCATGCTTTCGGTTCAAAGCATGGAATCGCTCTTCCCACAAGTCTCTTTCTTGCTTCATCTTGGCAAGTGCGTCTTCCCAATCCTCTACATCTTGGTTAGGGAGAGTTGATGGCTTAACCACAACCATATACATATGTCTCTCACAAGCGTACAACATCTTGAGCTATAAATATCTCTTCTTTACCCAAATAGTGTAAGCTTTCAAAGTTATACAGTTGCATGAACCAAGCTCGAATCTTCCTTTTCTATGCACATTGTGCCAAGCACGCACCAGTCTACTCTTCAAAAGTTGGGAATCTTTACCCTCCTGGTAGAATAAACCCTCTAACTAAATGTTATTATGCTTACCTCTCAAGGGGAACCCAAGCTGACGACGAGCCAAAGTTGGGTTATAGTTGATTCCTCTTCGTGTACCAGTGGGGGGGCACGTTAGAGAACTCCCCACAATGGTCAATAATATCCAAACTACCCAATGCATAATCATACCAAATAATATCATCATTAGTGAGAGACATGAGTCTCTGAGACCACCGTAGACATTGTCGGTTCTCTAAGAAAGTAGGTGCCTGAGGCAAATGTGAAATAAACCACTTGTACAGAAGAGGAACATAACATACAATAGTCTTATCACCTTTCGAATTACTTAAATGCAAAGGGAAATACATGTCACCCAACAAAGTCGGAATAGGATTCTCAATCAAGAATATTCTAATGACAAACATCAATAAAATTGTCGATGTTAGGGAACAAAGCTAGACCATAGTTGAGTAATATAAAGATGGCTTCTAAAGCATCCATGCTACCGACTTGAGCAAAAACGATAGCTCTACCAATGAGAAACTCAGTAGTCAACCCAAGAATACCTCCTTTATTCACCAAATGACCATCAAACTCAAATTTCTTTAAATGAAGAGCTTCGGCTATGACGTGAGATCTAGGAATCTCCTCTAATCCACTGAAAGGTACCTTGTTAGATACGGTTATACCCAAGAGATAGGCATACTCCTCTAACATGGGCACAAGATGTTAATTGGGAAAAGTGAAGCACCGATAAAGAGGATCATAGAACTATACCAAAACACTTAGAAGTCCTTCAATCACATCAGTAGAAAGTACGGAAAAAAGTTTCCCATGATGTTGCTTGAAGTCCAAGGGATATAATACAAAGGATGACAACTTCCTTAAATCTTTCAAATCAGGACACCTGAAACTGTACTTCTTAGTGTTCCTTCGTCCATAATCATGGTTTGAAAATATTTGCAAATAAGACCTTAGTTTCCTTAAAATTTACTTTTCTATGATGAATGTTATGATGCGCATGAATGCATGAATGCATGAATGCAACAATCACACATAAGGGATCACACACAAGGCAAACACAAACAAAGGTCAAGATATGGATCAAGTCATCATCAAGATCAATCATCCATTTTGGTGGATTATGGTTTTCACCTTATCAACACCCAAGTTCCATTGATATTGATGAGACCGATCGGATCAACCAAGAATCAAAGGGTTTGTTGTGAGTCACGAGCATGGAGTCGGGTTAAGAACCATCCCAAAGGAGTGTAATACAGATAAAACCTGTAGAGCATGTTCTAAAAAGTTCCCAAAGTCTTGATCCCATTGTAAGACCCTAATTTTGACCCTAAGATCCCTCATGGCATCATGTTATTGCACAAGTGCATTGCCTCAAGGATCATAGCATGTTTGGCTCCTTAACCGTAGGGTTGGGACTTGTTTGAGTATTTTGAGACCACCAAGCATGATTGTATTGTATATTATTGCTTTTATTATTTGATTACTAACCAAAAAAGCACAAAAATATGTCACTAACTCTTTTTGTTTTGAAGCTCAAGTGATCATGTGCTCCAATGTTCCTATGAGGTTCCTAAGCCCAACGAAATGGCTAGATGAAGATGAGAAAAAGCATGACAATGATCCATAAAGTTCCTAATCGTCATATATGTCTCCCAAGTATCTCAATTTGCCAATTTGATCAAGATAACCCAAAGGGCTTGAAGATTGTTTCCCAAGGAAACCCTAATTTCATTATGCTTTGATTGTGCTTTGCCCATGAAGCAATCTCAACCCCTGATCAAATTTAATCAAGAGAAGTTATTTAATTCACAATTTTATGCATATATGAGCCTATGAGAGGCCCCTCAACCATTTATTCATCAAGATTGGAAGTTTGGCCTTGAAAAGTTGACCAGTCAAAGTCATCTGACTAAGCTGAGGTCCAATGAGCTGTAACTTTTGATGTGTTTGTCAAATGAAGATGACCCCAAGAAACAAAATGTTCTTACGAACCATATGAACAACTTTCATTTTCATAAAAAATCCATTTGAAACCTTTAAGGTCATTATTCATATCAAGACATTATAGGTCATTTTGATTGAAACCCTAATTTTGGGTCAACTTACCAATGGCATAACTTCTTTAATTTTTATGATTTTGAGGTTAAACAAAATGAATTGGAAATCATGAGATATCTACTTCAAATGTTATGTTGGACAAAATTTCATTATCATAAAATAAATACATGTGATAATATAAAACATTATAGGTCATATTGGACCTAATTCATCGAATTTGAAAAAGCACCCAACTTCAAATGCCCATAACTTTGTCATAGAAAATCCACATTATGCAAACTTTGCATCTAAATTGATCACCTTGAAAATCTCTACAACTTTTATGTTGGAGGTTTTCTCATTTGAAGCTTGTATCATGAGGATATAGGGGTTTGATTAAGCTTGCTTTTGGTGAAAATTTTCAAAATGACTTAAACATGTTTTGTACTTGGATTTTCCAGGCTAGTTTTCATTAATTTGCACATGCCAAATGAATTTTTGCCCAGCATGGCTTTTGTTCCTTATTTCAAGGGCTTTCCAACCATTACTCACATTATTCTTTTGGACCTACCATTTGGGAGTTTCGAAGTCCTTTCCATTTATGTGCATTTTGGTATTTCATGATAAAACTTGAATGTGCAAGCTGTTTCCATCCAATGTACACGTCCATTTGCTTTTCACTTGATCTCAGCATGTTTTTGCAGCCATCATTGGGCCTTCCACACGCTTGCACAGGCCCATGCAAGCAAATTTCAAATGGCCATGCACATGAACAAAGCGTGTGATCTGATGCCTTCAGCTATAAATAACCATTTCCTCTCATTCATTTGGTAACCTTTTGGAGATCTGAATTGCTGCAGCACTGAAATCATAGCCATACCAAAGGAATTGGTCAAAAAAATTTCTCACTTTCGAGCTTGAAATTCAGCATCATTAGCTGATTTTCAAAGCCTAATTCCTTAGCCTTTCACTTCCCCTACATCCATAGATCAAAGAGGAGCAAGGAACTTGGAGGATTCGTGGCCTGAAGTGCTTCAATTCAGAGGTATACATTCAAACTTTTTGGATCTAGAACTCTCAACTCAATGTAGCATTCTTGTGTTTGTGTGGTTTTCTGAAGTCCTCACACTTGAGGCAAGCTTGTGATGCTTTCAATTTTCCATTTCATGAACTTTCAGTTTGAACACTATGATTTTCTCCTTCATATTTCTCTCAATATAGGAAGAGTGAGGAAGATCCATGGATACAGTGATGATCTCCATCACACGAGCTTCATTTCCATGTCCTTGCTTTCTATTTTCATTAAAACTTTTTTCTCTGCAACTAGTGGCCGGAATTGGTTGTCTGGCAGGAGAAGATTGTGGTTTCCACCACCACCACGTGTGCATCTTCCTGGCCCTTGGATTTGGTTTCCATGATCTAATCTTGATCCTCCATTATGTTTACTTATTTTAATACATGTTGTTACGCGTTTGACTTGGATGCATCATACGCCCTCACATCTGGACCATTGCCTGATGCCACGTCAATTAATGAGCTCCATCGCGTGGTTGTGGTTTTTTTTCATTTATTCTATTTTCTTTTATTTTCAGTTAATTCATTTGATTTTCAAATATTCATAAAAAAATCATTTGAAGTCAGAAAAATATGAGACCAATTCCAAAAAAATTCTTGAAAAATCTAGTTTCATATTATGAATTTTAATTATTTTTGTGACTTCATTTGATATTTTTTATGGATTATTTGATTTTTAATAGTTTTAATTCATTTTAAAATACTTTCTGACTTTTGAAAAATCAAACAATATTTTCATAGCATTTATGGATCATGATAAGTCAATAAAAAATAGTCTCATCAATTTCTTATTTGATTTGAGATTATTTGAGATTTTAATTCATATTATGCTATTTTTAATTGTTTTTAAATACTTTCTGGTTTCAAAAATTGGTGAGGAAATTAGTCAAAGCTTGATTTGAGTTGAATTTAAGGTTTGAACTTATTTGTTTATTTTTTATTTGCATTTTATTTTAATTCAAAAAAATATCATTGACTCTTTGACTTGTTATTATCATTTCTCTTATGTTTAGTGTTGATTGATGATGATTTGATTCACATTTGAATAATTGGATTTGGTTGTGGTCTTCTTTTTCCCTCCCTTTCATCTTCACCCCTTTCTTTCCATCAAATGGCCAATGAGTTAAAGTCTTATGGTTGGTCTTGACAAATGAGAGGTTTAACCTTCTTTGATCCAAACCAAACTCAGCTTGATCCATGATCAAGTGAGTTGTTTTGTGTCTAAGATAGGTTGCTTCTTGGTCAAGCAAATAACCTAAAGTCAATACAAGGACATTCCCCTTTTGTTTTGGCATGGCAAGTTTATGGAGCTTGGCTTACTAGTCATGATCTCTAACTTGTGTTCTTTGCCTATATTCTTATTGACCGGCCTCAGATAGGTGTGACTACTACACTAGTCCACTTATGATTGCTTAACATATCGCTACATTGTCTTATGACAAGCTAACATAACTTTTGTAACTACTAACTTTAACTCGAGCATTTAATTTCTTGTCATTTACTTTTAATGTCATTTATTTCTTGCTCATTATTCATATTGATTTTCACTTTGCTCACTTGAGCTCATATTTTATGTTTATGTCATTTTTCTTTTTCTCATTTGAGCCCATTATTGTATATAAATATATTGCTATCTTGTGTTTGCTTTGAGTTTGTCTGTGTGAACCAAATGCAAAAGGAGAAAGGACTTAGAATTAGGACTTACCTATGCTTAAAGGAGTTCAAGAGCAACTAGGCCTCATGCCTTTAGAATGCAAAACTTATTGAAGAGCAACTAGGCCTCATGCCTTTAGAATGCTAAAATTCAAACTTGATCTCAAAGGACTTCTCCTCCAAACTTATTCTTTGTCCATTCCCCTTATTGTGTTGTGAAGTTTTTGATGTTTGCTTTTGTGTGATAGGGATCCTACCTTGATATTGTGAAAAGAGGACCATTGTCATGAGTAGCCAAGTTAAGAGCCAAGCCAAATGGAGATCCTAGGAGCTTGAGTTCAATTGTTTGATTGCTTGTTTGTATGCTAAGTCCAAAGGAAAGGAGCATCTTGAGTCATCTCTATGACTTCAAGAAAAAGGAACTCTAAGGGTTTATCTTTCCCCTCTTATCTTTGTATGCTTTAGGACTAGCCCTTATCTTCTTCTCCCCACTCTAACCAAGCCAAAAATCATTTTCAAAACTTTGACTTTATTTCAAATTAGAAACCTAGGCCTTAAGCCTTTGACTTTTCAAAACCATTTTCATCAATACTCATTGTGAATAAACATTAATCCAACTTTGACCTCATTTTGTAAATAAGTCTAACTTGTAAATATAACTCATTTCAAGTTGTTTTTGTGGTTCCAATAGCCACTCGTTAAAACCTTTCAAAAACATTAGTCATAGGTTTGAGTTATCATAGTGGTTGATGTAAATCTCACCTCATCCTTAGTGATTGGATTATAAGTCTTCCGTGCTTATTATAGGGTTAACCCCTCACTAGTATGTTGAAGCCTTCCTCGCATGGTGGATTGTTGGTTTAGGTTGAGTTTTCTCCCTTTGATAACAAAAGACCTTAAGGCTTTTGATTAAAATCAATTCACCAATCTTTGAGATTTTTATCACGAACTACAATGTTTTGATCCTCCTTTGTGATGGTACGTAGGCAATGAGTTCATCCATTCAAACAACAAAATTTGTAAATATAATCTATTCTTTTCTCATCTCTCCAATCTTTTGCATAAATCTTTTCACAAATACCTACCTACAACACATATTTGCAAAAAGAGGTTCCCTTAGAGTACTAAGGATGTTTTGGGTGCTTAAAACCTTCCCATTTCATAACCAGCCCCCTTACCTAGATCTCTTACATTTTTATTAGTTTTTGATTTGAAAAACTTCTTACTTGGCTTTTGTTCGCTTTTTAGCCTTTCCTTTAGACAAATAAAAGTGCGGTGGCGACTCGAATTGTATGTTGACTTTTGGTTTAGTCAATAAACCTAAAGGTAACGAAAACCCCGCTACACCCATTTATCGGATATTATAGGTTAGGATGACTGACTCATCAGCATATAATATTTTCAAGAGAAACTCGTCTGAGTGTAGTATCGCGTAACAACTGTTATCAAGTCTACACTTGAACAGTCTCTGCACTACGTCCTAAATATGCCAAGTTGGGTTAAATATTTTATGGTCCTAAGCTTTTAGGACCCCCAAATTAGAGAAAGTAATGCCTATCCACGAATTACTCGTGTGACATCAGTAACTCTAAAGAGGTCTCCACTGAGTGGGGGATCTCATGTCAACTCTTTCAGGAATACTTTATCAAAGCCAACATGACTATATCACCCTCCTATCTTAGATTGCACTCAAGTTTGGGTTAGAACTTATCTCACCACACAGAGATCACCAAGCACGACAGACAGAGTATCACAGAACAGTATACAAATAATATCAAATATATAAATATATACACATAAGAAAGTAGGCTAAACCCACTAAGGAATTTTCCCAAGCAGAGTCGCCACTTAATTTCTGTAATGGTAAATTCATGACCATCGAGCTATTGATTAACTCGACGCCAAAAAAACTAGAGTCGCCACCACGCTTTTATTATTTCCAAAGGAAAAGAGAAAAGTACGAACAAAACCCAAAGATAAGAAGTTTTCAAATAAAAAATAATAAAATATCAGAGATTACAGGTAAGGGGTTGGTTACACATAAGAAAGGTATTAACACCCAAAGTGTTCTAGGTACTCCTAGGGAGCCCTTTTTTGTGTGAAAATGTTTTTGGTCTAAATGATGTTTGATAAAATATAGAGTGGGGGGATGATAAAAAAAATTTATTAATTATATTTCTGTGTTTGACAAGACCTTCGGTCTTATGCCTACGTACCAACATAAAAATGAGGGAGCAAAACCCCATAGTTCGTGGTAAAAATTTCAAAGAAGTTGGTGAATTGATTTTTAACAAAAGTTAAATGAAAAGGCACAAAAGGCCAAATACTTGAATGAGGTTGTTAGTTCTTTTTGTCTTTTTGAAATTTAAGTCAATATGATTAAGTGCATTCACAAGTTTGATTTAAGAAAAAGTTTGAAAATTCAATGGCATAAGCCCAAAGTTTCTAATCAAACATGTCTAAGTTTGAAATCACAAGCAAAGAAGGTTTTTGAAAAGAGGGAGAGATTTTAAAATTTAATAAATGCGAGGAGATGAAGGGACTATCCTATACAAAAAATTAAAAGTTAAGAGTTGAAAAGATCTGATCGATGGGATGTAATCCAACAGACAAAAATGTCATATAGAAACTCATTTTCCTTTGGATTTTAGGAAGCAACAAGCATAAGTAATACCCAAACAATTATATGAAGACCAAGGCATCAAATAAAAGATAGCATAAATATCCAAGCAAGCAATCTAAGAGCTAGTAGTCTTCAAATGTCTTCTAATGCCTCAGATGAAATATTCCTTGATCAACTCAGAAGAAATCATCAGACATCAATAATAATAACAGTATAACCATTAAGCACAAAGACAAAGTGACAGAAGAACAAAGGGCACTCAAGGTCTTGCATTAGTCACTATCAAAGATAGCTCAGTCTCAAATGATGGCATTGTCCAAGTCCTTTATCATGGGGGATGTTGCCTACTTCAAAGTCCAAAAGTTCAGATCAAGTCCAACAGTCCACCAAGATGTTTTTCTTTTTAGAGTTTTTGTTGTTATTAGGTGTTTTAATGTCCTAATACCACAAGCAGAATAAAGACAAACAAACAATATATACAATCACAAGATATGGCTCAAATGAGCAAAGTGAAAAGGAATTGAAACATAAATAAGTTGCATGAAATGTAAATGGCAATGAATGATAATGATACTGAAATTTAAATTGCATTAAGTGAATGACTTGAAAATAAAGCAACATTAATAAAAAGTTGGTCAATGGTTAGTAAAATGTTAGTGAAGAGTTTTAATTGATTAAGTTATTCTTTGGAGAACACTCAACCATTCATTCACAAGTATGAATCCATGAACCAAGACATCATCCATGAGAAGGGCTCCAACTTAGATAAATCAACAAGTATGCCACTAGCTCTCATGAATGGAAAAAAGGTCAAGTTTCCACACAATGCCATGAAGAATGGGAGACTTACAATCTCACTTACTAGAATGTTATGCCTTGCGGGACAAATTTAGGTCTATGTTAAGCAATCGTAATTGGACTTATGTAGAAGTCACAACTATCTGAGGCCAGGCAATAAAAATATAGGTGTTAATGCATGTTAGAGATTTGGTACAAAGAATCAAACTCCTAAAACATACCACACACTAAAAGAAATGGGAAAGACCTATCTCAGTCAGACTCATGTTGATTCATCTGACACAAGGTCATTGATGAATCAACTAGCATTTAGACATTAAGAGAAATCATTGGTCAATGATGGATTGGGGAAGAATAAGGATGAAGATGAAGAGGGAAGGGGAAATAGAAACCCAAATTGATCATAGGAGGAATTTCATATGATCAATATTATCCATTCATTTTGGGAGATGAAATGTACATTTCATCAATCCCCTAAATTCAATGTATTGGTCAAACAAAAGTCAAATCAACCATGATCAAGGCCAAACAGAAAGTCAAACATCAACCATAAAAATAGCTTAACACAATTTTTAAACATTTATTCAATTAAAAATCAAATTTAAAATGGATTAAAATGCCCATATTTTTTGGATTAAAAATGAAATTAATATGAATTAAACAATTAAGTGGATTAAAAGAAAAATCAAAAATTAAAAAGAAATTAGAAAAAACATGGGTCATCAGATCTCCCTTATTAATTGAGGTGACAAATCTAATGACCAAGCGCGCGCGTTCCATGGTGCACTGCAGTCAATGTGTCACATGCTTGGTAATCAAAAGGAAGGGCTCAGATTAAAACGTTCCATGGTGCACTGCAGTCAATGTGTCACATGCTTGGTAATCAAAAGGAAGGGCTCAGATTAAAACGTTCCAACATGATCAGAGGGCCAGGAGACGTGCCAACACACCACCGGAGCCCTAGCTCCGATCATCTTCTCCGATGGACCTCACCGGACTGGTCCACCACCAAAGTTCATTAAAATGAAAAGTGGATACACTAATTTAAAGAGAAAAATCTCAAGAGCTCGAATCTGGCCTCAATTTATCCTAATTCTAAGTATATTGAAAGATACAAGAAATTGAATTTTGAGGCACACGATCTGAGTTACTTCAATTTGACCTCGAAGCAACTCAATCTTGTTGTCGACATTGGTAGAACTTCAGACAATCAATAAATAAGTAGAATAATAGAGAATTGAGATAGAATCAAAGACTTAAAAATCTAGAAAAAATCACCTTCGGGTTGCAATGATTTGGCTTGATCTCGATACAATTCCACTTGGTTCTTCCTCCTCTTGCTTGAAGTAATCAATTAAGATGAAAATGGCTATGAATTCTTAGAGTTCTTGTCCCCAAATAGAAGTGGAATCAAGAACTCGATTTCAATGAAATCCTCTAGAAATTTTGTGGTATGGGGTTATGGGATTACGTGGCAAGGCTTAGGCAGAAAGGATCATTCAAGTTGAGGCCAATGAGTTCAACATATAGGCCATGGAAAGTGATATTCACACCATTTGAAATTTGAACCAAAAATAGAAATCCAAGTGCATAGGTGCATGGGCATGTGCTAGGCCCAAAATGATCATTGCAAACCACTCCAATTCGTGCACAAATTATAATTATGTCATAACATGGAGCCATGCAAAGTTGAATGGAGTTTGAGTTCAAAAGTTTCCAAAACAAGCCATGTAAAGTACCCATGCGTAAGTCCCTCAATTCTTGTCCAAATGAAGTGATCTTGGATACTTTGGAAAGGTGGCATCAAGGGGAACAACTTTGATTATTTGGAGCTTGGATCATGATCAATTTTGAGGTGGAAGTTGGAGAAATTAAACATGGTTGAAAATTTTCTAAGTACAAAGTCGAATGACCACTTCTTCCACCTTGAATAACGTTTTCTATGAGCTTCAAATGAAAATGGTTCCTTCATCAAAGTTGTAGATTTTCGTTCCCATTAAATTTGGTTACAAATTGGACATCATTTGTATTTGTCCTGAGGGAGTTATAGATTTTAGAAGTTGATGGAAAATGCTTGTTCAATGATGATGACCCAAAATGACCTATAATGTTTACTCATGGCACATGCCCTTGCAAGTTGAATTTGACATTTTTCAAAGAACCAAAGTTGGATAAGACATATTTAAATTGATCATGAAACTTGGATTACCTTCCTTTCATAAAAATTGTGTAAGTTATGGTCTTTGGAAGTTGACCTCCTAACTAGGGCAAAGGCAAAATGACCTATAATCTTTCATCATACAAAATGACTTTCCTAGCAAAACTAGCTCTTGATGCCAACAATAAAGTTACTTTAAATGTCATAAAGAGTAATGTTTCTCTTGGAATCATTTTCATATGACAAAAATTGTAGGAGATAGGGTTTAGGAAACCCCAAATTTGACCAGTTGACTTTCTCTGGTCAACCTCTTTGAACCAACTTGCAAACTTGAATTTCTCTTGATCTTTGGGGCTCATGGAGGATCACATATGCTTGAGATGATTTTAAATTAACCATCCCTTGAAATATTTTACCAATTGTTGGAGAAACTTGTTGAGGAAGTTACACAAGATACTTGAATGAATTAGGGCTTCCAAGGAAAACAAGCTTCAAACTCTTGATGAATTCTTAATAAAATTGACAAATAAATAACATGGGGATCCATATATGATTCTTAGAACCATTGTGAACCTTTCCTTGATTGATCTCTTTCATTGAAGGTCTCAAACCCTAGTTGTGAGCTTGATGAGGCATAGGCGGACACACACACTACGCACAGAAGAAACAAAGCTACACATAAACATATTTTTGGTATTTTGGTTAGTAATCAAATAAAATAAAGTATGATACAATCAAATATGCTTGGTGATATCTCCCAATACAAACTCAATGAATAAGGGGTGAGAAGGATACCAAAGTGTGACCCCCAAGCTAGTGCAAATGATGAGATAGCATGAGGGATCTTATGATCAAAATTGGGGTCTTATAGACACAAGTAGGTCTTCTAGGCCGAATATGTATAATTCTCTGGTGTTATTTCTCTTTCATTAGCTCTTTTATTTTATATTATTTTTTTCTATTTTGATTTTCTGCTGCGTATTTACTCAAAAAAAAAATTCAAACTTTATTTTTACAAATGATTTTACTTTAAATCAAACTTTTTAAAACCTTCATAATTCATCCCTCCCTTCTTTTGTATAGAGTCGCATGTCCAAAAGTGACATCAGAGTCTAACTCCTATTTAAATACTAATCGTATTATGAGGAATATGAGTTTCAACACTTGTTTTAACAAGAGGATTTTCCTAAACACACCTACATAGTTTAAAGGTGATAGGTTTGAATTATGGAAATCTAAATTTAAAATTTTCATCAAAGTATTAATCTTGAATTATGGGAAAGAAAAATCGGATTTCTTTTGAACAAAAGAGAAAAAGAGAATGTTTGAAATTGATTTAAAAAAAAATATATATATATATATTTAAATGAAAATCAATATATTTATGTTCTTAATTGTAATTTTGATAAGGAAATGTGAGACTCTCTTGAAATGATTTATGGAGTATCTTCAAGTATCGAAGAAGAGGGAATGAAAACACGAGGTAAAGAAGTTGAAACACCATATGAAAGTGAAGGTTAGTTTAATAGATGGTGTTCAACCTTTATAAATATTGGAAACCATGTTAGAACTTTCGTCTTTAACAATTATCTTGTTGGTGAGAATAAGAGAATATAACGGTCGAGAGGGGTGAATAGACCTTCCACATAAAATTTGACCGATTTGAAAATTAGTTTAGTTTAAAAAAACTTGTCAAAGTTTAAAAATGGTTTGCATAACGAAAGTAAAGTACATAAGAGAATGATTATGCTTATCAGACAATATATACACCAAACACCTTAATCGGTATAAAATATGATAAATTGGATCAAACAGTTAAACCAAACTCAATTAAGCAGTGTATTAAATCAATATCTATTTACACAAGAGGTGTAAATATAAAAAGTCAATAAAATCGAGAAATCTAGGATCACAATTTTCATCCTTAATCAACAACAAGATGATTCATAGTGCCAATCTAACAAAACATATGGTGAATTAATAAATCGCTACCAAGGCAACAACCTAATAGCATACGATTCTAGGAAAGCGATAAAAGCAACTTAAACATATAATTCTATGAAGTAATATATATATATATATATATATATATATATATATATATATATATATATATATATATATATATATATATATATATATATATATATATATATATATGTAGAGAGAGAGAGAGAGAGAGAGAAAGAGAGAGAAGTGTACGTCGGATTTATAGTAGCTTAACTATCGTCCTCACTAAGCCTACTCATCTCTCCAATGGTTTGTCATTGAAAATTTTGGTCTTCCGCTATAATTTATAAAAAAATTATACGATGTTTAGTATAATTCAATATCTTAATAATTCTGAAAATATAAAATCTTTTATCTAAAATGTTGTTGAGTTGTACACAATATCCAAACTGAATCCTCATGAAATCATTACTTGAAATCGTCTTGAATCTTCCAGTCCCTATAATTCGGCTCCAAAGTTTTTATTTTGTAGTAAACTTTCCTCTATCTTATTGGTATCTTGAGCATTGGTATGTCTGAAAATTGAGAAAAACTCTCATTTTATTCATATGCTCCCACACAACAGTACCAAAGTAATTCTAGAGATAAGAACATCCTTCTTTTCTGTTGGACTTGTCAAAATTACCCACAACCACACACACTTTTCAAACCTCTAAAATCTAAACAAATCTCCAAAGAAATGTTAACCACAATAACAAAATCTCTTCGATAATCACAAATCTCCAAAGATGAGATTCAAATCCACATGAAAATGGAAAAAGAATGAAGTAGAAAAATAAAATAAATCCTTTGTAAAACACTCAAAACATATTCAGAAACCTTTTGAAAATGAGAGAACATATGTGTTATGAAATTTCAAATCAATAGTGGAAGTGTGTGTTTTTCAATATTGTGATAGGTTTTGAGTGAAAAAGATTTTATATGTGTTGGAGATCTAGCACAGAAATGAATGAAAAATTATGTATGATATGAGTCATAAGCAAGTGGTATGATTCGAATCAAAGGATCAAGTGGTTTGAATCAAGTGGGTTCGAATCAAGAAATTTCCTTTGATTGAAAACATAAGAAAATCCATTTATCTGATTCGAGTCACCCATCATGTGATTCGAATCACACGATTCAAGTCATGTATGTGTGATTCAAATTAGAGTTACATATTCAAAACCAAGAAAATTTCAATTCAGTTTAATTTGAATCAGACAGTCTTGTGATTCGAATCAAAAAGTTATGATTCGAATCAAACCAAGCAAATCTCTATTGTTATTTCTCTTCCATTAACTCTTTTAGTTTCCAGTATTTTTCTTTATTTTGGTTTTGTTCTGCATGTTTACTCGAAAAAATTTCAAACTCTGTTTTTACAAATAATTTTGCTTTAAACGAAAGTTTTTCAAACCTCCACAATTCACCCCCTCTCTTCTGTATGAAATCATATGTCTAACAACCAGGACTCGCTTCACATCCCAATTTTCGTACAAAATTGTGATGACCATGGGGTCATTGTTGTGCGCAAGAACACCAACAAATTTTTCGTTCGAGAAGGTGATCCAGGATTCACATTCTCTCCCCGGGACTCTGTCAGCGTCAGCATGTACGATGATTGGTGTAAAAACTATTTGGGAATACTTTCTCCGGGAGGAACTGGATTCACCCCCGCCAGTGAAACCTTGGCGATGGTTTTAAGGTTGATCTTGGAGTTCCACTTAAACATCTTCATAAGAAGACAGTGAAAGTGAAGATGGGTAATGATGAGTATGTCCCATGTCAGTTTTATCGAGCTCCATAGTGGGAATCAATTGAACTTGCAAAAAGTATAATATATGTGACAACCCCTAGTAATTATGAGTTATCATATGCTTTAAGGTGTGTTATACGATTGAGATCTAGCTCACGTACAGGGTGAGAAGCTTATGTATGTAGTTTATGTGTGAGAATCAGCTTGTCCTCCTAAATTTCAGTGTTGAGATATTTATAACGGTTTTGTGCCTGGATCCTATGCCCCTTAGAAATGAAAACTATCACTAAGAGGATGGATGAGTGGATGTTTAATTCACTGTTATTTTAGAGAACGTGGTCAAATGACTCCTTCCATCCTATTACGGAATAAGGACACATCATTCCCCCACTTTCCCACCTTGGCCGACGTATCTAATACATGAGTGCTCGATATAGGAAATGGGCGATGAGAGAGATGTTATGGGTGAGATATCACATCCCTTGTCTCCCTCATCGCCCCTTCTGGGCCCTTTGTAAGTATACCACTACAATACATTTGCTAAAAATATAAAGGAATTTAAAGACAATGGAAGATATAATTAAAGTTCTATAAAGGTGGAGAATACTTCAAGCTAGGATTAGGTTAAGCCTTAGAATTATTCGACCATTTTATTCACTTAATAACTCTCATTTATAGGAAATTAAACTAAGGGGTGTTTGATACAAATTTAAGAATTAAATTCTCAAAAATAATGTTTAAAAAAATGAGTATACTCATGTTTGTTAAGAGTTTGAAGAAAATTTATTCTTAGGTATAAATGTTCCAAGAAATAAAATAACTTTCAATAACTTCTAAAATTTCAATTATTTTATTCCCATGTAAGAAGGTGGGGATATTCATTCTAATCAAATTTTTCACATGATGTTTTCATTAAAAAGTATAACTACTAATTTTACTTAGAAGGAATATTCAATAATATGTTAAACACATTTTCTTAAAAATATTCGGAAATCAAACTTTCCTATTTTTATTTTTCGATAACTTATTCCTAAGAATCACTTTTGAATCTTTGAACTAAACATCCGATAGGTAACTGACACTCATGTGACAGACCACTGTCGTGATAGTTATTTAGTTGAATTGTCTCAGAAAGCTTCATTCTCTCCACTATATGTACAATTGTATCCTAGGAGTAATTTATTTTGTTGATTTTACCGCTTTTATCGAAGTCTTTTGTATTTCTTTTTCAAAATTCCTGACTTTTTTTATCTCAATTTTTACACATGCATAAGTCCATGTCTTGCATTAGAATTAGTGCAGCAAAAAAAATTAGAAACCAAGACTCTTGATTTTTACACATATATGTCAACAATGATAAAGAAAAATCTAAGAAAGGATTTGTATCGGAATTTGATAGATTGATCTATAAATTGGAATATTTAATTCTCTATATTACTATATTTAGTGTGTGAGTTTCGTCATCATTTAACTACAAGTTAAAAGATATTTGATATGTTAACAAGTAAGTTTAAATGTATAAATCTTTATTTTTATTTTATTTAAGTGTGTGACATCATAGATTATTTAAAAGGAAAAAAACATATGATAACTAAGATACCTTTAAAATTTAATTAAATTATTTAAGTTTTTTTTGTTGCATTTTTTTTTTCTTAATAACTCGATAAGACATACGGTGAAGTGAACGATTTAACATTGAAAAGAAAAGCTTTTAAGGTAGATGTGTGTGCATACTATTATAAAAAAATATATAATATATATATATATATATATATATATATATATATATATATATATATATATATATATATATATATATATATATATATATATATATATATATATATATATATATATATATATATATATATATATATATATATATATATATATATATATATATATATATATATATCGTAGGAACACAATTATCCTCGTCATTTTTAGAAAGACAATATAGTCAATAAATGTATAGCATATATGACAGCTTTGAGAATGGTCCAAATTCATATTATCAAACAAGAAAGAAAATAGGATCATTTACACCCTTGCCAATATATTCAACTTAGATAGCTATTTTGATCCACCGAACTTAGGTTCTTTTTTCTTTAACTAATTTATGCATAGCACAAATCATAAAAATACTACTTGAGCTAGTTACTAGTTAGTCACGTATGTCTTATTCCTTATGTATTCTATGTACTATTTTAGGATACAAAGTCTCAACATTGAACTTTTGATACATAGACTTAGACTCAAAAAGTGTATTCCTGACTTTGTTTCAAAATAATATTGAAAAATTGTGTTGGTAAAAAAAAATGAGTGATTACAACCAGTGACGGAGTCAAATAAAAAAATTTGGGATGACCGCTAACGTAAAACAAAAATTATAAATAAAATGTAAGTAATATTTTAAATAAAACATTAAAGTTAAAATAAATATAAAGTTAATTACTAAAAATTTAAACTACATGACTTAAAATTACCTTAAATTAATGTTGTACGCGTTCCGAATGACTTGAAATCGTCAATAATTGACTCTGAACTAATGCTTGCACTAATCTCCCTTTCAATATATACTATCATGTTATCTCCAAGAAACCCATCATCCATTTTGTTTCTCAACTTAGTCTTAATAATTTTCATTGCTGAAAAAGACCTCTCAGTTGTAGCCGTAGAAACGGGAAGAGTCATGATAAGACGAAGTAGTCTATCAATCAAGAAGTAAGTTTCAGTCTGTCCAGATGCAACCAAACATGAACATAGTTCTTGAATAGTTGATAAATTATTCAAGTTTGATGTTTGACGAGCAACAAATAGAAAATGTTGGAGTTGAAATTGCAAATTATTCTTCTTTTGACCACTAAAATCCATAGGATAATGTTTTTCAACTAAAAAACAAATAGTATCAATGCTAAAAGTTTTATATCCATCCTTAGGAGATAAAGAACAAGAAAGAGTTAACAAATCCATTGCCTGCTCACTGAATTTGTTATTCAACTCTTGTAACTGTTTGTCAATGGTAGTGAAAAAGATTTCAACTTTAAAGTAATGTTGAATTGTGACTTGATTCTCTTCAAGACGGGAGCGTCCAAATCTTGTTGTTGAATGAACATCATTAAGATCAGGAATCTCAATACCATGCTTTTCACAAAAAGATACCACTTTAGTAAACAATATATCCCAACCATTTTCTCTCAAACCTTGAATAAGATGTTTTGTTGAACGAACCAAGTTCATAGCATTAACTACATCTTGATTTTTTTTGTAAGATTTGACAAAGCATATTTGTTATTCCCATGATTTCTTTCATCAAGTGCAAAATAAATATAAAATCAAATGCCTTCAAGTAATTGTAACAACTATCTGCATCCCCACGTGTAGCATAACTCCCTCTATCTTTTGCAATTTTTTTTTAAACTAAACAAGTTGCTTCATACATGTTTATCAAGCTAGAAATTGAATCTTAATGTGATCCCCAACTAGTATCTCCGGCTCGTTTCAATGTACCAACTTGATTTGCACATTTACCAGTTACAATCTCATCAATCTCTAACAAATAAGCAATTTCTTCTAATTGGGCAGCTTGTAACTCATCACGACGCTTTATAGAAGAACAAACAACATTCACAACAAAGATCAGCTTCTCAAAAAATTTATGAACAGGTTTGACTTCTCTTGATGATGTAACTAATGCAAGTTGCAATCGATGAGCAAAACAATGAACATAGTATGCATAAGGACAATCCTTCATAAAGAGGGCTTGTAAACCATTTCATTCTCCTCTCATATTGCTAGCACCATCATACCCTTGGCCACGAATGTTAGAAACATCAAGGTTATGTCGAGAAAGTATATCACATATTGCTTCCTTAAGAGTTAAAGATGTGGTGTCTTTAACATGTGCCACATCAAAAAATCTCTCTTGTATTAAACCACTTTATCAACAAATCTTAATACAAGAGCCATTTGTTCCTTTTTTGACTCATCACGAGCTTCATCAACAATGATACAAAATTTGAAATCACCAATTTCCTCACGGATACTCTTTTTCACCCTACTAGAAAGAATTTGCAAGAGCTCTTTTTGAATTTGATGTGAAGTATACTTGCAATTTTGTGGAGCATTTTCCAACACAACTTTTGCAACTTCATCATTGTAGGATGCTAAAAGTTTCATTAACTCAAGAAAGTTACCTTGATTTCTTGATTTGCTACTTTCGTCGTGACCCCTAAAAGCACAAGCTTGTAGTGTTAACCAACGAACAGTGTCAATTGAAGTCTTGAGTCGTAATCGATTATTCATTCTTTGACTTGAACTTTGCACTTGAATAACATTTCTAATATAACCATCTTGATTCAACAAGTCTTGACAAGCTTTCATTGCATTGTTGTGTGGTGAGCAAGGATCCTTCCCTATGTGTTTAAGAAAGGAACAATGTTTTCCATTCCTAACTTTCTTCAAATTTCTAAAACCCATAGAAATAAAGACAAGTGATCCGGGACGTCCACTTAGTTTTTTGCTAAAAAGGTAACATGGTAAGCAATATGCGGCATCTTCAGATGGTGAATATTCTAACAATGATGGAAATATGCTAAACCAAGTATGTTGAAACCTTCTCGGATGATCCTCGTTACCGGACAAAGGATAGTTTTCTAAATGAATTTGATATGGACCCCATTTTAGATAAGCTCTTCGTATTGCATCCACTTGATTTGGTGGATATTGCCAAATCGGAGGACGCTTTCCAAGATCGCGTTCCACAGAATTTTCAAAACCATGATGCTCTTCAATTGTTGGATTCTTAAGAACTGTTTCAGATTCGGATGTCGGGATTATAATTTCTTCATTTCTCTCTTCTCTTTCAATTTCACATGCTTTCCTTTTGAAAAAAGAATCAATTTTCCTATTATTCATCTTTATTCTTCCTATAATATCATATCAGATCCAAAAATCAATTTAGAGAACATAAAAATTAAAAGAGAAAAAAATTAATAAACTTAATTAATCAACTTTAATCCGTTTTCAAATACAGGTAACTTCACTATTAGAAATTAGCAGCAACAATGATTAAATAAACCTTATTACAGTGTATAACTATATTTGTAAATTACACTGTTATGAATTGACTTAATAAACCTCATATAGATTATTTTAACACATCAAGAAAGAAGAATCCTAAAAATCTCAAAAACACAAATCAAACAATTACTTTAATTTGTTACTTTTTATAAAAGAAGAATGAATAAAGTTTTTTACCTGTTAGATGTCGATCACTTTAATTTGTTCTGATTCCGGTGTCGGTAGCAAACCCATATGAAAAAGAAAGGAAAGGTAAGAGCTTTTTACCTTATCTGTATTTTAACCTAACTTTAAATGAAAAAGAAAAAAAAAATTTTAATTTAAAATAAGGATGTTTTAGTAATTTAATATATATGAATTAAAAAAAAAAGTTGAGGGGTAGCCGTGGCCTTCCCACGTCCCCCTCCTCAGTTCCGCCACTTATTACAACTATAATAAACTTTTACTAGTAACATTCGCAAATATTTTGTTCTTAAGGATATTTTTTGCAAATATTTTGTTCTTAAGGACATTTTCAATTTATGATTTTGGTTAACTATAAAAAGTAATTACTAGTAACGTTTGCAAATTTTATATTCTCAAGGACATTTTCAATGTATGATTGTTTAACTATTAGGAATGTTGCTTATTTTAATTTGTCATTAAAGTTTACTTATTTTATCATCTAAGTTGTTTTTGTATATTTTTTCATACGTTTTCTTTTCACTTACATAATTTTATTTGAGAGACACATCTTTTAACTAAAATTCAAATTTTGATTTATTAAGGTTGGGAAGTTTAAAGACATTGTCAAGATATCTTTATTTCCAATGTATCGCTTAAATATAATTTTGAAAATTTATTTTAAAAAATAAAGTGTTGATCTCTCTATTTTTAAAGTTAATTTTTAATCTATTTATTTTAGTTTTTTTTTTTTTACTTTACATCCTTCATCTCACTTTAAGGTCAATTTTGATAATATAGTCATATCACTTGTGATGTGACATATTTGATGTCGGCGTCTTTATTAACAACAACTTTATCTACTATTTTTATTTTATTAAATATATTTTTAATAAAAAAAATTTATCTGAATAAAGTAAATCACATATAATATTTTATTTTTGTTGGAGACATTATCCATTCCTTTTTCAATCAAACTCTAATCCAAAATCACCATAATTTTGTGATTCTATATGGTTAACATGTTTTAGTGATGATAAAGGAGAACAAAGTAAAAATATAATAAAATTTTCAACTTTGGCAATAAAAGCTCGTTTGTGATCCTATATTTTATTGTTTATCTTTTTTATTGGATATCAAGTGTAATATTAAGTGTGTGTAATTTTCAAAGTATTAAGATAACACACAAACCAACAAATTTATTTTCTCTATTTCATATATTTTCAAAACCTTTTTTAAGGCCAATGTGTAATTTATTATGGAGTCTAGTTAATCAATTATGCAACAAAATTCATACTATAATCTATTAAGGATATTATCAAACTGATTATAGGTTGAACTTACTAAACAATAGAGACTTATAATCGATTATGCTTATATTTTTTATTTTGTTAGGTCATAATCGATAGAGTCGTATTCTAATTGACTATGATGTTAATCATGTCCAATATTATTTTCTTTTTTGGCCAAATCTTTTACTATATAAAAAGGGCTTTTATTTAGCTAAAATACACAAGAAAACGCATATTACTTTTTCCCTTGCTCTCATTATATTTTTAGAAAGTTCATATTCACTTAGAATTATTTTAGTACTAAGCGAGCAAAATAATTAGTAAGAGTTGTTCTTATGTAATTGTTGGTTAATATGTTTGTGAAATAATTGTAAATCAAGAGAGTATTATTCTCTTATGATTCTGATATCATTATAAAGGTTACAGGGTGTACTTTGGATAAAATTTTGATGTAAGAAGGTTGTGAGTTGATCATGTGATAAAATTTCGGTTGTTAGTAAATCTCTCAAAGGAAAACTCTTGGAGAATGAAGTAGGTCGTATGGTTTAAGGTCAAACCAGTATATTTTTGGTTTGCTCTTTCCCTTCCATTATCTCTTAGTATTTTTGTTATATATTCTTCCGCATATAATCTATGATTATTCTCTTTTCTTAAAATCAACCAAGTAAAATCAACATTTTTCTTTAGAGTTTTAAAAACATTTTTCTAATAACAATTCATCTCTCTCTCTCTCTCTCTCTCTAGTGTTTGAAGTGTTAGAACAAGATTTGATTATGCATATATACCTTGAGTTTTGATGATAATGATGTTGTATTTGTGTGAGAATAATTTTGGTACCCTAATGGTTTGTTATTGCGTAGCCTTAACAAACAGTTCTAATTCGGATCATATGATGTGCAACATCATCAATTTCTGAACTCTGCATTCCAAATTCGCTTCCGCGTTGAAATTAGAAGGTCTGAAAGACGTCAATATTGTTGTTGCAATGTTCTTTCTGCTTATGTGTTATCTCACCCTTTAGAAGCTTCTGAGGAAACTCTATATTGTTGTTGCAATGTTCTCCCAGTTTTTGCTTCTGGACGTGACTCTAATCAACAAGCTTCTGAAGTTGTGTTATATAGTTGAAGATTCTGAAGATCTCAAGATAGACAAATGAAGTTATCAATGTTCTGACTGAAGATTCTGAAGACTCTGAAGATTCTGAAGACAATGAAGAACTCAAGCCAGACTACTGACGATGTCAAGGTTCTGACCCAAGGTTCTGAAGTTTCTGAATCCAACTCTCTACTTCTTCACTTCATGCTTCAATCATCTTTTATCATAAGCCAATGAATCTGAAGATAAGATCAAATGGGAACGTAATCAAATAGTACATAGTACAAATCGAACAACCTTTCCACTACCTGATTTCGTGGGCAAGGACTGTACTATTCATCACACTTGTCACTGAATATGTGAGCGAAAGGACAGTACGTGGTATTATTCCTTTCTCATCCAACAATGGACATCCGCTCAAGGAGCTTTCCCCATTTTCCCCTCCAACGATCACATGTTTACACTATGTAAGCATGCATTGGAGACTTGAAGAAAATGATGATCTACACAAGTATTTTGACAAGCTATTTTTCTTTGTGAAAAGCTATCATCTTTTGTATATAGTTTTCTTTAAGTATTTATTATTCATTTGTGTAAATATGCTTTTGAAGAACCATCTTGTAACACATAAACTTTTATTCAAACTATTTGTTTGATTCCTTAAGGAGGTTATCCTTGAGAAGACAAAGAAAGTTGTTCTTTGTGAGTTCTTGAGGAGACTAAGGTTAGTTGGATCCTACAGAAGACAGAGAAGGATATTCTTTGTGTTTATTATAATATGTTAATTATAGTGGATTAAGTCCTTGTGTATAAGGCAAATCACATTGGCGGGTGGACTGGATTAGCTTTGAGTTTCAAGCGAACCAGGATAAAAATCTTTGTACTTTTATCTCTTCATTATTGAACTTGTTAGTGGTGTTTTTGTTTTGGAAAAAGTTTTTGCTTGTAAAACCCAATTCAACCCCCCCCCCCTTCTTGTGTTTTTCACACCTTCAATTGGCATCAGAGCTCCGGTTCTGATTATGATAAAAAAAATTATCGATACCTCACAATGTTCAGTACCGATCCAGTTGTGTGAAAAACAATGGTTATTGTTAACAATAATGATAGAGATCATTACAGTTCTAAACCACCTATTTTTTAGGGTGAACATTTAGACTACTGGAAAAACAGAATATAAAGTTTCTTTCTTGGTTATGATGTTGATCTCTGGGATCTCGTAGTTAATGGCTATGTTCACCCAATAAATACTGAAGGAAATATTTTAGCAAGAAGTGTTATGTCTGATCAACAAAAGAAAGACTTTGAAAATCATCATAAGGCCATAACCATTTTGCTCAATGTTATCTCTTATACGGAGTATGAGATGATAACGAACAAAGATTCTTCCAAAACCATTTTTGACTCTCTGATAATGACTCATGAGGGAAATGCTCAAGTAAAGGAAACAAAGGCCTTGGCCTTAATCTAGAAATATGAGGCTTTCAAAATGGAAGATGATGAAAATGTTGAAACCATGTTCTCAAGGTTTCAAATTCTTGTTGCAGGACTTAAGGTTACAGACAAAGGGTATTCTATAGCTGAGCATGTCAAGAAAATTATCAGAAATCTTCTCAAAAAATGGAGACCTGTGGTAAATGCATTAAAGCTGGCTAAGGATCTCAACAACATCAATCTTGAAGAACTTGTTAGTTCTTTAAGAAGTCATGAGATTGAGCTGGAAGAAGATGAACCTCAGAAGATAGGTAAATTTGTAGCTCTAAAATCCAATTCTGAGAAGACTAGAGCATATCAAGCTGAGGAAGAATCAGAAGGATCTGACGAAGACTCAGAAGACGCTGATGAGCTGTCTCTAATCTCAAGAAGAGTCAACAGACTCTGGAAACACATGCAAAGTGGTCAAGGGAAATTCAAAGGAGTCAGAAGGATTGTTGGTCGCTTCGAATCCTCACCTGGTCAAAAGAAGCAAACTTCTAGAAAAGAAGTTATCTGTTTCGAGTGCAAGGAGCCAGGCCATTACAAAAATGATTGTCCTAAGCTAAAGAAGGACAGAAGGCCCAAGAAGAACTTCTCCAAAGTCAAGAAGGGGTTGATGGCTACCTGGGATGAATTAGAATCTGAAGAAGAAGATTCTGACAAAGAAAAAGCTAATGTTGCATTGATGACAACTAATGAGGATCCGATAAGCTCTGAGGAACTAGAAGATAAGGTTTTGTCAATCAGAATCCGACTCCGATTCTAAAGAGGTATTCTCTAATCTATATCATTCTGATATTGAAACTTGTCTTTCTGAAGTAACAGAGTCTTCAAAGCAAATACAAGGACCTTAAACAAGTCCAAGTAACTGCTTCTGAAACTCAAAGAGAACTTGAGAATGATGTTTCCTCTCTAAACGAAAAAGTATTTTCTTTAGAAAGTAATAACTCTACTTTGAAAATAAAATTTTCAAAACTAGAGGAGGAAATAACTTCATAAGTTTTTGGTACTAATTGTGTCATCAGATATGACAGAGCATTCCAGTACTTTATGGCTAAAAGCATAGATAGAAGCAAAATAGCTTCCTTGATATATGGAGTTAGCAGAAATGGAAGAAAAGTTTTGGGTTGTACGGAAACTACGAAATTTGACGAAAGTCAGAAGGTCAAACCAAAACCTCTTTGTAGGCATTTCGTGCCTGCTGCCACTGAGTCTGATATTTCTGCACAGACACAGAAACATACTAAGGATATGAACTACTTTCTGAAACCTAAGTATCATGCACAAATCTCTCATGATTATCCTTTTGATAAAAGACCCAAAGTTGTGAGAAACTCTGGGGAAACTAACAAAAGAGGACCCAGAAAGTGGGTACCTAAGGATAAAATTGTTTATGTTGCAGACATCCTTAACAGCTCAACTGAGACACCAATCATGGTAACTGGACAGTGGATTCTTGCGACACATGACGGGAAGAAGGTCTATGTTCTAAGATTTGGAACTTAAGCCTAGAGGTTTTGTTGGTTTCAGAGGAAACCAGAAAGGAAAGATCATTGGCTCTGGAACCATTGGTAACAGTAAACTTCCTTCTATTACTAATGTTCTTTTAGTTGATGGTCTAATGCATAACCTATTGTCCATTAGCTAACTTAGTGACAATGGTTATGATATCATATTTAATCAAAAGTCTTGTAAGGTTGTTAGTATGAAAGATGGCACAATCTTTTTTAAGGGAAAGAGGAAAAACAACATTTATAAAATTAGACTTTCTGATCTGAAGATCGAAATGTATAATGTCTAATGTTTGTTAATAAAGAGCAATGGGTCTAGCATAAACGTTGGGTCATGTTAGCATGAGAAGGATTTCTCAGCTAAATAAGCTTGAATTAGTCAAAGGTCTACCCAAACTGAAGTTCACTTCAGATGCTCTTTGTGAAACATGTAAGAAAGACAAGTTTTCTAAAACATCATTCAAAGCTAAAACTGTTGTTTCTACCTCAAGACCATTAGAACATCTGCACATTGATTTGTTTGGACCAGTGAAAACTGCTTCTATCTATGGAAAGAAGTATGGATTAGTCATTATTGATGAGTACAGTCGTTGTACATGGGTAAAGTTCTTAAAACACAAGGATGAGTCTCACTCTGTGTTCTCAACCTTTTGCTCACTAGTGCAAACAGAAATGAATTGCAAAATTATCAAAGTTAGAAGTGATCATGATGGCGAATTTGAAAATAAACATTTTGAAAATCTTTTTGATTCAAATGGTATTTCACATGACTTCTCTTGTCCTAGAACTCCACAGAAAAATGGAGTTGTAGAAAGGAAGAATAGGACTTTACAAGAAATGGCTCGCACCATGATCCAAGAAACTAATATGGCTAAGCATTTCTAGGCAGAAGAAGTTAACACAGCATATTATATTCAGAACAGGATTTCTATTCGACCTATTCTGGGTAAGACTTCTTATGATTTATGGAAGAACAGAAAGCCCAACATTTCTTACTCTCATCCTTTTGGATGTGAATGCTTTATGTTAAACACTAAAGATAATCTTGATAAGTTTGACTCTAAGGCATATAAGTGTTTACTATTAGGATATTATGAACACTCTAAAGGCTACAAAATCTTTAATACAGAAGCACGAATTGTTGAGGTATAAATTCATGTTATATTCAATGATAAGCTTGACCCTGAAAAGTCAAAGCTAGTTGAGAAATTTGCAGATCTGAAGATCAATCTTTCAGAATCCGAAGATATTGCCTCTGAAGAAAAAGACTAAGAAGGCAAGTCTAAAGAATCTGAAGAAACGACTCAACCAAAAGCAATTTTTGATCTAACTCATCAGAAGAAGAGTAGATCAAGAACTTTACATTCCGAAGAACCAATTCTGGGAGACAAGAATTCTCCAGTCAAAACTAGATCTTCATTCAGAACCTCTGAAGAAACTCTTCTAGGTCTGGTGTCTCTGATAGAACCCGCCTCCATTGATGAAGCTCTTCTGGATAATAAATGGATTCTGGACATGCAAGATAAACTGAATCAATTCACCAAAAATGATGTTTGGGATCTTGTTCAGAAACCAAAAGGCTTCCATGTCATTGGAACCATATGGGTTTTCAGAAACAAGCTGAATGAGAAAGGCGAAGTTGTAAGAAACAAAGATCAACTGGTAGCATAAGGTTATAGTCAGCAAGAAGCTATAGACTATACATAAACCTTTGCTCCAGTTTACAGGTTAGAGTCTATTCATCTTTTAATTTCTTTTGCAGTCAATCATAACATCATACTCTATCAGATGGATGTTAAGAGTGCATTACTGAATGGTTATACTTTTGAAGAAGTTTATGTGCATCAACCTCCTAGTTTTGAAAGCTCTCAAAATCATGACTTTGTTTTTAAATTGAAAAAGTATTTGTATGGTCTAAAGCAAGCTCCAAGATCTTGTTATGATAGACTAAGCAACTTTTTGTTGGAAAATAACTTTACCAGAGGAAAAGTGGACATAACTCTCTTTTGCAAAACCTTCAATAATGACATTCTGGTTGTGCAAATATATGTTGATGATATTATTTTTGGTTCTGCTAATGCGTCGTTGTGCAAGGATTTTGCTAAGTCTATGCATGCAGAATTTGAAATGAGCCTGATGGGAGAACTGAAGTTCTTTATGGGAATTCAAATTGATAAAAGATCAGAAGGCACGTATATTCATCAAAGAAAATATACAAAGGAACTTCTGAAGAAATTCAACTTATCAGAATGTAAGCTAGCAAAGACTCAAATGCATCCTACATGCATTCTGGAGAAAGAAGAGGTAAGCAGTAAGGTAAATCATAAGCTTTTCAGAGGTATGATAGGTTATCTTCTGTATCTAACAACTTCTATACCTGATATTTTATTTAGTGTTTGCTTATGTGCTCTCTTCCAATCAGATCCTAGGGAAACTCACTTAACTGCTGTTAAGAGAATCTTTAGGTATCTGAAAGGTACTACTAACCTTGGTTTTTATTATAGAAAATCAAGTGAGTATAAATTAGTAGGCTATTGTGACGCTAACTATGCTAGAGATAGAATTGAAATAAAAAGTACTTCTGAAAGTTGCCAATTTTGGGGAGACAACTTAATCTCATGGTCTAGCAAGAGACAATCAACAATCGCGCTATCAATAGCTGAAGCCGAATATATCACAACTTCTGGATGTAGCACTCAGATACTTTGGATGAAGAGTCAGCTGGAAGATTATCAGATATCTGAGAGTAACATTCCTATTCTCTGTGATAACACTTCTGCTATTTGTTTATCTAAGAAACATATCTTGCATTCTAGGGCTAAGCATATTGAAATAAAACATCACTTTTTACGTGACTATGTTCATAAGGGATTTTTTCATCTTAAATTTGTTGATACATACCATCAATGGGTTGATATCTTTACAAAACCCCTTGCTGAAGATAGTTTCAAAATCATCCTGGAAAATCTATTTATGAAACCATGTCCAGAATGGAAACATGTTATTCAGAATGTAAAGTCTCTAGAACTCTAGGTAAGATTCTAAGATTATTTTGCTTTCTAACTCTGAAACTTGAAGCTTTCTGAAATAAGGAAGTTTTCATAAATCAGAAAGGTTCTGATCAGAAGCAATCTTATTTATTTATCTTCCTGATTCTGAACAGTTGTTGCATTTAATGGTTGCCTTGTCGTTTGATTTCGTGTGGTTCTTAATGGAGACAGTTGTCCCACTTTCTGAGCATGCGTGATTAAAGCGTGACACATTGGGTTTAACAATTCTTGGAATTAGGTATAAACCTTTACACTCCCCCCCATGATTGCACACCTTTTTGTCATCCTTGCAAAAATTGTCCATTTAAACTCACATCACTCACATTTTCACACTACGCGCACATTTATCCTACACTTTCAAGTTTTTCAAACCTTAACTCTCTCTCTCTCTCTCTCTCTATCCCTCTCTCTCTCTCAATTATTCTTCATCTTCATCCTCTCTCACTCAAATGGCTGAACAACAATCTTCAATGGCTCAACAATCTTCAAAGACTGCTGAACAACAACATACTGAGAGCAATGTATTGGAAGGGACTCCTGAACTTACTCTCCTCACTCTACTAAATGAACTTAAAGTGTTATGTGAAACGATCGTGGATTTCAAAAACCTGAAGGAGAATGGTTTTGATTTCATATAAACCTTGAATGTTCAAGGATGGAACACGTTTTTTGAGAGACTCACATGTCCACTTTATCCTGTGTTAGTCAAACAATTCTGGGTTCATGCCACTGCGAAAAGGAAACAATTACCTCCTATGTCATGAATAGGAAAATTGTAATCACTGAGAAGTCCATTGCGGACCTTATTGGTCATGATGGCAAAGGTAAAAGAGTTCACAGTGCAACCATCACAGCTAAGAGGGACGTTGATATGTCTCCAGTCATCTTCAAAGAAGGTACCAACTTTGCTGATGAAAAGGGTCCTAGTGCCAAGAATTTAACCAATAATTTGAGGGTATGGTTCAAGATTGTTTTGGGGTGTATCAATCACAGGCCAAGTACCAACAGTTCTGACTACATCAACAGTCGTTAGAAGATTATGTTGTTCCTTCTAGAGAAGGGAGTTAAGTGGAGATTACCATCACTTTTGTTCAAATTCATCAGGGATTCTATCAGAGAATCCAAAACTAGTGGATCCTCTAAGAAATCCAGAAGCAAGTCCATATCAAATGGCAGGTTAATCTCAGACATTTTGGTGGAGAGTGGTGTGTTAGATGATCTTCTGGTCAGTAGGCTGACAGAAGAGTTGGTAAATAATGCTCGGAAAGTATTATGGGGTAAGAATTTGAAAAGTATGGGTCTGATCTCTAAAATTCGAAGACCAGAAATCATTCTGACCAAGGATGATATTTATGGTACAAGAAATCCAATAGATGACTATCCCATCTTCACCAAAGTGGATCCTCCATGAGTTCTGATGGCTTATCTGGAAAGTTGTCTCAAGGATGGCATCAAACCATTGGTGGATCCATTTAATCTCCTAGAAACCTACCCAGATGTCCATGGTAAAAGGAAGAAGGAATTCAGAGGTGAAGGATCCTCTAGAGCTCAGATGAAGAAAAAGGTAGCTATCTTTCAAGATGAAGATAAGGTGCCTCTAAGTGAGCGCCAGAAGGCTATGATTCTGAAGGTTACGTTTGAGGTTGTTCATCCCTTAAGAGCTTCCAGTAAGTTTCCTGTTGACACTTCTGATTCTGTTTTTATTCCATCTAGAATCTTACCACCTACACCACCATCTCAATCTAACATTTCTGAACCACTTCCATTACCCACACCAGAAATAACTCCACATATTTCAACACCTGTTATCAAAATACCACCACCACAATCCACTAAAACTGTAGCAACATCTGCCACAGAAACTCATATAGTTTTTGTTCCTGTTTTAGAACAACCATTGATACCACCTCCATTATCTCCTCCACAATTACAAATTACACCATCTCACCACCATCAAATATTTCTGCTCCCCAACCAACTAATCTAAATGTTACACCACCTAGAACATCTCCTGCTGTGAGTGTCTCTAACGGACATGTTTCCGAAGGAACTCCTAAAGGAATGTTTGACTTTGGGCCAGAAATCATCTCACCAGAATCATCCCTCATCATTCAATCCTCACATCCCTCCATCTTTGGTCATGACTTTGGTGAGTCCATAACCAATCTCACCATTAAATATCCCAAAGTCCAAACATCATCCTCTCCTAACCTTGGTAAGATTCTAATGGAGTTTGATTTAGAATCTAAGAGGCGTTTGGAGACACCAATGACTGTTAGTCATTCTTCTGCAAACCCTGCTGCAAGTGATTCAACATGGAAAGCCTATAGAAGTTGGATGAATTATGAAGTCTCTAAGATGAAGGATCTTCGGTATACCTTAGCAGAAAGCAAATTTCATTATGGGTTCGTGCCCTTGATGGAATTATGGAAGCTAAGAAATTCTCAGTTATGCCTTCCTGCACCAGAAGTCAAAGAGGCCTCTCCAGAACCCATGGAAGAAGAAGAAGCTCCGACAACAAAACCTTCTCAGAACATCGAATATGCTACTCCAGAACCTTCTGTTTCTGAACCTGAAGACTCTACTATGGAAGAAGCTCCAAACCAGATAGTCATCTCAGAAGCTTCTACATCTCCATCAATTCCAGTTTCTCTTCTGAAGAAAGGTCTTCTAAAGAAAGGTCCTCATAGAAGTTTATGAAGAAAGCTCTTATGAAGGTCTATCAAAAGAATGATGTTATCTACCAGTGTTCTAGACAACATCAATCAACTTCTGAAGTTACGCCAGATTTTGATTCATTATTCATTCTGGTACTTAAAAAGGTAAAAATCTAGAAAGTGTTCTTTCGTTCTGAGTTTATCTTTATAGGACTATACATCTCAGGTGTGTGTGTGTGTGTGGGGGGGGGGGGGGGGGGGGGGGCTTTATGCTTCTATAAGATGTATTCTTCTGTGATTACCATGTACAAAATTATTCACCAAAATACATGTTTTATCATCATAAAAAAGGGGGAGATTGTTAGAACAAGATTTGGTTCTACATCTATACCTTGAGTTTTGATGATAAAAATGTTGTATTTGTGTGAGAACAATTTTTGTAACCTAATGGTTTGTTATTGTGTAGCCTTAACAAATAGTTCTGATTCTGATCATATGATGTGCAACATCATCGGTTTATGAACTCTGCGTTCCAAATTTGTTTCTGCGTTGCAGTTAGAAATTCTGAAAGACGTCAATATTGTTGCTGCAATGTTCTTTCTGCTTATGTGTTATCTCACCCTTCATAAGCTTCTGAGGAGACTCTATATTGTTATTGTAATGTTCTCTCAGTTTCTGCTTTTGGACGTGACTCTGATAACAAGCTTCTGGAGAATGGCAAGCTTCTGAAGTTGTGTTATATAGCTAAAGATTCTGAAGATCTCAAGACAAACGATTGAAGTTATCAATATTCTGACTGAAGATTCTGAATACATTGAAGAACTCAAGCCAGACTATTGACGCTGTCAAGGTTCTGACCCAAGGTTCTAAAGTTTCTGAATACAACTCTCTACTTATCCACTTCATGCTTCAATCATCTTTTATCAGAAGCCAATGAATCTAATGATAAAATCAAACGGGAACGTGATCAAATAGTATATAGTACAAATCGAACAACCTTTCCACTACCTGATTGGAATGGACTATTCATAACACCTGTCATTGAATATGTGGGCGAAAGGACAATACATGGTATTATTCCTTTCTCATCAAAATGTGGACAGCCTCTCAAGGAGTTTTCCTCATTTTTCCCTCCAACGGTCACATGCTTACACTTTATAAGCATGCATTGGAGACTTGAAGAAAATGTTGATCTACACAGGTATTTTGACAAGCTATTTTTCTTTGTGAAAAGCTAACATCTTTTGTATATAGTATTATTTAAGTATTTATTATTCATTTGTGTAAATCTGCTTTTGAAGAAGCATCTTGCAACACATAAACTTTTATTCAAGCTATTTGTTTGATTCCTTAAGGAGGTTATCCTTGAGAAGACAAACAAAGTTGTTCTTTGTGAGTCCTTGAGGAGACTAAGGTTAGTTGGATCCTACAGAAGACAAAGAAGGATATTCTTTGTGTTTATTATAATATGTTAATTATAGTGGATTAAGTCCTTGTGTATAAGGCAAATCACATTGGCGGATGGACTGGATTAGCTTTGAGTTTCAAGCGAACCATGATAAAAATCTTTGTATTTTTATCTCTTCATTATTTAACTTGTTATTGGTGTTTTTGTTTTTGGAAAAAGATTTTGCTTGTAAAACCCAATTCAACCCCCCCCCCCCCCCCCCCCTTGTGTTTTTCACAACTTCTTGAAGTCACTTGGATAATAAATGACTTTAAATATTTATTATGTCAGGAGGTAGGATGAATTCAAACAATTTAGTAAACAAACTCTCATTTTTCAATGGGAAAAGAGAAAATTAACTTTTTATTGAAGGGATATATTGTGATGCCTAGGTCACTGTTAAAAATGGTCCATTTATTTTCAAACATCAAGTTGAATGTGTTGTGGAAAACAAACTGAGAAATCTCTGGACCAAAGAGAATAAATAAAATGCAATACAGTTTGAAAGCTAAAATTATCATCGTTGTCACTTTAGGTATGGATATATTTTTTCTATTTTTCACACTAAAACACTGCTAAAAAAATATGGGTCACTCTTCAAGTTACCCATAAAGATACAATCTATGTAAAAAGGGGTAGGATGAACACATTAACTCATGAGTATAAACTGTTTAAAACTAAGTCTGGAGAAAATATTTTAGATATTAAAAAATAGTTTATTCATATTGTCAATCACCTATATTTCTCTCTTTTCACATTCTTTCTCACATTTTATCTATTCACACTTTCTTTTCATAACCAAACACACTCTTGTTGGAACAAATATTTTCAAGAAAGATGAAAGACGGAGTTGGAACAAATATTTTCAAGAAGATAAAAGATGGAGAAGAAGAAGAGAGAAAAGAAAGAAAACTGAATTATAAAAATTAGGATTGAGTGGAGTTATGTTTACATCATATAAAGCCCTTTATATAGGCAACTAAAGCGCATATCCAAACTATACAACCCGACCCAAGCCCAAAACATTCAAAATGTAAAATACAAAATTACAAGTTACATTTCGACACTATTATATGTTGTATTCGACTTTGTCAAATATAGATGACTACGACAACTTAGACTAGGTATTTCGACCTGGTCGAATGCTAGATCTTAATCAGAACTTTGAATTATAACTTCTAACACCCCTCTTAATTCATGTTCTCGAGACTTCTCATCCTGATGTTTGTCTTCAACTCGTCAAACTTGACTTTCTTCAGGGGTTTGGTGAGTATGTCAGCTAGTTGCACTTTTGTCTTGTAATGCTTAAGTTCAAGCTTTCCTTTGTTGACTTGATCCCTCAAAAAATGATATCTCCTCTCTATATGCTTACTTCTACCATGACACACTGGACGGTTCGCTAGGTCGATAGTTGACTTGTTATCGACAAACAACTTCATTTTCCTAGGTTCCATTAACTTGAGCTATTCAAGCAACACCTCTATCCATGTTGCTTGGCATGCTGCATATGATGCAACCACGTACTCAACTTCACACGATGACAAAGCCAAATGATTTTCTTCCTTGAGCTCTATGACATTAGAGCGCCTTCAATCATGAATATGTATCCTGCAGTACTTTTCTTTTTGTCTTGATCTCCACTAAAATCAGAATCAGTGTAGCCATATACTTCTGCATTTATGTTGGTCTTCGTCTGCATTGGCATCAACACGCCGTGATCAATCGTACCCTTTATGTATCTTAACACCCTTTTAACTGCAATGAGATAACATCCTTGGGGTATCTCCATGAATCTACTTAACAATCTGACACTTTGACAAATGTGTAGCCTGGTATTGCAAAGATACCTCAAGGATCCAATGATTTGTTTGTACATTATCGCACTTACAAACTCATTATTTGTCTCATTCCTCAACTTTACTCTAGTTTCTAATGGTGTAGTAGATGCATTATAGTTGCTCATCTTGAATCTTTTCAAGATAACTTCGGCATACTTATTTTGATGCTGGAACACTCCTTCGCATGTGTCTTTAAACTCCATCCCTAAGAAATATGACAATTCCTTAGGTCGGACATTTCAAACTCTTACATCAGCTTTGTCTTAATTTTTATTATCTCGAATTCATCTACACTTGTAATCAATAAATTATCTACATACAGGCATATGATGATTTGACTGACCCTGTCTTCATCATTGACATACACTCCATATTACGAGACACACTTTATGAAACCTACTTCGATCAGGAAGTCGTCTATTCTCTTATTCCAAGATCTTAGAGATTGCTTCAAGCCATACAACACTTTCCTCAATCTGAACACCTTTGACTTCTGCCCCTTGATTTCGAATCCTGCTGGTTGACTGACATAGACTTCTTCTTCCAAAGGTCCATTCTGAAATGTTTATTTTACATCCAACTGATGTATCTTCCACCCTATGTATGTTATTGTCGACACAATAATTCTAATTGTCTCTAGCCTTGCAACAGGTGCATAGACTTTGTCGAAATCGATACCCGGTTTTTGCAGAAAACCTCTCATTACTAGCCTTTCCTTATACTTGACAATTTCTCCATTCGGCCTTTGTTTCATCTTGTAAACCCACTTTACATCAATTGGCTTCTTGACTGACTTTTCAACAAGCTCTTAGGTCTTGTTCTTCTCGATGACTTGGGTTCTTCTTTCATGACTACTAACCAATTCGAATCGTTCATGGCTTGATCCAAATTGATTGGTTCATATTCAACCATCATCATCATCGCTTCTTCTATTAAGTCACCATCTGCATCGACTATCTGATCTGGAAATCTCTCATATCCAGCTAGTCTTGTCGACTTAGTTCTTGTTCTAGTCGATCTTCTAACATTTTTCTCAGGTGGTTCTTCATTTTGATTTGTTTGGACTTTAGTTTGTTAGTCTTCTTCAAACACAGTTGTGACTGTATCTGACTCCTGTTAAACTGACCCTTGACTCTAATCCCAACATTTGCTTTCATCCACTAGAACATTGTAGCGGTAAATTCATGACCATCGAGCTACGAATAAACTTGATGTCAATAAAACCAGAGTCACCACCACGCTTTTATTGTTTCTAAAGGAAAAGGGAAAAGTACGAACAAAACCCAAGGATAAGAAGTTTTCAAATCAAAACTAATAAAATGTCAGAGATTACAGGTAAGGGGGTTGGTTACACAGAGGTAAGGTATTAGCATCCAAAGTGTCCTAGGTACTCTTAGGGAACCCTTTTTTGTGTGCAAGTGTTTTGGTCGAAAAGATGTTTGATAAAAATGGAATGGGGGGATGAGAAAAGAATTCATTAATTATATTTTGTGTTGGACAAGACCTTCGATCTTATGCCTACGTACCAACATAAAAATGAGGGATTAAAACCCCGTAGTTCGTGGTAAATATTTCAAAGAAGTTGGTAAATTGGTTTTAACAAAATATTTAAAAGAAAAAGGCACAAAAAGGCCAAAGACTTGAATGAGGTTGTTAATTCTTTTTGTCTTTTGAAATTAATGTCAATATGTTTAAGTTTATTCACAAATTTGATAAAGAAAAAGTTTTAAAATTCATTAGCATAAGACCAAAGTTTCTACTCATTACAACATGTCTAAGTTGGAAATCACAAGCAAATAGGGTTTTGAAAAGAGGGAGAGATTTTTAAATTAAAGAAGTGAGAGGAGATGAAGGGACTACCCTAGACAAAAAAAAAGTTAAGAGTTGAAAAGATCTGACCAATAGGAAGCAATCCATAAGACAAGAATGTCATATAGAAATCCATTTCCTTTGGACTTTTTAAGCAAGCAATAAGCATAAGCAACATCCAAGCAATCAATATGAAGACCAAGGCATAAAATAAAGATAGCCATAACATCCCACTAAGCACTCCAATAACTAGCAGTACTCAATGTCTTCAAATGTATCAGATGAAAATATTCCTTGTGACAGACTCATAGAAACAATCATCATACATCAACAATAATAACAGTATGTCACTTTAAGCACTAAGCCAAAGTAACAGATGAACCAAGTGCACTCAGGGTTTGCATCAGATGAAAGGCACGGTCAAGGATAACTCATTCTCAAATAGTGGCATTGGCCAAGTACTCAAATCATGGGAATATTGCCTATTCTAAGTCCAAAAGTCCAGATCAAGTCCAATAGTCCACCAAGATATTTTTTAAGGGTTTTTGTTGTTATTAAGTATTTTAAGATCCTAAGACCACAAACAGAGCAAAATCACAAGCACACAATATATACAATAACAAGATATGGCTCAAGTGAGCAAAGTGAAAAGGACTGAAACATAAACATCTTGCATGAAATGTAAATGACAATGAATGATAAAGGTACTGAAATTTAAATTGCATTAGGTAAATGACTTGAAAGTAAAGCAATATAATAAAGGGAGTTAGTCAAATGTTAGTGAATAGTTTAATTTGTTTAAGTCATTCTTTGGAGAACACTCAACCATTCATTCACAAGTATGAAGATATGAACCAAGACATCATCCATGAGAAGGGTTCCAACTTGGATAAATCAACAAGTATGCCACTAGCTCTCATGAATGGAAAAAAGATCAAGTCTTCACACAATGCCATGAAGAATGGAAGACTTACAATCTCACTTACAAGTATGTTATGCCTTTTGGGATATATTTAGGTCTATGTTAAGCAATCGTAATTGGACTTATGTAGAAGTCACAACTATCTGAAATCGGACAATAAAGATATTGGTGTTAATACATTTAGAGACATGGTACAAAGAACCAAGCTCCTAAAACATCCCACACATAAAAATAAAGTGGTATGCACATATCTCAACCAAGATCATGTTGATTCATCTGACACAAGGTCATTGATGAATCAACTAGCAATTTGGATTGTAGAGAAATCATTGGTTAATGATGGATTGGGGAAGAAGAAGGGATGAAGATGAAGAGGGAATGGGAAATAGAAATCCAAATTTATCATAGGAGGAAATTCATTTGATCAATACTATCCATTCATTTTGAGGGATGAAATGTACATTTCATCAACCCCCTAAATCCAATAGTATTGATCAAATGGAAGTTCAAATCAACCATGATCAAGGTCAAACAGAAAGTCAAACAACACAAGGTCAATCAAATGGCTCAACAATATTTTTAAACAATTAAACAATTAAAAACAAAATTAAAAATGAATTAAAATGCATTTTAAAAAGGACCAAACCTCAAATCCCTTCAAATCACCAAATAAATTGTCAGTGAATTTATGCTAGGTCAAACAAGGTCAATGGGCCTTAGACAAAAAATTTGAGAATTTTTGGAAAATCAGAAGTATTTAAAAATATTTAAAAACAAGTCCAAAATTATTTAATTCACATAAAATATCAAAATTAATCCAAAAAATGATTTTAGTTCAAAATATGAAAGAGGAAAATATTTAAAGATTTTTGGTGAAATTCCCATAGTTTTTGGATTAAAAATAGATTTAATATGAATTAAACAAAATAGGCTAATTAAAACTAAAATCAGAATAATTAAAATAAAAGGAAAAAAACATGGGCCATCAGATCTCCCTCATTAATTGAGGTGGCAGATCTGATGGCCACGCGCTAGGGGTGCACTAAACACTTAAGTCAACGCGTCACAATAGGGGTAATTAAAACCAAGGGTTCTAATTAAAATGCTCGAGCAAGATTAGATGGATGGAAACATGCCAACACATCACCGGAGCTAGGGCTCCGGTCATCTTCTTCGGTGGACCTCATCGGACTGGTCCACCATCAAAGTTCATAAAAATAAGAGATGCACACACTAATTTGAAGAGAAAAACGCCATGAGCTCGAATCTGCCCTCAGATTTTCCAATTCTCACTATATAGAGAGATACGTGGAATTGAAAATTGAGGAGTATGAACTGAGTTGCTTCGATTTGACCTAAAAGCAACTTAATCTTGTTGCCTACATTGGTAGGTCTTCAGACAACCAAAGAACAAGCAAAATGGTGGAGAATTGAGGGAGAATCGAAGAAGATAAAAATCAAAAAATTCACCTTCGATTTGATGCAATTAAGCTCGATCTTGCTTCTGATTTGGATTGACTTACTTTTACCAGCTTGCAGGAAGTGAAATGGATGATCAAATGGTTTGGGCTCTTGGAGTTTTAGTCTCAAAACAGAAGTGAAATTGAAACTCGGTTTCAATTGAAATCTTCAAGTTTATCCTATCAATGGAGGGTAGGGAGTTACAGGATCAAAGTTGGGGCATAAGGTCCTCATTTTGAGCTCAAGGGCAATGTATTTATAGCCTACACACTTGCTTTTCACACACTTTCAATCAAATTCCAAAAATAGCAATATCAACATGCATGCTTGCATGGGCATGCACAAGGCCCATGAAATGATGTAAACAGGTCCAAAATCAAGTTCAAATGATGCTGCAACAATAACATGAAGCCATGTAATGTGAATTTGAAAAATGATCATGAAACTTTCCAATTAGGGACATGCATTATGATAACATGAAATAATATCACATTTTTGGACTCAATTTAATTAAATTATATTATTATTTGTTTCGATTTATTTCATTTTATTCGATATTACTTGGTATTTTTCCTTCTATTTGTCTCAGGTAACTTATTTGAAGCATAAGTGAAAAAGGAAGAAAAGGGGGTGCAAAAAGATAATGAGAAGCAAATTCCACTAAAGCCCAGTCCACAATCACAAGCCAGGAGCGCTGAAGCTGTGACGACCACCACACATGGTGTGACGAGCGTCACGCCCTACTACCTTGTGTTACGAGCGTAACACATGGTGTGACGAACGTCACACCCCTCTCCTATATTTTTGGCTTTTAACGCGCAACAGAGGCACGTTGAAGCCTATTCTTCCGCTTGACTCTTGGAACGTGAAGACTACTTACGGAAGGCATTTTTGGAAACCGTTACAAAAGTGGATTAATATAAATAGTTGCTTTTATCCAACCCTGAAGCCCCCGTCTCTTTCCTCCGTGCAAGCATATTTTACAACATTACTTTTCTACAGCTTTCTATTTTATTAGCAATTTTTATTTCTTTCTTTTCCAGTCAATCTTTCAAACACTTAATTAATTTTTCACACAATAGTTTCTACACCGGAAACTATTGTGTATCTTTTACTGGATCTAACCTTACGTTAGATCATAGTATTTTATTCCTTCGCTTTTATTTTCCTGTCCGATTGAAGAGTTCAAGAACAAATCCAACCGGTCTGTGGTGGAGTGTTCAAGATTGCTATTAATTATTCAGGTTCTTTAATTTATTATTTTAATTTATATATGCTCTGCATTGCTGTTTATTTATACTGTTTGCCTGAGATGGTTTTATTTAAGCATGATGATTGTTTAGACCCGTTTAGCATGTCCGGCTAAGTATTTTAGATATCGGTATGTAAAGTAAGCGGAATGAAGGAATCAAAACTAAGTTGGTTTAATTTCATTTAAAAATAAAGTCACTCTTTTTATGGTCTCAATTTACAGGGTTAATCCCAAAGTTTTTGTACGAGAGTAAAAGACATAAAGAAGTTAAAATCAATAGAACGAAAGTTTGAGTTTTTAACTGGACAGTGTAAATTGGACATTAATTCTAAATCAGGGCGAAAGCAATTTTTAGAGTTAATTAAATTCTAATCTTTTTCAAAAAGTATTTTTAAAGGTTAAATGTGAGGACGAGAGTTAAGCATTTAAGTTTAATTATATAATCTAAGTCAATAGAGCGAGAGTTTGAGACGAGGGTGTTTAAACGGTTAGTGTTTTCTTAAAAAATGTTTCTATAGATTCTGTTGTTTTCAAAAAGTGATTTTGGACTTAACTAATAAGTGACAGCTACGTTAATATAAAGTCATGGTCTAGTCAACAGAGCGAGAGTTTGAGAAAAGGCTTTTAATCAATAGTGTCTACTGAAAAGATTTATTTTAAAACCAATAAACCAACGAAGATTTGATTCCCTAATTACGACGAACTACATACCGATATCCGCTTAATTGATATTTAATTTAGATCTAATTTTAGTTTTACTTTTCCCCCAAACAATCAAAGTATCATCCGCCTTAGCTTTACGAAGTAACCTTAGAAAATGGTATATCGATTCATAAGTCCCTGTGGGATCGATATCTTTTAAAACTACGCGATAGAACTGTGCACTTGCAGTTAGTACCCCAAATCGACTCATAAAGTCGCGATCAAGTTTTTGGCACTGATGCCGGGGACTTTTATTTAGTCGATATCGTAACTCTTCTGTTACGCTGTAGAGACTAAGGCAATTTTTATTTTTCTTTTTTTCTTTCGTTGATTTGTATGCCACACACTCGCTCACAAGGCGAGCCGTTTTACTTACGGATCAACGACGTTGAACTATATCTCCGAGTCTTACGACGAATTCGGGAATATCGTGCTGCAAACAATCTCCCTCCTATCGAAGTGCCCGACCTCAAAAATCTTCTTCCTTCGCCGATACCCGAGATGGCAGAACCAGCTCGTGCTCTTCGAGATTACGCCGCTCCATCGCAAGATGAGCCGCATTCGAGTATTGCTCCACCCGCAATCGAAGCAAACAACTTCGAACTTAAACCTTCGCTGCTACAAGCAGTGCAACAAAATCAATTCTCTGGAAATCCTACCGAGGATCCAAACCTTCATTTATCCGTATTTGTCCAATACGCCGATACTGTTAAAGCTAATGGTGTCACTTCAGAGGCAATTCGACTTCGTCTCTTTCCTTTCTCGTTAAGAGATAAAGCTAGAAGATGGCTTCAGTCTCTTTCTTCCAACTCAGTCACCACATGGAATGAGTTGAAGAAAGTCTTTCTTGCCCGATATTTTCCTCCAAGCAAAACACCTATGTTGAGAGCCCAGATAAATGGATTTAAACAGAAAGATAACGAGTCTCTTTTCGAAGCATGGGAAAGATACAAAGACATGATGAGACTTTGTCCACACCATGGTTTAGAGGATTGGTTAGTAATTCATACCTTCTATAATGGTCTCTTGTACAACACAAGGTTAACAATAGACGCCGCCGCAGGTGGTGCGCTTATGGATAAACCTTATGCCGATGCTTATCAACTTATCGAAAGCATGGCCCAAAATCATTATTAGTGGGGAAGCGATCGAACAATGGTAGAGAAACCTCAAACGAAAAGTGGCATGTACGAGATAAGCAGCCTTGATCATGTTAATGCAAAAGTGGATGCTCTGGCCCAGAAAATTGAAAGTTTAAATGTATCACCTCCAGCCACCGTGGTTGCCGCAACTCAAAATTGCGAAGTCTGCGGAATCCAAGGTCACACTCCTGCAGACTGTCAACTCCTGACAGGAATCCAAGCAGAACAAGTGAATTATGCTCAAGGAAATCCCTACTCGCATACCTATAACTCTAACTGGAAGAACCATCCTAATTTTTCATATAAGAGTAATAATGCTTTATACGCACCAGGACAAGCTCCCAATCAAGCCCCAGCTATACCTCAGGGATATCAAAAGTCGATCCCATCTACACCTAACAATAACGTTCCTAGGAAATCCAACTTGGAAATCATGATGGAGAACTTCATAGTTTCTCAACAGCAAACCAATAAGGACTTCTTAAACCAGAATGTACACACTAGCGAACAAATTAAACAACTAGTAAGTAAAGTAGATGCCCTGGCTACCCATAACAAAATGCTAGAAACACAAATCTCACAAGTAGCTCAACAACAAGCGCCTACTGCTGCCCCAACTGGTACATTTCCTGGACAGCCCCAACCTAACCCGAAAAGCCACGCTCATGCAATCATATTAAGAAGTGGAACGGAAGTAGAAGGACCGTCTGATCCAAGGATGGAAAACCAAAACTCTAAAAAGTCAACTGAGGAAGAAAGTAAACCTAAGGAAAAGGAAGAGAGTAATAAGGAAACCGTAGAAAAGAAAGAACCTTATGTACCTCCACCACCATATAAACCACCTATCCCTTACCCTCAAAGGCTTATTAAAACCAAAGATGCGGGCCAATTTAAAAAATTTGTTGACCTACTGAAACAATTAAACGTCACAATCCCGTTTACAGAAGCTATTACGCAGATGCCCTCATATGCTAAGTTCTTAAAAGAAATTCTTTCTAATAAAAGGAAACTTGAAGATAGCGAAACCGTTACACTCACTACTGAATGTAGTGTTGGTGTAAGCCCTAGAGGCCAATACTTTTTGGTACTTGTATCGAATTATTTATTAATAATAAAAGGCATTTTCTTTATTATGGTTGATTAATAAAGTCCCTGGAGTAGATAGTCTGTTTGATGTATTAAGTGTGACTTAATCATGAGAACACATTAAACATAAGGACACTATTCTTAAAGTATCCGTAGTCGAGCTTTAGTGTGAAGTGGGATAACATTAAAGCATTAAGACTATTATGTTTGTAGACTGATGATCACATCTCATGGATCATGGATAAAGAGTTATCAAGTCTTAAACATAGGTATGAATATTAGGAGTAATATTTATACCGGATTGACCCGCTATGAGAATACTATATAGAAAGTTATGCAAAGTGTCATAAGTTATTCTCATGGTGATAATAGTGTATACCACTCTTCGACCTGAAACCACTATGGATCCTAGATGTAGAGTCGAGTGCTTTATTGCTGATCCAACGTTGTCCGTAACTGGATAACCATAAAGACAGTTGATGGGTACTCCACAAAGCATGCTGAGGGACATGAGTGTCCTAGATGGAATTTGCCCATCCTGCGTAACAGGATAAATGTCTATGGGCCCAATATTGAACTGGACAAGGATGACACGGTCTATACCTTGTGTTCAATATAGACATAAGGGCAAAAGGATAATTATACACATAAGTATTATCACAGATGGTTTTGTCAGATCACATGACATTTTCGTGTCTTGGGTAGCAGTGATGTGTTGCTAGATACCGCTCACTGTTTATTATGTTAAATGCGTGATTTAATATAATTGCCAACGTCACGAAAACCTACAGGGTCACACACAAAGGACGGATTGATGAGAGATAGAGTAACTAAGGAATACCATAAGGTACGGTGCCCTTAAGTGAATTATAGAACATCGTAAGGTACGGTGTACTTGAGTAGAATACGAAATATGGTAAGGTACCATGGGCTTAAGTGATTTTGGGCATATTATAAGGTATGGGCCAAAATACACTTAAGTGGGCTTTTAGCTTGAAGCCCACACAAGTGGTTCTATAAATAGAACCCTTGTGCAGAAGCAAAAATTTGCGGTTGCATTCTTTTCGTTTTCACTCTCTCTCTCTCTCTCTCTCTCTCTCTCTCTCTCACTCAAAGCCTTCATTCGTACCAGCTAGCACTGAGATTGAAGGAACCCGTTCGTGTGGACTGAGTAGAGACGTTGTCATCGTTCAACGTTCATGATCGTTTCCGTGGATCTGCATCAAAGGTTTTGATCGTCACAAGAGATCTGCACCAAAGGTTTCAATCGTCACACGAGGTAAATATTCTATCACTGATCATGACCATTCGTAAGGATCTCTAAGGAGAAAATTTTAATTTCCGCTGCGTTTTGGATCGCAATTCTCCTTCATGTAGCGCCATAATCCAGAATATGCCTCAAAAACTTAAGGATCCTGGTAGTTTCTCTATACCCTGTCACATAGGAAAATTTGTCATAGATAAAGCCTTATGCGATTTAGGAGCCGATATCAGTGTTATGCCTTTATCCATATGCAAGAAACTGGAAATGGGAGAATTAAGACCAACTAAAATGTCTGTGCAACTAGCAGATCGTTCTGTTAGATATCCTGTAGGAATTCTTGAAAACGTTCCCGTGCGCATAAGACAACTCTACATTCCAACCGATTTTATAATTATGGACATTAGAGAAGATGAAGTTACACCCATTATATTGGGAAGACCATTCTTAGCAACCGCCGGTGCGATCATAGACGTAAAACGAGGACGACTCACTTTCGAAGTAGGAGAAGAGAAAATTGAGTTCATTCTTTCCAAATTTTTGAAAGCACCTGCAATAGAAGACACATGTTACTTCATGGATATCATCGATGAATGCATAAAAGAAACAGAGTTAGAGAATGACAAATTGTCTAACTATCGTGTAGAAGACAAACTTAACCAATGTTTAGCAATAACAACGGACTCCAAATGTACATTTGTTCGGATTCAGGCGAAGTCTAAACTTCCTCAAACGCTGAAAAAGCTTCAATAAATGCTCAACATGTTCAACTTCCGTTCGGGACTTAGCAATCATATCATCAACATAGACCTCTATCTCCTTGTGCATCATATCATGAAACAAGGTAGTCATAGCTCGTTGATACATGGCTCCGGCGTTCTTCAAACCGAAGGGCATCACTCGATAACAGAATGTTCCCCAAGGTGTGATGAATGTTGTCTTCTCCATATCTTCGGGTGCCATCTTGATTTGATTATAACCGGAAAATCCGTCCATAAAGGAAAAGACTTTGAATTTAGCTGTATTGTCTACCAACATATCAATGTGTGGTAGAGGAAAATCATCTTTCGGACTAGCTTTATTCAAATCTCTGTAATCAACACACATACAGACTTTTCTGTCCTTCTTAGGCACAGGCACAATGTTGGCCACCCATTGAGGATATGTAGAAGTCACCAGAAACCCCACATCAATTTGCTTCTGAACTTCCTCTTTGATCTTCACTGCCATATCTGGATGAGTTCTTCTGAGCTTCTGCTTCACAGGCACGCACTCAGGCTTCAAAGGCAGGAAATGTTGCACAATATCTGTATCTAGACCCGGCATGTCTTCATATGACCAAGCAAAGATATCGGAATATTCTCGTAGCGACTCAATCAACCTCTTCTTGACAGACTCTTCAAGAAGTGCCCCAATCTTCACCATACGAACACAATCCTCAGACCCCAAGTTGACTGTTTCCAGATCTTCAAGGTGCGGCAGAATGATCTTCTTCTCGTGCTCAAGGAGACGGGTGATCTCATCAGGAATCCCTTCAACATCATCTTCCTCTGCCTCGAATACAGGGAATTCAAAATTGGGAGATGGAGTTGGATCATTATGTTCAATGGGTTTTAGAATCAACCTGCATAATGATTTAGGTTAGTAAAAACTTTAGAATTTAAGCAAGCAAATCATTATGTAGATGAAAATGTTGCTTTTATTCTTGTTTTTATGGGTTTTTTGTGATCACTGATTTCATGCAAAAAGAAAAAAGTGAAAACAAATGGAAAAACAAATGTTGAACAATGCATTAATTGAATGAAAACATCATTGTATATATGCTGCCAACAATGTCATCACTTCTCCTTTTGGCATGGGAGAAGGGTTTTAAACAAAGTGAACAATTACTCTGATCTATGGATGACTGTAGGAACATCTACAGCGACCCAATTATGGCAGACACCACCAGGTATGATGAAATTGTTCAGATCCTCTACATCCTCTTCCAAGATAGCAGCAGCCTCTTCAGGTTGATCAGCATGGATGAATCCCGCACTCTTGAACAAACCTTTCTCATTGAATGCCCCAGAGGAATAGCCAATGCCAGCTCGGGATCTGTTGTCTTCAAGCTCAATCATCTTCCCCAAACCAGCAACTGCACCACATTCAATAGCCAGCTTCGCATCACGGTAGGAAGCAAATGAATGAGATTTCTTCTCAATTGGTTCATCAATAGATAAAGCTTGGAACGGAGTTCCAACTTCATCCTCAGCATCAATATACGAGAAAGAAGACAGGTGGCTAACCAGGAGAGCCTTTTCTACCCCTACCACAACCAGTTTCTTGTTCTTCACGAATTTCAGCTTCTGGTGTAGGGTGGATGTCACGGCGCCAGCCTCGTGAATCCATGGTCTACCAAGGAGACAGCTATATGATGGGTGGATATCCATAACCTGGAAGGTAACTTGGAAATCACTTGGTCCAATCTTGATTGGGAGATCAACTTCCCCAATCACAGTCTTACACGACCCATCAAACGCTTTCACAACAACACCACTCTGCCTCATAGGAGGGCCTTGATATGACAATCGAGAGAGTGTAGTCTTTGGCAATACATTTAGAGATGATCCAGTGTCCACCAGCACGTTGGACATGGCATCAGACTTACAGTTCATAGAAATGTGTAAAGCCATGTTGTGGTCTCTTCCCTCCTCAGGGAGATCAGCGTCACAGAAACTCAACGTGTTGCAAGCAGTGATGTTTGCAACGATACTATCAAACTGTTCTACAGTGACATCATGATCAACATACGCCAGGTCCAAAACTTTCTGCAGAGCCTCCCTATGGGGTTCTGAATTCAGCAGCAGAGATAATACAGAGATCTTGGATGGCGTTTGTAGAAGCTGGTCTACAACATTGTACTCACTCTTTTTGATGAGCCTCAGCATCTCATCACATTCTTCGTTCACAATGCCACTCGGGCCAACAGAAGAATCAGGAGTCTTTTGTATAGAGGAGGGTTTGGCAACAGGTGCCGGATTCTGAACATTAACAGCCGTCCCAACCGGACACTCGGCAGAATCAGAAGCAACAGCCCTAGCCTGAGGCTTAGGCGCAGAGAACACACGACCACTCCGGGTCAAACCACTTACGTCAGCAATGTTGGTGACAGAAGTTGAAGGCAACGACACTTCTCTCCCATCTTCAACAGCAACGGGGTTATATCTGAACGACACAGCTCGATCAGAAGAATAAGGCACAGGGCCTGTAGGCTTGATGACTAGTGAAGGAGAGACCTTCGGCTTGCTGCCATCATAACGGATGACAACAGGCTCGGGCAGCTTGAACACAGGAGATATCAAATTGACCTCTGGTTCATCTTCATCAACATTGCGGTTCTGAAGAATCTCTATGGTTCCTTCATCTAATAGCTCTTGAAGCTCTCTTCGCACTTGGCGACAACCCAAACGGTTAACAGAACAGATGTGGCATTTGTCATGGTCATGCTCCATATGGCTGTACTGACACAGCAAGCGATGCAACTCGACCAATGATTGTCTAATATGACTGACATATTTAACTTTATACTTCCCAGGACACCCCTGGACCATGTTCACATATTTCCCATGCGCGGGCAATGGGTTCTTAGTAACATTGGGGTCTGAGTCCTCGAAGCTCAGGATGCCACACCGCATAAGGTCTTGCACCTTAGTCTTCAACGGAAAGCAGTTCTCTATGTTATGACCCGGAGCACCGGAGTGATACACACAGTGTTGGTCTGGCTTATACCACCACTGAGGATTTGCAGGCACAACAGGAGGATCCCTTGGAGTAACCAGCTTCCTTTCCAACAAGGAAGGATATAACTCGGCGTATGACATAGGAATCGGATCAAAACTGATCTTCTTCCTATCATAGTTCAGATTAGCTTGGTTGGTTGTGCTGCCACGAGGCTAGTAAGCCTGTTGCTGTGGACAGTGCTGTTGCTGATATTGTGGTTGCTGATGTTGATGCTGCTGATACTGCGCACTATCCCTGAAAACAGGTGCTATATGAGCCACCTGGTGCTGATTACTTGCACGACGTGCAGGCTTCCTCTGAACAGAGGGTCTTCTGGATTTGGCATGGGACTGCACAGCATGTGCCTCCCCATCCTTCTTCTTAAACGCCCCATACCGTTTAGAAGAGCTCTCATCGTTAGCCAATCGTCCTTCACGGACTCCTTCCTCCAGTCGCATCCCCATGTTCACCATCTCGGTGAAATCAGAGGGAGCGCTCGCTACCATCCGCTCATAATAAAAAGAACTAAGAGTCTTCAGAAAGATCTTAGTCATCTCTTTCTCTTCTAGCGGAGGAGTAATCTGAGCAGCCAATTCTCGCCACCTCTGGGCGTACTCCTTAAATGTCTCCTTATCCTTCTGGGACATGGCCCTGAGTTGATAACGGTCAGGCGCCATATCAACATTGTATTTATATTGCTTGACGAAGGCTTCGCCAAGATCGTTGAAGGATCGGATGTTTGCACTATCAAGGCTCATATACCAACGAAGAGCCGCTCCGGAAAAACTATCCTGGAAATAATGGATCAGAAGTTGATCATTATCTGTTTGTGTAGACATTTTTCTGGCGTACATGACCAAATGAGCAAGAGGGCAGGTGTTCCCCTTATACTTTTCAAAGTCAGGCACTTTGAATTTGATCGGAATTTTAACACCGGGAACAAGGCAAAGCTCAGCAGCAGACTTGCCGAACAGATCCTTCCCTCTGAGAGTCTTCAATTCCTTTCGCAACTCAAGGATATGATCATTCATAGCCTCCATCTTCTCATTGACATCTGGGCCCTCAGACGGCTCAGAATGATAGATGGTGTCGTCTACCCGAGGAATGGTATGCACGACAGGAGGAGCAGCAGCAAGGACCGGGCTAGATGCCGGCATAGAAGCAAAAGTTGGAGCAGGAATATCAGGCATGAAACCCGGAGGCATTCCCCAAGGAAACCCGGCTGGCATAGCATGTGGCACAAAGTGAGCACTGGCAGCTGGCACAGTCGGAGCTACAATTTCTGATATCACCGTCCTCTGGGGAGGAGTTGCAGGAGGTTGAGAAGGTTGATTCTGGGCAGCAAGGAGTTGCTCCATCAAAGCGCCAAGTCTGGCGACCTCTTCTTTTAGTTCACGGTTCTCTTGTTCCAACTGATCCATTACTCTGGCAGAATTGGCTCTTGTATAGTACCGGTGAGTCAGCTTGTCTTCAAAATAAATGAAGAGCACAGAGTTAGGCCACAGACAAGAAGACCAAGAACGACACCTGCTTATGCAAGATGATGCATGAAGTGCTTGTGCATATGCTTTGTTTTATTTTCAAGGAACTTTTAGGGCATTTATTTGCAAATTTTTGATCATTTAAAGCATTTTGATCTCATATGGAAAATATTTCATTCAATATATTTTGAACAAAGAAGTACAGCATTTTTGATCATTACAAAGAGAAAAGGAAAATAAACATCCTATGGATCCCTAGAAGCTCGGGATGCTGGAAGACGAGATGCACACAGCTTCTTGATCTCTCTCTCATAGGCTACTTCCATGTCCGCTTTCTCCTTCGCAAGTCGATCATACTTCCTCTTCCAGAATTTGGAAGACTGAGGAAGCAGAAAAGTCCAAGTATCATTGGGATCATCGATCACCTGATGCTCGAGAAACTCAATCAGAGCGTCCTTCTCCTTCAGCTGATGAAGCAACTCTTCTCTCTCACGGATCCAAGCACGTGAAAGGTCTTCTTCTCTCAACTCCTCTACATCTTGGGTGGGGAGGGTTGAAGGCCCAGCCACATCCATAGGTGTAGGTCTCGGATGATCATAAGGCATCAGATATACAGTAGCTCTCTGTCTGACCCAAGAAGTATATGGCTCCAAAGCAATGCAATTCTTCGGACCCAATTCATTCCTACTCTTCTTGCAGATCTTGCGCCAAGCGCGGACAAATCTGGCTTTCAGGCCTTGGGGATCTTTACCCTCCTGAAAGAATACACCCTCTAACAGAATGTTATGAGGTTTATCCTTTAGGGGGAACCCAAGCTGACGACGTGCTAGTATAGGGTTGTAGCTGATCCCACCACATGTACCAAGAAGAGGCACATTAGGGAATTCACCACAATAATCAATGATCTGCACAGTATCATACACGCGATCATACCAAGAGATATCATCATTAGTGAGAGACATGAGTCTCTGAGACCACCGTAGACATCCCTTGTTCTCCTTGAAAGCAACTGTCTGCGGCAAGTGCGAAATAAACCACTTGTACAGCAAGGGCAGACAACACACAATAACTCCTCCACCCTTTTCATTCCTCAGATGCAAAGAGAAATAGGCATCACCCAACAGAGTCGGAACGGGATTAAGAACTGAGAAGATCCTAATGGCGTTCACATCCACAAATTTGTCGATGTTGGGGAATAATACCAAACCATAGATGAGCAATACAAATAAAGCCTCAAAGGCATCCTCACTCCTGGCCTTCCCATAAACGGTAGCTTGAGCGATGAGGAAATCGGAAGGAAGACCCTGAATTCCACCTTTGGTAGTCAGATTAGCTTTAATCAACGCTTCATCTATGTGCAACAAGTTTGCAATCTCTCGAGCGGTCGGAATACTTTCCAAGCCACTGAACGGCACCTGATCCAGAATCGGGATCCCAATAAGATGAGAATACTCCTCCAAGGTAGGCAACAGCTGGAAGTCCGGGAAAGAGAAGCAGTGATACAGAGGATCATAAAACTGAGCCAGAGTACGCATCAATCCCTCATCAACCTTAGTAGTCAACAGAGGCAGAAGCTTCCCATAGCGAGCTTTGAAACCCAAGGGATCTAATACATAAGATGTCAGATTCCTTAACTCTTTCACATCAGGCTGTCTAAAGCTGTACTTCTTTGTATGCCTTTTTGGTCTTTCCATGTCTGAAAATTTTGCAAATAAACCCTTTAAGTTCCTTGAAAATTTTCCTTTTTTCTGATGACATGAATGCAGATGAATGCATGAATGCAACAATCACACTCAAGGATCAAGCAATTCACACCAAACAAAGGTCATGGGAAAGCTCATTGTATCCCTAATAGCAATCATCCATTTTGGTGGATTATGGTTTTCACCTTATCAACACCCAAGTTCCATTGATATTAACGGTACATGAACCGACTCAATCATCCTTAATATCAATCATCCATTTTGACGGATTATGGTTTTCACCTTATCGACGCCCAAGTTCCATTGATATTAAGGGTGTCTGAACGACTCAACCACAAATCACGGGTTTGCTGAGAGTCACGAGCATGGAGTCTCGGTTAAGAACCACCCAAAGGAGTGTACTAGGGTTTAAACCTGCCAGACATGTTCTACCAGAGGTTCCCATAATTATCGTCCCATCTTTCGGATATTATCGGAGAAACGAATACTCGTATTCCAAAAATATTCTCAAGAGAGACTCTTATGAGTGTAGTATCGCGTAACAATCGCATCAGATCTGACATCTGAACGACCTCTGCACTACGTCCTAAAAATAGGCCAAGATGGGCTTGGTAAACTACGGTCCTTGGCTTCTAAGGCACATGATTGAAAGAATAATGCCTAAGCACAAATAACTTGTGTGACATTATTAATCCAACATGACCTCCACCAAGTGAATGGGCTCGCAAGTCAACTGGCTAAGGAATACTCCACACCAGTCAACAAGACTACGCCATTCTCCTATCCTAGAGTGCACTCGAGTTCGGGTATAGAACTCATCTCACAGAGATCACCAAAGCAAACATCAATTGTATATCAAGCAATTCAAACATTACAATCAATACAGTTATCCCAAATTGTACAAAAATATGTCAAATAACACATAAACAAATATCACACAACAAGGGTGAAAAGTAGGCAAAACCACCAGGGAAGGTCTAATCCATATCCCCAGCAGAGTCGCCACTTTTCTGTAGCGGTGTATTCGTCGCTATATGATTTATTGATTAAACCATAAGCAAAGCATACAAAGAAATCGAGTCGCCACCGCACTTTTATTTATCCAAAGGATTGGCTAAAAAGCGAATAAAAGCCTAAGAAGTTTTACACATAGAAAACTAATGAAAAGATCAGAGAGTCTGGGTAAGGGGTAAATTACGCAATGGGAAGGTGTTAGGCACCCAAAACGTCCTAGGTACTCCTAGGGAGCCCTTTTCACACTTGTTGAATGAAAATGTTTATTTGTTTATGACATATTGTGCAAACATGATTGGGATGATGAGAAAAGAATGTACAATTTTTATTGTTTTTGTGTTTGAACGGATGAACCCGTTGCCTACGTACCTTTCCATACAAAGGTAAAGGATCAAAACGCCGTAGTTCGGCTAAAAGATTTCCAAAATATCCGTGGGTTCATTTTAAAACAAGAGCACTAAGGCTTTTCATTACCAATGGGAGAACACTCAACCTGAATCAACAATCCACCATACGAGGACGACTTCAACATACTAGTAAGGGGTTAACCCTATAATAATTATGGAAGACTTACAATCAAAGGGAAGACACCTTACTAGGGTAAGATTTACATCAACCACTATGATAATTGAAACACAGAATAGTAGGAGATGGACTACACATCTCTTTTATCTACCAATTGCCTTATCAAAAGGACTTTTCCTGCTTGGGGACAAAGATAAACACTCACAAACATTGCCTCTTAAGGAGGACTTCAGACAGGTGCCTGGCCAAGTAACAGACTAGGTCTTCCAGACTACATGAAGAAGAGATGTTATACCTCGATGCTTAAGCTATCAAGCAAAGAAAAAGCAAGTTCACAATGAACTATAGCAACTAAGGTACCTGAAAACAATCCAATTCAATCAGTACTCAAGTCACAAAAGTCAAACAGATAAACCAACAGTCAACAGACAATGTACAATCAAACAATCAAGGCTACATTGTGCAAAGCACAAGCTCAACTCAAATGAGCCAAAGCATCCTACAAAACAAGTCAATGTTAGTTCATAACAATCAAGCAAACCAACTCAAGATATGCAAATTGATCTCCTTAAAGCCATATGCTTCTTAACCTGAAAACAAACTCAAACATGAGAAGCAAACCCTTAGGCCAAGGCCTAGGGTCAAAGAAAGAGAAATGGACCAAAACAGAACATGAAAATTTTCAAGAATCAAGATTAATCAAATAAGAACATCATCCAATTGGTCCCATATCAAAACTATGCACCAAATCCATTTCACAAACAAATCATGTCAAAGTAAGCATATTGGAATCACATTGGAGTAAACAGAATGAACCAATTCAACTCAAATAAAAAATGGCTCAATAAATTCCAAGAAAAATCATGCCTAAACAGAACACATCAAATGATCAACACACCAAAAATCATGGCATTTGAATAAGTAGAAGCATGTCAATTAAAATCATCAAGTCAAGGCAAGGCAAAACAAGCTCAAACAAGGCCACAAATGGTGCATCAACTTAAGGCAATTCTAAAACAGAAATGACATAATATAAATGATCCAAACCAAAACCATAATGAACTTCAACATGTTAAGAATCAATGTACAAAATTTCAAGTCCATATGATAATGCATGAGAATTTCACAAATCATGGAAGTTGAACACTCAACAAAAGTCCAATTATGACCAACCAGCAAAGAAAATCTCAAACAAATAGGAAATGGATCAAACAATTCTATACAAAAACATGCTCAAACCTAACATCCAGAAGCAACAACATGCAAAAATTCAGATTATTTGAAGTTCATATGGCATGGTAAATAAAATCAGCAAATTGGACAAGAAATGGTGTGACACACATTGTCACACCTCCAATGGTCATATCATATCTCACAAACCAGAAATGCAAAAATAGCAAACTCAAAGCCAAAATGTCAATTAGGATCTCTAATTTATACATGCAAATTTTCAGCTCCATTGGATCAATCATCATTATTTCACAAAAGAAATGGCAAGCAATGTGCAAGAAATGACATGTGAGAACAAACCCTAGGCTAAAACAATTTTCAACCGAGCACAAATTCTGGAAAAATCACCATAAAATAATAGACATGGTGAGGATCATTATGGAAAAAAATTCATGTGAATTGGACAAGTATTTTAGGAGTTATGATTTTTTTATGAAGAGAAAAATTAAAATCATATGAAAGACATAGCATGAACAAGTATGGCATAAGTGAAGAAAAAATAAAAGCCAAAATGTAAAACGCTTGGGTCCGGAATCGAACCGCGTGTGCGTTTGAAAATGGCGCCATGTCAAAACGCCGCGTTCCATTTAAATGAAACGCTGGCCAATCAGGAGCTAACAAATGGTCCAATACATGAGCGGGAAACACAAAAACACATGCAAACTCGGCCAGGCAAGATCAAAACATTCTGGAAATGCGAAACCCTAGCTGTTCATCATACATTCATCATGTTCATCATCATCAAGATCCAATGTGCACAGAAATTTACAAAGTATATATCATTGAACTCGTCATTCAACACACATCACATATCCAGCATCAATTTGACCTAAATCTAACCATATCAAACGGATCGAGCAAAATAAGTTCCAACTATCAAATTTAAATCATGATAACTAACTCAAAACAACATGAAAATTCACGATCTAAAGTTCAGTGTAATCTACGTTCCAAGATCTACAAGAGGCATATGATTATTTCAAGAATTGAAGCCATCGAAAACTGACCTTGCTGGAGAAACAGAAGTGGATTCGTGTGATTCAAGCTTTTCCAAGTCGAAACAGATGTTCTCCAAGCTTATATTGAATGAATGGATGAAGGATTTCAGCTCAGCAGCATTTGATTTTGATGAAATCTCCAACTGCCATGGGAATGCACAAGCTTCAACAGTCACAACTCTCCAAGAATTCTTCACAATCTTCCTTCAACAGATCTTCACCAATGCTTATGGATCATTAACAAACCAAGAAACAAGCCAAGGAAATGAAGAACTCGATGAAAAGTTTGAGAGAATTTTTGAGATGAAAACTTTAGATCTGAAAATGTGAAGTTGTTGTTACTGATTTTCTGTTATGTTTAGGATTATATACTACCTGTTAATCAAGCTAGTTAATCATGATTAAGCAAAATACAATGGATTAAGTGAAATGGGAGTGTTATGCAATTTGGCCAAAATACCCTCACATGTGCATGGCATGCTACAGTACTCGTGGCTGCATGAAAATGCACTCAAAAATGTGATTTTTGAATCAAATGCAATGGAAAAATGTAATGGCAATGCATATATTTTTAAATTGGAGATTTCCCTCCAAAATTCAAATTAATTCAAGTGAAAAATGCACTTTTTTTATGATGAGTTTTAATGAAATGTGATGCATGATTATCATAGTGCACATCAAGAGAAAATTTCTCCAAAAAGAACCACATGATTTGGCCATTTGGTGCAAAAGTTATGCTAGCTTGAAGTTCAAAAATCCTTGATAGTGATTTGATCATAACTTGCCAACCACAAATGAGAAATGGATGTTCTTGGACTTTTTGGAAAGGTGAGAGCAAGATCTTCAACTTTCATGTTGGACAAAATTTGATTTGTTGCTTTCTTGATGATGTAAATTTGAGGAGAAGACCTTTCCATTTTTGGCAGTTTGAAATTATAGGTCACTTACTATTTTTGGAAACTTTTCATCTGACCTCAAATCCTTCAATGTTGATGTTTGACATGTTATATGAGACTTGTATGGACATGAATAAGGTCACTCAAACCATCTCCCACCTTCAAATCCCTGATTTAATGCACAGTTGACTTGTGTTGACTTTTCTAGGGTTTCAGTTGACCCAGCTGTGATCAGATGAAATCCAAGCCTCTACCACTTGAGATCTTGATTCAAAATGATGTCATGGTTCATATGAACTCTTGATGAATGATCATGGTGCCCAAATTCTTCAGAATGGCCACCATCTATTGCTCAATGAGTGCCTTTGACTGGTTTGACATAATGTTGCTTCATCTGCAAGTAACAAGGTTAGATGACAATATTTTTGTACTTTGGTTAGTAAAAAAATGAAAAGCAATGATATACAAATGCAAAACATGCTTGGTGATCAAGAAACCACACTCAAGAGACAACCCACCCACAGGAGGAAGGCAAAGGTGCACAATGATCCTTGAGGCAATGATATGATATGATATGATGCCATGAGGGATCTTAGGGACAAAATTGGGGTCTTACATTAAGAAACCAACCCTCGACCTGAAAACACTTCCCAAAAATCTGAGATATGAATTCCTAGACTTAGAACTTGAACGATCAGTGATAGTTAATGCAGACCTAGGAAAACTCGAAATCGAAAAACTCCTACATATCTTAAGAAAATATCCAACCGCACTAGGATACAACATCACCGATCTTAAAGGAATAAGTCCTTCTATTTGTATGCACCGCATCATGCTAGAAGAAGACTGTAAAACCTCTAGGGAACATTAGAGGAGACTAAACCCGATCCTGAGTGAGGTAGTGAAGAAGGAAGTAACAAAGTTATTAGAGGCAGGTATCATATATCCTATATCTGATAGCAAATGGGTTAGTCCTGTACACGTAGTACCAAAGAAAGGAGGTATAACAGTTATTGAAAATGAAAAAGGAGAAACTATAACCAAACGAATCGAATCGGGATGGAGAATGTGCATTGACTATAGGAAACTAAACAAAGCAACTCGAAAAGATCATTTCCCTTTACCATTCATAGACCAGATGTTAGAACGATTAGCAAAACATTCTCATTTCTGCTATCTAGACGGTTACTCAGGCTTCTTTCAAATACCAATTCATCCTGATGACCAAGAAAAGACAACATTCACATGTCCTTTTGGTACCTTCGCTTATCGACGAATGCCGTTTGGCTTGTGCAATGCTCCCGCAACCTTCCAAAGGTGCATGATGGCAATATTCGCCGATTTTCTCGAAAATATCATGGAAGTATTTATGGATGATTTTTCCGTATGCGGACAAAGCTTTGAAGAATGTCTTGAAAACCTAGAAAGAGTTCTAGAGCGATATGTAAAAGTAAACCTAGTACTTAATTGGGAAAAATGTCACTTTATGGTACAAGAAGGAATTGTTTTAGGACACATCATATCAAATAGAGGAATTGAAGTAGATAAAGCCAAAATAGAAGTAATCGAAAACCTTCAACCTCCGAAAACTGTGAGAGAAGTACGAAGCTTCTTAGGACACGCCGGTTTTTACCGACGATTCATTAAAGATTTCTCTAAAATAACTAAACCTTTGACCGGATTATTAATGAAAGATGCTGAATTCATCTTTGACAATAAATGTTTAGAAGCATTTCAAACGCTTAAACAAGCATTGATCTCCGCACCCATAATGCAGACCCCGGATTGGAATGAACCATTCGAAATAATGTGTGACGTAAGTGATTACGTCGTGGGCGCTGTTTTAGGACAACGAAGGGATAAAAAGCTTCACGTCATATATTACGCAAGTAGAACTCTAGATGAAGCACAAATGAATTACGCCACAACCGAGAAAGAACTTCTAGCAGTAGTTTTTGCACTAGATAAATTTCGTTCTTACTTGGTCGGAGCTAAAATAATCGTTTACACTGACCATGCCGCCATTAAGTACCTCTTAACAAAAAAGGATGCTAAACCTAGACTCCTAAGGTGGATCTTGTTGCTACAAGAATTCGATCTGGAAATCAAAGATAAGAAAGGAACTGAAAACGTAGTAGCAGATCACCTCTCTAGACTCGAAAACCTGGAACCGGAAAGAACATCGATCAACGATGATTTCTCGTACGATAAACTTATAGCTACTTTGGAAGAAAATAAAGTTGATAAACAGGTAGAGACCACCTTAGCTATATGTGTTACACCATGGTACACTGACTTCGTCAATTATTTAGCTGCCGGAATAGTTCCACCTAATTTATCTTACCAACAAAAGAAACGATTCTTCCATGACATAAAACATTATTACTGGGATGACCCTTTACTTTTCAAAAGAGGCCCCAATGGTATTTTCCGTCGGTGTATACCTGAAGAAGAGATAGAAAATATAATCCAACACTGTCACTCCGCTCCTTATGGTGGACATGCAAGTACATCCAAGACCTGCTCCAAAATCCTACAAGCCGGCCTTTATTGGCCAAACATATGGAAGGATGTGCATACGGCTATCAAGAAATGTGATAGATGTCAACGCACAGGAAACATATCTAGACGTGACGAGATGCCACAAAAGGGCATTTTGGAAGTAGAGATTTTCGACGTGTGAGGAATAGATTTCATGGGACCTTTTCCACTTTCTTTCGGTAACAAGTACATACTCGTAGCGGTTGACAACGTATCAAAATGGATTGAAGCTATAGCTTCTCCAACAAACGACACACGAGTAGTAACTAGACTCTTTAAGAATATAATATTTCCGAGATTTGGTGTCCCAAGAATAGTAGTCAGTGATGGTGGATCGCATTTCATATCTAAGATACTCGAAAAATTACTGTTTAAGTATGATGTAAGACATAGAGTAGCGACACCTTACCATCCTCAAACCAGTGGACAAGTGGAGGTGTCTAACAGAGAAATCAAACAAATATTGGAAAAAACAGTCGCCACCTCAAGGAAAGACTGGTCATCGAAACTACCGGAAGCTTTATGGGCATATCGAACCGCTTACAAAACTCCCATAGGGACAACCCCATTTAAGCTTATTTATGGAAAATCTTGCCACCTCCCGGTAGAATTAGAACATAAGGCCTACTGGGCTATTAAAAATCTAAATTTAAACTATAAGTCCGCTGGTGAAAAGCGAATTCTTGACATAAACGAATTAGAGGAACATCGACAAGACGCCTACGAAAATGCCAAAATCTACAAAGAAAGAACGAAAAAATGGCATGACAAACGTATATCCAGAAAAATCTTCAAACAAGGCGATATAGTCCTTTTGTTCAACTCTAGGCTTAAGTTATTCCCGGGAAAACTACGATCTAGATGGTCAGGCCCTTTCCAAGTTACTAATGTTTTCCCTAGTGGAGCTGTGGAAATTAAAGGCAAATCTATGGAACCATTTATCGTAAACGGGCAGCGTCTAAAACATTATCACTATGCAGAGAACAATGAAGATTCGCAAGTCCTGCACTTAGACGTAATGCCTCCAGAATTTATAGATTATATTTGATAGTTTTTATGTCGAGCTTGCGACATTAAACAAAGCGCTTCGTGGGAGACAACCCACAAATATTTTTATTTTTATTTCTTCTTTAATTATTCTTTTAAATTTTATTTAGTATTCATTCTTAATTTATTTTAACTTATAAAATTTGTCTTCTTTTCTTCTTTCGGCATTTGGCCAAATCCTGACTAAAACTCTTGTTTTTCTTTTCTCTAGCTAACACTAACCTGATGGGATAAATTGATCGTATGGGTATCAAATTCAGAGGGAAAGCTCAGAAACAAAAGTTTGAGGAACTAGCAGAGAGAGATGCTACCTAGTTTGTATGCTGATGATTGGGCAATGACTGCCCTTGGACTAAGAGAGAGTGTCATGTATTTGCTGAGTCAAATAGGGTGGGAAACCACTCCTATCCGAAGATAATTTGTCACTTACCGGAGACTAACGCTAGAATTCCTTAGCTCCCTGATCTATCTACCCAGCCATGGAAAAGGAATAAGCAGAGGTTTCATTCAGTTCAGAATGTTCAACATGGAGTATCAATTTAACATTCAAGATTTTACCAACCTTTTAGGTTTCCCTACCTCTTTTGATACATTCACAATGAGCCAAGAAGACCTTTTTGAATATAGAGAACTTGAACATTTTTGGGGAAGCTTGACTGAAAATGACGACCCCGAGGAACATGAGTTTCTCTCTGGAAACATACATAACCCGGCCTTTCGTTGTTTCCATAAGATCCTGGCCCACACCCTTTTTGGGAAGAAGTCAAATATTACTACAGTATCACGTGATGAACTCTTCATCATGTTTTGTGCTTCCCAGAACCGTCCTGTGAATGGTGCCACTTTTATGTTGGCGAAATTTGACCGCCTTATCCTAGATGAACGAGCACCAATTCAAATAGGCGGATTGATAACCATGATTGGTAATGCTATCGGATTACGTCAACCTATGCTTGACCTAAGCCCTTTCTGTGGCATTGCGACTATGAGTATACCCTTCCTCTTCAACATTATGTTTATAGCAAACCTCGGGCCTGAAGAGTTTGAGCTTATAATTAACAACCAAGTTCTTTTCCTATTCACCTTGCCTAGTCCGAGGACTAGTTTTCATAACCGCAATAACTGGCTCTACAATCTGAACGGAATACCCTCTCCTGCTAGATCTACTGAATCCATCCAGGACTATGAGATTTGTGACGACCAGATTCCTTATGCTGAGTCTGACCCTCAGACACCATCTGGTTATTATGATATTGACCCTCCTCCTCAACCCATCCCGACCGAAGAGTCGGCAATACCCGATCCTAGACATCATATGCCCGGAGATAATTATAACACCATCATTCAAGCCTTGATGTCAGAACAAGACGCCCTCAGAGAAGAGTTAGCTAACATGGGACAAGAATTTCTGGGATACATGAGCAGTATGACAAATCAATTCCACGAGTTGCTAAACCGTGTTAACTCCTTTGCTCCTCCAGCCAGAGATCATGCAAGTGGCTAGAAGTTGTTTTTCTTAGTTACTTAGTTTTAGTTTAGGCTATTTATTAATTTTGTTTCACATTATTTTTAATATTAGTATTTGTTTTTCTTTCGCATGTTTGCTTTTGGTCTTCCAATGTTACATTATGATTATTTTATGAAGCTATTGCATTATTGGTTTATTTTATTCTATGCGATTTCTATAATTACAAATAATGATATCCACTATATGCTAATAATTACTATGCCTGTTAAAGAAATACACATATTATGGTAGTAGAATAGCATGCAAGTAAATTTAAAAGTATCACAATAGCAAAATAAAATAAAACAAAATAACAAAAAATAAAATATAATAGTAAAAAACAAATTATGAAGAACGCAAGCAGTGACCGTTGCAAACTTACTGTGTGACGAGCGTCACACACGCCATCACGGTCGTCACACCAAGTGCCTGTGATGCCCGTAACACCTCTGTCACGAGCGTGACACCTTCAGACTAGGTGAACGTTAGTAACCGTTGGAGACACGACCGTTACACCACCCCACTTTTTACCTTCCCCATTCATTCACCCATTTACTCACATTTACCCATATTTATTTATTTTTCACCCACTCCCTTTCCAACTTCCAAATTTTTTTCCTATAAATACCCACCATACCTTTCTTCATACACCACAAACCATTCTATAAAATACATTTCATTTTCTTTCCTTTTACTTCTTTCAACCCACTTATCAGTATGGCGGGAAACCAAGAATTCGGAAATATCATCTTCCGATCCGAAGATGATAATTATCAAAGGGAGCAGTTCGAGCGGTTCCAACAGCGAGGTGTCGTATCCACCTGGTATCCTGATTCAACTTGTTTACAAGAATTAGGATTACTTCAAGGTATACAATGGATGCTCCGCCTTGCTGATTTAACCTTTCTATGCACACACAATCAACCTACCTACCCATCTCTCACCTTAGAATTTTTAAGTTCTTATTCGTACAACACTCCTACCGGTGAAGACGAGTACTTAACCGGCACCGCAACCTTCCGCATGTTCAACACCGAATACTCACTATCCCAGGATCAGCTGAGTGTCATGCTGCAGTTCCCTGTAGGAGACCGCGTCCACCCAAGAATCCCTCCGAACTCCCAGTGGCAAATAAACCCCTTCGACCTCTTTAGGAAAATATCCGGTGTGGAAACCGATAATTGGGATGCACTACTTGCTTCCCATATACATAACCCAACTATCCGGTATTTTATCCGCATCCTGCAAAACACAATTTTTGGAAGACCGAACAACAGCAAAGTCAACGCGAAGGAATTATTCTTCCTCCACTGCGTCTTTGCAAGGGATACAAAGGTAAACGCTGCTTCTTTCTTATTTCATCATATTCGCACCCTATATGCTAGAGGCCGCCAACCTTTTGTTATTGGAGGATTAATAACCACAATAGCACTTGGCTTAAATCTAGGGGACCGACTCCAAAATTTAGAATCTTTGCCACCCCTATTTATGGATACCAGTTACTGTTGCTCCAGCCGCCTAATCAAAAACAGGGTAGGCGGAGGGTACTATCTTATGGTAAACAACCAAGAAGTCCCAAGCGTTGTTCTGCCCAACATTTCCCTCACAGATGTCACCAACCCCAACCGCTTCATCTACGATCTGACTGCTCCCGAAGCTACCGAGCCTTCACACGCAAACCCGCCTCCAGACGAGTTTGAAGAAATGGAGCAAGGTGATCAGGTTCCTGCATAACAATCAGTCCCGCTCAACCCTTCCGATAACGCAGCTGGTCCATCCTCACGACGTCGTCGACGAAGAAGGCCAGCAACCAACAACGACATCATGGATGCTATTGATGGTATGCAAGCACAGAATCTCGAAGTGATGCAAATGATGCGCCAGATGCAACAACAACAGGAAGCGAGAAATGCCTTAACCGACCAACGGTTCACTGAGTTGCTCAGCAGGTTTGACGACTTAGAAGTACGTCAACGATCACCAGGTCCAAGAACAAGAGGCGGCAGGCAGCATTGACTTTAGTTTCTTTTTCTTTTTTCTATTTCTTTTGTTTTCTTTGAAACATTGGGGACAATGTTTCAGTTAAGTGTGGGGGGGAAAACCTTGTTCTTTCAACCTTCCCTTTTCAAGTATGTTATTTTCCCTTTCATTGTTATTTCCTTTTCTTATAAAAAAAATATAAAAAAATTATAATATATATTTATTTTAAGTTAAGTCCCTAGTGTGAAAAAAAAATCTTATTATCTATTCCCCTTAATTTTCTTGAGCCATAACAAAAATTTAATACACTCAATAAGTATAAAGGTTGCTTATTTTACAAAACTTGAGTAAAATTAAGACAAAAATTATTACCGCCCCAACGCTCTAAACAAACCTCGACATGTTAGATCAGGAAAAGTACCTATTATACCAATCCATTGAACTTTTAGTTTTATAGTAACCCCGAGTAGTTTATACAAGAAGTCAGCACCATCTTAATAGCAAACTACGTGGAGAGCCGATGAATATAAGTGAATGATTCCCAAAACAAAAAAAAATATATATATATATCAGGAAATGCACTAATTAAGTTAGGTGATCCTTACCAGATCATTTAATCTAAAGGTTGCAGATCATACAAAAGCATGATACGAAAGATCCATTATGAGTTGGTTCAGCAGGTATCTGGTGCTGAACTTGGTAGGGCAGACTACGGTCTGATCCCCCGCAATTTTCAATGGACTAAATAACGAAGTTATCCAACTTATGTACCAGAACTTCAAGCTAAAAAGGGGATCAAGAATCACTAACCGGTCACTCCACTATGTGCGTGAAACGATAAAGGGCTTAATGTGATTTCGCTAGAATGAAAATGGGTGAAATAAGAGTAAAGGAAATAGGCTAGTTATAATAGCATGACTCGAACTGGTTTGCATAAGGTGAGGTTATCTGAGGTTGTAACGGTAGTTGTTGATGTCAAGATTAAACCCAGGTTACTTCTAAACAAGGTTTACTTGCAACCTAGTACGAATTGATGTGTGTTTTGAAATTTCATCTGGCTAAATTTTTAAACGATTTCTATACTGTATCTTGCTTGAGGACAAGCAAAGGTCTAAGTATGGGGGAGTTTGATAACATGAAATAATATCACATTTTTGGACTCGATTTAATTAAATTATATTATTATTTGTTTCGATTTATTTCATTTTATTCGATATTACTTGGTATTTTTCCTTCTATTTGTCTCAGGTAACTTATTTGAAGCATAAGTGAAAAAGGAAGAAAAGGGGGTGCAAAAAGATAATGAGAAGCAAATTCCACTAAAGCCTAGCCCACAATCACAAGCCAGGAGCGTTGAAGCTGTGACGACCGCCACACAAGGTGTGACGAGCGTCACGCCCTGCTACCTTGTGTTACGAGCGTAACACATGGTGTGACGAACGTCACACCCCTCTCCTATTTTTTTTGGCTTTTAACGCGCAACAGAGGCACGTTGAAGCCTATTCTTCCGCTTGACTCTTGGAATGTGAAGACTACTTACGGAAGGCATTTTTGGAAACCGTTACAAAAGTGGATTAATATAAATAGTTGCTTTTATCCAACTCTGAAGCCCCCGTCTCTTTCTACCGTGCAAGCATATTTTACAGCATTACTTTTCTACAGCTTTCTATTTTATTAGCAATTTTTATTTCTTTCTTTTCCAGTCAATCTTTCAAACACTTAATTAATTTTTCACACAATAGTTTCTACACCGGAAACTATTGTGTATCTTTTACTGGATCTAACCTTACGTTAGATGATAGTATTTTATTCCTTCGCTTTTATTTTCCTGTCCGATTGAAGAGTTCAAGAACAAATCCAACCGGTCTGTGGTGGAGTGTTCAAGATTGCTATTAATTATTCAGGTTCTTTAATTTATTGTTTTAATTTATATATGCTCTGCGTTGCTGTTTATTTATACTGTTTGCCTGAGATGGTTTTATTTAAGCATGATGATTGTTTAGACCCGTTTAGCATGTCCGGCTAAGTATTTTAGATATCGGTATGTAAAGTAAGCGGAATGAAGGAATCAAAACTAAGTTGGCTTAATTTCATTTAAAAATAAAGTCACTCTTTTTATGGTCTCAATTTACAGGGTTAATCCCAAAGTTTTTGTACAAGAGTAAAAGACATAAAGAAGTTAAAATCAATAGAACGAAAGTTTGAGTTTTTAACTGAACAGTGTAAATTGGACATTAATTCTAAATCAGGGCGAAAGCAATTTTTAGAGTTAATTAAATTCTAATCTTTTTCAAAAAGTATTTTTAAAGGTTAAATGTGAGGATGAGAGTTAAGCATTTAAGTTTAATTATATAATCTAAGTCAATAGAGCGAGAGTTTGAGACGAGGGTGTTTAAACGGTTAGTGTTTTCTTAAAAAAAGTTTTTATAGATTCTGTTATTTTCAAAAAGTGATTTTGGACTTAACTAATAAGTGACAGCTACGTTAATATAAAGTCATGGTCTAGTCAACAGAGCGAGAGTTTGAGAAAAGGCTTTTAATCAATAGTGTCTATTGAAAAGATTTATTTTAAAACCAAGAAACCAACGAAGATTTGATTCCCTAATTACGACGAACTACATACCGATATCCTCTTAATTGATATTTAATTTAGATCTAATTTTAGTTTTACTTTTCCCCCAAACAATCAAAGTATCATCCGCCTTAGCTTTACGAAGTAACCTTAGAAAACGGTATATCGATTCATAAGTCCCTGTGGGATCGATATCTTTTAAAACTACGCGATAGAACTGTGCACTTGCAGTTAGTACCCCAAATCGACTCATAAAGTCGCGATTACATTACACCCATGCGCAAGTCACTAAAAGATACTCCAAATGCCATGATCTTTGACTGTTTAGAAAGCTAACATGAAGGGGAGCAACTTTGCTGTTGAAATTTTTTCCATTTGGAGCTTGGATCGTGATGAATTTTGAGGTGGAAGTTGGAAGAATCAAACATAGTTGAAACTTTTCTAAGTTAAAAGTCAAATGACCAATTTTTCCACCTTGAATAACTTTTTCTATGAGCTTCAAATGAAAATGGTTCCTTCTTAAAAGTTGTAGATATTTCATTCCTATTCCATTTGGTCATAAATTTGGCACCATTTGAATTTTGCATGAGGGAGTCATGGATTTTAGAAATTGAGGAAAATTGTTTGTTCAATGATGATGGCCCAAAATGACCTATAATGTTTCCTCTTAGTACATGCCCTTGCAAGTAGAATTTGACATTTCTCAAAGAATAAAAGTTGGATAAGACATCTTGAATTTAATTATTAAACATTCATGTCCTTCATATCATAAAAATGAGCAAGTTATGGTTCTTGGGAGTTAACCTTCTATCTAGGGCACATATAAAATGACCTATAATCTTTCACCATAAAAAATGACTTTCCAAACAAACTTAGCTCTTGATTACAACATAAAAGTTGTTTGGAATGTCATAAAGAGTAACTTTTCTCTTGGAATAATTTTCACATGACAAAAATCATAGGAGATAGGGTCTAGGGAACCCCAGATTTGACCAGTTGACTTTTCTGGTCAACCTCCTTGAACCAACTTGCAAACTTGAAGTTATTTTGATCTTTGGGGCTCATGGAGGATAATATATGCTTGAGGTGATGTACAATGAAGTATACCTTGAGATATTTGACCAATTGATGAAGAAACTTGATGAGGAAGTCATACAAGATACCTAGATGAATTAGGGCTTCCAAGGAAAACAAGCTTCAAACTCTTGATGAAATCTTGATCAAAATGACAAATAAAGAACATGGGAATCCATATATGATGCTTAGAAAAAACTTAACCTTTCCTTTGTTGATTTCTTGCATTGAGGGTCTCAAACCCTAGATATGAACTTGGTGGGGGCACAGGTGGACACACACACTACCTACCAAAGAAACAAAGCTACACTAGATATATTTTTGGTATTTTGGTTAGTAAACAAATAAAAACAAAGTATGATACAATCAAAAGTGTTTGGTGATCTCTCCTAACACAAACCCAATGAATGGGGGGTGAGAAGGATACCAAGGTGTGATCCGAAGCCAATGCAAATGATGAGATGGCATGAGGGATCTTAGGGTCCAAATTGGGGTCTTACAAACATCTCGTCTGATCACTATTTTATCATTATTTGGTGAATATGGCTTGTATGCACTGGTCGAATGATAACCTATGAGCACCATAGTCTGACTTTGATCATCTAGTTCCTTCCTCAATTGTTTAGGTACATGCCTGAATGACATTGATCCAAAAACTCTAAGATAACTAACATTCGGATTCACAATCATCTAATCCTTATAAGGAGTCTTCTCGATCATCTTCTTGGTTGGACATTTATTCAGTATGTATACTGCTATTGAAGCTGCTTCGGCCCAAAGTCTCTTGGCATATCTTTAGCTTTCAACATGCTCCTAGTCATGTTCACTATATTTTGATTCTTCCTCTCAGCTATGCCATTATGATGAGGTGTATAGGATTCAATAACCTTATTCTTTATACCTTCCTCATTGCAAAATTTAGCAAATTCTCGAGAGGTGTATTCACCACTATCATTAGTTCTCAATTTCGTTAACTCAGATTCACTTTGCTTTTTGACATGCAATTTAAACTTCTTGAACTGTGTGAATACCTCACTCTTCTTTTCAATAAGATAAATCCACATATATATAGTGAATTCATCTATAAAGGTTAGGAATTAGTAGTTACCTCAATTTGACATTATTTCAAATGGTCCACACACATCAGAGTGAACTAACTCTAGATTATCCTTCAACCTCATTGGCAAGTCATACTTGAATGATTTCCTAGTCTATTTTGCCTTGTAACATTCCTCACACACCTGACTTGGTTCTTTCACCTGAGGTAATCCATACACCATCTTCTTCTTGTTGAGCATACCTAAATTCTAAAGTTTAGATGTCCATACATATGATGCCACAACTAGTTCTTGTGTTCTTCTGCAGTCAAAGCAAGACATTTATGATCAACTGGGTTGATCTCCACTTTTAAGGTCTTGTTGTCTACCAAGGTTTCCTTCCGAATAAACTTGCCATCATTATGATACACCTTCATATGATTATTTTCTATCTTCATGTATATCATTTTGCAAGTAATTGACCTGTATTTATAAAATTACTTATCATTGATGGTACATACAACACATCAGTGATGCTGGCTTTTCAACCATCCTTCTTGACAACATAAATATCTCCTTTTCCACCTGATGTGATGTGACTGCCATCTACAAACTTTATCATTTTCTCGATTGATTTATCTAGCTTGGTGAACCAGGTTTTATTTCCAATCATGTAGTTATTGCATCCTAAATCCAGGTACCACATGTTAATGTGATCAGTGTTTGACTGAGTGTTATCCATGAGTATCACATCATCAAAATTACTATCTTCAGCATCTGCATATTGCACTGCATCACTATCTTTCGCTCGTGCTTCCTTCTTTCTTTGACAACCTCGAGCATAGTGACCAAATCCTTAACGGTTGTAACATTGCACCCCCTTCATGACAACTTTATTCCCATAATACTTGATGCCCATGCCTTTCTTGATCGAATAAGAGTGATTATTTGAGTTCTTGCTTGATTTCTCATCATTAGCAAGATTTGTATCCTTCTCTTGCCCAAATTTCTTGATGAATCTTGCTTGTAGTGTTATTTACTGTGGAAATTGGTAAACAACCGCTGGTCCTCCCTAGGCCTTAAACTAAGGGTTACTTGCAGGATCAACCAGTTGATCCTAAGACATGTGCTAGTGTGACAGTGTGACTTATTTAATTCGACAGATAATTAACTTTGTGAGGAACGGCTCCTGACAAAGTATTGAACAAGCACAGGTTTTTTCCACACGAAATGATAATGATGCTATAGCCTATGGCTGACTCGTGACCGACAACACTACAACATTCAAAAGACGTACACGACAAACACGCTTTTGGTGAATTCTATTATCGTAATAGAATCAGTGTCGACAGTGTAGACGACAACGTAAAGTGATAACTCAAAAGTAAATGAAATTAAAATAAAATGTTCAACGGGAACAATTGAAAAATAAGGAAGTTGCATTGAAATAAATGTGGTGATTCACGTACATAGCACTCTTAAAAACCCTTGCTTCCTCGCGTTAGGAATGCAAAGTTTTTTACAAGTGATTTGGTACAAAGTGAACACCTCGAGCCCCTCGTGGGATATCCTATTTATAATAAACTAAAGAAACTTCCTACAGGCCAAAAACTTCTAAAAAATAACAGACGTCGTGCCACACGATCTACAAACTGCTCTATACACGTTCTGCAAGCTGCTCCATATTCTGGTGCTTATTCTCCTTATAACTGCTAGTCATTTTCAATTTCAAACTTCTCCCGCCCAGGTATTTAGGTCGACCCTGTCTCCTATGTGTTTGACACAACTAAAAATTCCTTAAGTCCCAATCTTCATTTCAGTCGACAGAATGGGTTTCGACCAAACATGATCCTTCTGTCGGTTTCACCTCCTGGTGACTTATGTTTTTCTCAACTCTTGCTTATCTTAGGCATATCTTTCTTTCAAACCACCCTTTGGTGGGGTATAAACCTTAAATCCATAAGGCACTTTCATTGATTTCGCCTTCAACATGCCTTATAGATTTCTTGTGGCAACAAAATGCCCCCTAGAGATACCATTTTCGAATGTCGATTTTTTGGTGAGATAATGGCATCTTTGAGATGTCGACTTGTTCTTGACCGCTTCCACTTCTACTTAATGGTACACCTGTTTGTCCCACGCTGTTGATGTCATCTAATCATGACAAACGTCTACCTTTTTCCTCGAGACACACAAAATCACGTCTCCATCACCTCACGTCTTTATGACGGAAACGTGTTTATCACCATAACTGCCTTTTCGCCTCCACATGTCTGCAGACGTGGGAACATGGGTACACGTGTCGAACAAGAAAATCAAACGTTCACTCTTCCTTTTCTTAGGGTTTAACCCTTATAAAAACTCTTGTTTCTTCTTCTCCTTTCCTTTTTTCGCCCTTTGCTTCAGTAGACGAAACAACCTGCACTCTGTTTTAGTAAACAAAACCTTTGTTCTCCGAACCTTCTCCTTCTTCCATGGCTAGCTCAAGCAAAAGCAAGACATTTCCCTCCGTTGCAAAGCTCACACAACCGCTCACCATTGATGGCAAGGATTACGTTCCTAAACCTCCGTTTGCTGAAGAGAAAGCAAAAATCTGGTGTTCCCAGGTATTAATCCCTTTCTCCCTGGCTGACAAACCTATAGCATTCTTAGGTCCACTTCCAGAAAATCGTCGTCTTGAGATAACCAAAACAAATTCCTTTTTCCCCACCAGTCATCTCTCTGAACCCTTGGTTTCCTCCCAAAACCCTTTCGCCTTCATTATGTCGACAGGAATTTTAGGACTGCTCCTCCCAAGAACTGCCCTAAGTTTTGTGCCTGGATGGATCGCTTAGAAGCAGAGAAAATCGACCATTGGAAACGGACAAGTATCTATACCCTTCTGCAGATTGCCATTTGTGGCCCTCCTCAATCTTGTGGCATGTTACTGGCTGCCCTCCAATTTTGGGATAGTTCGGCCAATTCTTTTCATACCAAGTGTGGCATGATTACGCCGACACTCTTGGATATTGCTGCCATCACCGACTTAAAACCGACTGGCGAAGTCTTCGACTGTGAAGCTGTATCACCAATCCCTCTGCGGTTTGACGTTAGTGACTCTCGCAAGCCGACATACAACAATTTATTGATCAGCATGCCACCTCTTCAGGCCCTGTGACCACTGAAGAACACGTGGCCTTCCTGACTCTTTGGCTGTCTCGTTTTGTTTTCTGCTCTAGATTGTAGCACCTCAAATTTGCACCTACCTTTTGTACATACATTCTCATATTAGGTCATAACATAACATGGTCCACTGCATAGCATTGCATTGTCCCTTTGCCTCAAGTGCAAGATCATCAGTCAGATTAGGTCAAACTGGTCAGGAGATCAGTCAGTCAAGCAAGCCAGTGCAATTTTCATTGAGCCAAGGACCTAGGGTTGGTCCAACATGTTCACATGACCTAGGGGTCCTTTTGAAGTGATTTGGTCAAGGTTTGATGGTTCAGAAGTCATCAGTCAATGCACAGTCCACCAGAAACCCTAAAAAGTCAACCATGGTCAATTGTGCTTGATTTTATGAATTTCAAGGTGGGAATTGGTTTGAAAGGGTTTATTCATGTCCATATAGGCCTCATATAACATGTCAAACACCATCATGGAAGAATTTGAAGCCAGACCAGAAATTTCCAAAAATAGAAAGTTGACCTGTAATTGGAATTTGCCAAAAATGGAAACTTCTTGATCCTAAACTTACATCATGATAAAAGCTTCAAATGAATTTTTGCCCAACATGAAAGTTGAAGATCTTGTTCTCCCATTTCCAAAAAGTCCAAGAACATTCAATTCCCATGTATGGTTGGCAAGTTATGATCAATTCATTTTCAGAAATTTTTGAACTTCAAAAGGTCATATCTCTCAAACCATTTGGCCAAATTGGGTGGGGTTTTTTGAAACAAGTCACATTTGATACCCTCTTTCCAAATATGTCATCATCATTCACCAAAACATCACCAATCAAAATGGCATTTTTGGAATGGCTTAATTTATTTCAAGTGTGGTAAAAATTTGACTTTTCAAAATAACCATTTTCAATCACTTTTGCCAATTGAGAATGATCCCAAAACATGTTTTGGTTGTGTTGGAAGCCCAAATTCGCAGCTATCACTCATGCACCTCACCACTTAAGTGAAATTGGTCATTTAGCAAAAAGAGGTCATTAGCAAAATTCTGTTTTCATTTTCCATTAACCTTGCTTACCAATCATAAACAGCATATATATTTTGCATATTCTTTCTGAAACAACCCTAGCAGCCACTCTAAACAAACAAAAAAAAACCTCTTTCTCTCAAATTTCATTTTCCTTCATTTTTGAACTTGCTGTCAAAAATCTTCAAGGATTCGAGCTAGGGCTTAGTGCCTTCATCACTCATCACCATCTTGAGATCATTGTAAGTGACATTCTTCAGCTGTAATGCCATTTACACGACTGTTTCTCCAAGAACACATTAATGGCAGATCTTGACTTGAGCAAAACCAAGCATTCCTGAGCTCAAAATCCTTAACCATTCATCATTTCAAGCAACTAGGAGCAGCTGTTTTGAGCTTACACGGCCAAACCATCACTGAATCACCATTGCCTTGCAGATTTGGTAAGTTTTTGCGTATCACCATTTGCTAAATCCTGACATGCATTAGTTAGGTCTTTGTATGCTGAGTTCAATAGTGGTTATGGTTTTGAAAATGGTTGAGTATTTGCAAAGGTATGTTGATCTGAAGTTTGGTGTTCATATATGTTTTTGCTCGAATCTTCCATGATAAGTTGATTTAATGAAAATGGAGTTTGGATTATGCATGTGTGTTGTTTGCTGGTCATAATGGTATGCTCAATCTGAGTTTCTGGGCACAAATTATTTTTCGAGTTGGATGATGAAGATGAATACCCTGCTGTAACATAAACCCTAATCTGCATTTTTCCAGAAATTTGTATGGACGTATTGCATGCGCTTGTCACTGTTTTATTGCCATTAGCCAATCAGAAAGTAGCATCCTCATGTGTAATGCGCTGCGTTTCATTAACTTGTTCAAATAATTACAAGTTTGCCACCGGTCGTGCCCTTTGTCTTATTAACTCATGTTATTTTCAATTTTATTTCATTTTTGATTCACCAATTTGCAAAAATCATAGCTCATTCATTGTTAATCCAAATTTCATGGGAATTTTTGCATTTTGTTCATCTGGATCTCTAGTTTTTAATCATGATTTTTTCCTGAATTTTTGGATGATTGGATTTTAATTGGTGCTAGGGTTTGTGACATGTGCTCATATTTTGTACACTTTGCCAAAACATTTGTGAAATGATGATACTTTACCCGTTGGCTTTGAAATTTTTTATGCTTAAACTAGACACATTCATGGTGATTTTGGTATAGGGTTTGTGAATTTATCTTTTCTGGTTTGAGAGTTATGAATTTTTGAATTAGGGTGTGACAATTTGTGTCACACCATTGATGTGCAACTTCATGATTTTCTTTACCATGCTTCTTGACCTCAAATTACTTTGAATTTTTGCATGATTGAACTCTTGGATGTCTAGTTTACATGTGATTTTTTGTGGAATTATTTGTGGCATTTCCTAATTGTTTGGGATTTTCTCCCCTGTTTGGTCATATGTTGACTTTTTGTGACACATGTTCTCATATTGTTTGTGAAATCCTCATACTTTATTGGATGGACATGAAATTTGACATGTGATTAGTAGACATCTTAAGGTTTATCATGGTTTTAGTCCCATTCATTTCTCATTTGCTATCACTGATTTATGATATATTCAAGTTGGTGCATGTTTGGTTGACTTCTTTGAGCATGTTTGAAATTGCCTTTCCTTTCTGATTTTCATTTCCCTACTTCCCATGATCCAATTGAGCTTAAATTTGGTGTGCTTACCATGCTATGGATTATGTTTGACCATGTTTTATTTGATGATTTTTTGAAATGTTTGAGATTGGTTTTGAGTTAAGTCTTGCTGTTGACTTCTTTGAGCTTCCATATGCCATGCCTTGACCTAACTTGTTCATGAAATCATGATGATGAATGATATGATTGTGGAACCAATTGAGTTTGCTTCTTGATTGTTTGAATATGATTTTGATTGGATTTCACTTGCTGTTTTGACTTTCTCATCCCCTTTTGACCCTAGGCTTGTCCTAGTGGTCTTGTTGCTCATGTTTGAGTTCATGTTTTTAGGTTAACCAACAAATACCCAAAGAAACTTATACAAGTTGAATGAGTTTGATTTGATTATCATGACTAACTTGTTTGTTTTGTAGGTTGCTTGGTTCACATGCCTTGAGCCTTGTGCATTGCACACTTATTTGATTGTGTTGACTGTTAACCTTTGTTTCATTTTGATTTAACTTTGACTTGTGTACTAATGTTGTCTGACTGGTTTCAGGTACTTTTAGTTGCTTAGTTCCTTGTGAACTTTTGCTTTGCTTTGCTTGATAAGCAATTTGCATTGAGGTATACTTTCTCATCTTCATGTAGTCTGGAAGACCTGGCCTGTTACTTGGCCAGGCACCTGTCTGAAGTCCTCCTTAAGAGGCAATGCTTGTGTATGTTTACAATTTGTCCTTGTACATATTCAAAGACCTCCTAAGTGAAGAGGAAATTGGCAGAACCCAAGGGATATGCAATCTATCCCCTGCTATTCTGTGTGTCACTCACCTTGCTCACACAACTTGTGTTGATGCATAGTGAGTAAAAACCCAAGATTTATAGAGTCTAACTTGTGGAGAGAGTTCCCACTTTCTGAACTCCCACACCTTCTGATATTCAAATGCTCTCCCTGACCAGGGATAAGAGCAATGAGGCACACCCCTCATCTCCTTTCATCTGCTTCACCTTAGCCCTTCAATGGCAAGGTTAAGAGCACCATTACCCAGTTCCAGAGGTTTGTTTGTTGAGGTTGATATGACCCCTCGACTAAAACCTAACCTTGTTTGAGCCCATTGCTTGTATATAGTGTGTGCTACCTGTGCTTGTGTGCTTGTTGGACTTGCTTCCTGTGCAAGTTAGGTTTTGCTTGGCTTGCTTCCTGTGCAAGTTAAGTGTAGGCGTGGCTTGCTTCCTGTGCAAGTCATGTTTAGGATAGGCTTGCTTCCTGTGCAAGTTAGCTAGAAACCTTAACTTAGGGATGATTTTGCATGACAATATCTAGGCTCGAGTCGTAGTCTCCCTAGTGTTGTGTCTCCCTCTGTTATCTGGTTAGGCTAGTCCTTTGTCCCTCCGTAGGGGAACTACGTCGCCCTGATCCTCATACCAGATGAGGTACGTAGGCAGGAGATGAGCTGATCTCTCCGGGCGCCCTTTTTGTTTTGTTTGTGTGAGTTGTTTCTCCTTTTCTGGTTGGAGTCCGACGTAAGTCCAGCGATTGGCAGTTGGTTTCCTGTGTGTGTTTGTTGGTTCGGATGCTGATGTAAGTCCAGTGATTGGCATTCAGGCTCCACGTTTGCCTTTGCCAGTGTTTGTTTGTGTGCGTGTCAGCCGAGCTACGAATGCTCTGATTCTTCTTCGTCCAAGGGGATACGTATGCATAGGATGCGATATCCTAGCGAGCATGTGTCGTTTCCCCAGTCCGAACTACTTCGACTCTGATATCTATGCCTGATGGACTAAGTAGGCCAAGGAGGAGGTATCCTGCCGAGTCAGTTTCAGTCAGTCTTCTTGCGTCTCTTTCAGCCAGTGTGTGTGTGTGTTTGAGCAGTGTTTTAGCAACCATTTTCCTTCCTTTTGTGCGTGGATCCCGTCGAGTACGACGGATGCGTAGGGGTGCTAATACCTTCCCTTCGCATAACCGACTCCCGATCCCATTCTCTTTGGTCGCGAGACCACGTCTTTTCTAGGTTTACTCTGAGCGTTTCCTTTCCCTCTTTTGGGATAAATAACGCACGGTGGCGGCTCTGTTATTCTTGTTTTCCCGCCGGTTTTTCGCGTAATGCGACATAGATCCATGCAGATAGCCAAACATTTTGCTCTTCTGGCAACCCAGCTGCACCAAGAGCGTGACATCACTCTGGGCCAATTAATCTTGGCCTCTCTTTATGAATCTTTGTCTGAAGTTGTCTGCCAAATCAAACTCTTTGACCCTGAGAACTCAAAGAAGAAGAAGAATGTTTTGGTCCACGACCCTTTTTGGTTCTTACAACTGTGGCTCAACGCCACTTTTTCTAAAGACATAGCACCCTATGAGATGAGAAGGGTTACGTGTCCCCCAGAAGAACGACACCTTTTTTGGAAGCGCCCGATCCCTTTGACGCCCATCAACAAAACTTTTCCTGACGTCAAGGTGTTTCGCCTCTTGTTTACCATCATGCTGACCCGCGTCGACTTTCACCCTTCTATGGCTCCTTTCAGTCGTCGAACTGAAGGTCCTGAATGGTTCACCAGGGCTTTTCCCTCGACTGGAGATGAGCATAAGACTGAATCCTTTGTCATCTGGAGACATTTCCCGGTCCCCCAATTTCTGTCGACCGTAACCTCCGACACCAACCCTGACCTAGTTGCTTACCAACCCAACTTGGTAGCCAGAGAATTTGGCCTTTGTCAGTTTATTGCCAAACCCCTGTATTCTTCTCTCTACATACTCACAAACATCCTTTGTGATCAGCCCTGGAGTATGATCCAAGAAGATCTTGAGACCCTTTGGGAAAACCGACCAAAGCACCATTCCATCTCCTTTCAACCAACCTTCTTCTACACCAAAGAGTTTGACGATTGGTGGCAGTCGTATCTTACTATTTACATTGGCGCTCCTAAGGCCAAATTATCTGAACTAACTCAGGCTCTTGTTTATTTGCAGGCGAAATCGACCAAGTGTAAGGCTCTTCATGCCAAAAAAATCGTGGTTTTCAGAACTATTTCCGAGTTGTGTATCGACCTGATAATCTTCGTTAGACCATCTCTGAGGCCGTGTCTGAATTAAAGGATAAGGTAACCGACAGGCTCCCAAAACTTAAAATCCTTGGTTACGCGAAAGACAAGTATCTTTACGCCCTTCATTTTGGAAACATCAAATTTCCTCCTTTGCCATCTAGCCCATTGGCTTTGGCCTTTGGCAATTCAATTCCAGATTGGTATTATTGTCCTTTTTCAGACGTGCAAAATGCTTGTAAGAAAATGGCCGACAGAGTGGTACCGACGAAGCATTATTTGCCCTACTACTCAGGGCCACTTCATATTGATCCTCAATATGTTAGAGTGCTCGATTCTACACAAATTGGTAACACTTTTCTGGGAAGCTAACACCTCCTTTCAGTTGGATTTCGTCGTTTACTTGCTTTTTTATGTTTATTTACAGCAATCCCCATAGACCTTGTGGATCACGTTCCTGCCAACGAACCTGTCCTTTCGACACAAGAGACTCAAGTTCCCCTCTGGCTGACTTGCCGTTTTCTTTTACTATGGTATTTATTCTTAACTGTCATTTCCCTTCTTGCAGGCTTCTCCTGAGAAGTCCTCTGATGATGATGAGCGACCTATTGTCCAAGTTTTGAAAAAACCCAGTTCTTCGGTATACACCTAACCCTGTGATTTCTCTAAGGGAAACAGTATGTGGTCTCTAACTTCTTACTTATGTGCAGGGTCAACCACGTTCGATCGATCCACCTGTCTCTTCTCACTCCAAGAAATCCAAAAAACATAAACGTTTTGCTGCCACAGGACCTGAGGTATTTCTTGTCGGCTTGTCTGATCTTCTGACTAGAATATCTGCTTATAACCTCTCTTTATGTCTTCAGCCGACTCCCCAGCCGACTTAGCCATCTTCTCAGCACTCCCACAAATCCAAAGGCCATCAGGGCCATAAAAGGAAAAAGCATGATTCTCCCTCTAGGAATGGTGAAGCTAAGAAAAAGAAACACCACAAAGTGCTCACTCCAGAGGCTCCTTCTCTAGACGCCGCAATATTGTGGTCGACACGTCCCTCCTTAATAAAGTCCCTGATCCAGCTGTGGGGGCTTCGCAGTCGACCAGCACCCCCGCTGCTGCTGTCTTGAGGGGAGAAATCCAGATGTCGTTTCCTCTACACCGACACAGGTAATCACTTGTTTTACTATCTTTTCCCTTGAATTACTGGACTTTTCTTACAAAAATCTTTTTCTCTTACAACAGGCTGATGCTTCTGGTGAGCCATCTCACCCTGTCGCCGACTATACTCCCTCGTCGTCGGCTTCTTCTCCAACTCACCAAGCACCCTCTGTCGACATTGCTGGTGAGTTCATTGGCTTCCCTATCCAGATTAGTGATAGTGACTCTAATTCAGTCACTAGCCCTGCAACGCACACGGATTCCAGTTCGACTAGTTTTGACTCTAGTCTTTCTTCAGCTTCCTTGCCTTTGCAGGATTCAAGGGGACCAGGGGATGTCGGCACCACAAAAGACCAACCTTCTCAAACTACTCCTCTATCAACTACTTCTCCTTCATCTTCCCAGGGGCTGGAAATTAAGCCTTCTTCTCTAGAAGCAATTGCTAGGCTTCGCAGCCTAGTAAGATCACGTGATGTTTCTTCTGATTTTGAGCAGCTTCACCATTCTGGTAAGATGGATTTTGAGGCGACGAAAATCAAAGCTCTGATGGACAAGGTTCGTTTTCACGCCTTGAATCCGGATCTCCCCCATGTGCTTATGAGTGAACCTGCTGTCGGTCCAGAAATCTTGCATGTGCTTGCCCAACTCAAAGAACTTCAACTTTCAGAGTACACTAAATGTGCAATGGCCGCTTTAGAAAAACTTTTGATTCCCATGTTGCGTCATCTCGACACCGTTAGGGAAAATGAACGCCAGATTGTAACTACTGAGGCCTTTGTGAAGGAGAAATGAGAGTTGGTGATGAACGCCGACGCAGAGGTCACCAAATTGCTGGGGACGATTGAGGAGAAGAAAAAGGAATTGGCCTCCAAACAAACAAGAGATGTTGAGATACGTCGGCAAATTGATGACCTTCGGCGTCAAATTGCTGCTTTGGACGGTGAGTTGGAGTCAATTACTGAGGAGGAGTCGAGTATTGTCGACAAGGTTATAAAGCCTGCCCAAGACACTATGGAAAAGACCACCAACGATGCCTTGGCTATAGCTGAAGAACTTTCCAACGTTGAAAAGAAGGTTGAACAGCTTAAAGTCCAGGCCGACAACTTGGAACCTACGTCTCTCCACTACAACCTTGAGCTTCAATCCTTTCAATCTAGATTCAACCAACTTTGACCGATTTTATTTTTATGTAATATTTGAACAATGGCTTTTTTCTGCCAATTTTTTATGTCATTATTTTATTTTTCAGCACTGTGTACATTTAATTTTCTGTGCTTTTATAGCTGGTATCAAACATAGTTTTCTCCAACCTAGTTTATTCGACAGCCATTTAGTATGTCAAAATCTTGACCTCTTGAAGGAGAGGCCTATACGTTTTTAAGTATTTTCCATTTACCCTCAAGATTCGCCTATCTGGTGCCAATTCTGCGACCTCGTAGGCGTTATTAGAGAAAACCTGCAAAACCTTAAACGGTCCTTCCCAATTTGGGGACCATTTACCCAAAACTCTATCATTTCTATCCATAGGCAGGATCACTCTCCAAACTAAATCGTCGACATCAAACATTTTGCCTTTCACCTTCTTATTGTAGGCTCGGGCGACTTTTTCTTTCTGCCTTTGTAGTGAATCCAAGGCTAACATTCTCTCCTCGTCCAAATCGACCAGTTCGTCTGCCATCATGCTCCAATAATCTTCATAAGGTATTTTGTATTGCCTTTGGGTTCTGACTGCATGAACCTGAATCTCTACTGGTAACACTGCATCGTGCCCATATACCAATCGAAACGGAGTTGTTCCGGTTGCTTCTTTTGGCGACGTTCGACATGCCCACAAAGCTTGATCTAACGTCTTATGCCAATTTCTTGGCTTCTTGCCTACATGTTTCTTTATTAGGCTAATGATCACTTTATTGGCCGCTTTGACTTGGCCATTTGCCTGTGCGTAATATGGGGTAAGAGTCAATAGTTTGATTCCCATTTCTTTTGTAAAATCTTGCACTTTTCGACCAGTAAAGACTGACCCTTGGTCGGTTGTAATTGTTTCCGGGATACCAAATCTGCAAATAATATGACTTTGGACAAAGTCTATCACAGCCTCTTGATCTACATTTGTCAATGCTACGGCTTCGACCCAACTTGTGAAATAGTTGATACCGACCAAAACATACCTCTGTTGTTTCGATGGCGCTGGTTTTATTTCTCCAATCACATCCAATGCCCTCCCTCGGAAAGGCCAGGGCTTCACAATTGTATGTAACTCGCTTGCAGACACATGTTGTATGCCCCCATGCAATTGGCATTCCTGACAGCTTTTAGCAAATTTAATGCAATCTTTCAACATTGAAGGCCAATAAACTCCTGAGCGCATCAAAAGCCATTTCATCTTCAGTCCCACTTGATGCGCCCCACACGCTCCACTATGTATACTAGACACAGCCACATATGCCTCACTTTCTCCTAGGCATTTTTGTAAAACTCCTTCAGTTGTCTTTTTGAACAATTCATCATTCACTAGGACGTAGCTGAGGGCCCTATATTTTACCTTTCGATCTGTCGACCCTATAGGATTACGTAAATAATCGACTAACGGTTTACGCCAATCACTTTCTCCCTCGTCGTCGACGGTCAGAATTTCAAAATGATATTTATCTACAGCTCCCAACTTTATAATCGACAAATCTGATGGTGATAACAATATCGCTCGTACCTTCTCTCTTACTTGGACCTCTTCTTCATCCTGGTCTTTCGACGCTTTGTACCCTGAAGCTTCCTGCGCCAAATCGTTTGCTCTCTGGTTCTCTTTCTGTGGTATATGCTGGAGGCTTACTTGCTCAAACCTCTTGAGTAATCTGATGGTAACCACAAAATACATGATTAAATTTTCTTTAACACACTTGTATTCTTTTGATACCTGCTTAATTGCTAACTCAGAGTCTCCTATAATTTCGACGTTCCTTGCCCCCAATTCTAGCAGAAGTTCGAGTCGTGTAATCAACGATTCATATTCTGCCTCATTCTTTGTGCATACTCCTTCAATTCTGTAATTTAACTCTGCTGGAATTCCATATGGAGAAATTATGACTCCCCCTATCCCAGATCCGTTATTATGCCTTGAACCGTCGAAGTATAGTCTCCATGGCACTATGTCTACGTAATTTTGCGCCATTTCGACCATTGAATGGTCGACAAGGAAATCTGCCACCACTTGCCATTTCATCGTTTTTAAAGGCACGTACGTGAGAGAATACTCAGTTAATGTTAAAGCCCATTTACCAATTCGACTATGCAAAATTGGTTTAGATAACATGTGCTTAATAATATCAAAGTGAGAAGATACATACACATCAACAGGCTTAATATATTGCTTTAGCTTCATACAAGAAAAATACATGCATAGACATAGTTTCTCTATATCGCTATACCTAGTTTCAGGATCATTAAGCATTCGACTAAGGTAATACACAGGTCTTTCGACACATTTTTCATCCTTTTGGACTAACATACTTCCTATAGTCGATTCTGAAGCTGTAATATACAACCTCATTGGCCTATTCTTAACAGGAGGGGCCAGTACTGGAGGCTTAGTCAAATACTCTTTAATTTTGTCGAAGGCCTCTTAGTGCTCTTCTTGCCACTTAAAGTCTTCATTCTTCAGTCGAAGGAGTGGTGAAAAGGCCTTAGTTTTGCCACTTAAATTTGATATAAATCTTCTAAGAAAATTTATTTTGGCCAACAAAGATTGCAGTTCCTTTTTGGTCGACGGAGGCTTGACGTCCATAATGGATTTTGTTTTGCTTTGGTTTAATTCAATACCTTTTTTATGCACCACAAAGCCAAGGAAATCACCCGCCTGCACACAAAAAGCACACTTTAATGGATTCATTTTCAATCCATATTTCCTCATCCTTAAAAAGGCCTTTCGGAGATGTTCGACGTGAGTAGGTCGACCATTTGATTTTATCACAATATCATCAATGTATACTTGCATGAAATCTTCAATAAAATCATGGAACATTGAGTTCATTACCCTCTGATATGTCACTCCGACATTTTTTAAGCCGAATGGCATGACAACCCACTCATATGTACCCAAGGCTCCTGGGCATCGAAACGCCGTCTTCGGTACATCTTCTTCTGAAATAAAAATTTGGTTATATCCAAAATAACCATCTAACATACTTAAATATTCAAAACCAGCAGCAGAATCGACCAGCATTTCTGCTATGGGAATGGCATACTCATCTTTGGGGGTAGCAGCATTTAGATCTCTAAAGTCAATACATACTCTTAAAGACTCATTTTTCTTAATTACTGGCACAATATTGGCCAACCATTCAACATACCTTGCAGTTTGTATAAACTTACTTTTAAGGAGCCTTTCTACCTCAGCTTTTATCTTTGCCATGATCTCTGGTGCGAAACGCCTAGGCGTCTGCTTTACTGGCTTTCTTCTAGTTTTTATTGGCAGTTTTAGTTCGACCAAATCCCTACTTAAACCAGGCATTTCGTTATAATCCCAAGCAAAATAATCCTTAAATTCTTTAAGTAAAGATATTACCTCAGATTTTAACTCTTTGTCGATGTTAGCGCTGATGTATGTTGGCCTTTTGTTGCCATTTTCGCCAAGGTCGACTTCTTCTAAGGGGTCTTTTGGTCCCATCTTTTCTGGCGCCTTTGGGTCTTTTTCAAACTCTAAAGGTTCATCGTCATAAATGCAGTCCAACCGCTGCATGTTGACGTTTCCTTTAGCCAAAATTGGCTTATCTGGAGGCTCTGGCTCAATAGCCAAATTAACTTCTTTCTTTAACACATAGGCTTCGACAGCCATGTTTTCTTCATCCTCTAGAGCCTATTTTATTTTGTTCTCGGCAACGTATGCCGAAATCTTTTTTAGAGCTTCTAGCTCAGTCATCATCAGTGACATCCCCCCAGCCCGTTGGTCGGATACCCATATAGGGTGGATCATCTAAACATTCCACATCCCAAATGAAGCCATGAGTCTCGTGCGGAGTTAGAGAAACAAAAGCTTCACTCAGATTAGCGTACACATCCTCAGCTGGAAAACAAGGAGAAATGTTGGCTAGCTTTCTCTCGAATTCCTTCTTGCCGACATTGTTCATTTCATCTATGAAGTACCCTTGGTCAGCTTCGATATTTTCGACCACTCCATCTTCTCTCCAAATCACCAATATTTGGTGTGTTGAAGATGGTGCGGCTCCGACACCATGGAGCCATTCTCTGCCGAATAGCAAGTTGTAACTTGGCTTGGCATCTATCACCATAAATAGTGTCGGTCTAGTTATTGAACCAACCGTGATATTCACCATGATCACACCCATGGTGCTTTTCATTTTGCCCCCGTAGTCAGACAAGACCACGTTGTTAGATCTAATATCAGTATCATACTTGCCAATCTTCCTCAGAATATGGTGTGGTATGATGTTAACAGTGGCGCCATAATCTACCAACACTTTGTTGATAGTCACACCTTCCACTTTGGCCCTAATCAACAACGGTTTCAAATGATTTTTCATAGTCATTGTGGGCCTTTCAAAAACTGCTTGGCTCTCAGCAGAACCATCATTTAGCACAAAGTAGCATCTTGGCTGGTGTAAAGCCATTTCTTCAGCATCGGCATCATCTACCGACTCCTCCACCTCAGTCACACAATTATATTCTTGTGGTAGAATTGACACCATGTTGACTAAGATGTCCAGACTTGCTTCAGATTTTGAATTGAAGTCATCAGTAACTTCATCAGAACATTTCTCAGTTGGTCGACAGACATACTCCCTGATCCATTCTTTTGCTTCCGTGTCGACCTTCACAACAACTTTCTTTCCAGCATTCGCCCCACTGGCCATGCCTTTTCCATCTATTCCTCTAGCAGCCTCTCTTTCGGCCTGCTTACGCCTCTGAAAGCGTCTCCATTGAGTCCTCGACATGGGGTTCTTCCCCAAATAATTTTTAGAGACATGAGTCCTTTTCTCAGACTTGAACTCACGCTTGTAATTAATTGCTAGACCTCCTCTAGCGGCAGCAACCCCTTGTGGGGTTTCTTGTTTTCCCTGAGGCTTGACCCAAGTGCCTTTAGGAACACTTGCCGACGATACGAAGCTCCCAGGCCTCGCCTGAGCACTTTCCACAACCTTCTTTGGGACTCTTTCATTCTGGCGCTCTCTGTTTAGCCCACTTCTTTTTCTTTTTCCCAATTGTAGCTTCTAGAAATTTTCAGCAGCTATTTTGTCGGTGACAGCACCACATTGTAATACCCCAAAATTTACCTTTCATTTTTCCTGGAAGCATACGCTTTACACCTCATGCATGCATTTATTTTTAGGTCATTTAGCATTTGCATTTCATCACGGCAATCGGAATCGGATCCAAGAAGCTTGAACATCATCCAGGACACTTTGTGGGCTCTATTTAGATGATCAGTCAACACAAGGGAAAAACTTGAGTTACTTCCAACAGGGGTCTATTCATCTGTCAAAACGTTAATCTTGAAGGAGCAAAGGTTTGTTCATGAGTTGTCATGCTCGCTAGGCGAAGCCCACGTGTTTTGAAAAAAAACGAAAATAATAATAATAATAATAAAATAAAATAAAATAAAAAATAAAAATAAATAAATAAAAGAAAAATCTTGGACTTGGACCTCTCTCATTTGAGCCCACAGGTCCACAAAAATCAGGTTATAAATTCAGAGTTTCAATGAAACAAAAGGCAATTATATTCCTATTACCCTGGCTGGAAAAAGATAGTGAGAGAAGAGCTAACAGAGTTCAGAGCAGCCTCCAAACCCTGAAGGGAACTCAACTGCACAAAATCACCTCTGCCTCACATAAACCCTAAAGATTGTTTTGTAAGCCTCACGGGTGCAACTCAATTTCAATCAAGCTCTCCAATTAGGTTTGCCCTTATTCCCATTACCTTTGAGCTTTGAATTTGAATACTCTGAATGTTTGAGGTATTATGGGTGAATTTGATACCCTTTTGATGCATGTCTTTTTTGTGAATTTTAATTGCATGATTCATGTGGTTACATTTTGATTTGGGGGCAACCCTTTGTCGCATCCTGCGAAAAATCAACCGGCGGGACTCAAATAAAAATACAACACAGAGCCGCCACTGCGCGTTATTTATCCCAAAATAGGGAAAGGAAACGCTCAGAGAAACCTGGAAAGGAAATGGTCTCGCGACCAAAGAGAAAGGGTAAGGGAGTCGGTTACGCAAGGGGAAGGTATTAGCACCCCTCACGTCCGTCGTACTCGACGGGATCCACGTCCTAGAATAAAGAAAAGGTTGCTAAACATCACACACACACACGGGGAACGCAGGTGGGGTTAAGAGAAGAGAGCTCGATAGGACGTCGCATCCTATGCCTACATATCTTGTCTGGAACAAGAATCAGAGCCACTGTAGTTCGGCTCACGCACGCCAAACAACACAAAACAACCAACAAACAGGTGGCAAACTTGGAGCCCGACAACCACTTGATGGAATTACGTCAGCATCCGAACCAAAACACACTCAAAAGGGCAAACGTGGAGCCCGACTGCCAATCACTGGGCCTACGTCGGCATCCGAACCCAAACACACAATCAGAAAACAAACAAACACAAACAAAAAAGAAAAAGGTTGCCCGGAGTGGTCTCGCACGACCACCTGCCTACATACCTCGTCTGGAACAAGGATCAGGGCGATGTAGTTCCCCTGAAAGGGACTGAATTACTAGCCAGAAACCAGGGAAAGACACACTACTAGGGAGCTGGACTCGAGCCTAGTGTTGTCATGCATCGTTACCCTAAGTTCAGTTTTCTATCCTACTTGCATAAGCAAACTACTCCTATCCAGGAAAGAAGCAAGCATACAAGCATACAAAATAATTCAAGCATACATCGAATGAGAACAAGCATCTCAAACAGATATCCACATAGCACGCACTATAACCAAACAAGGGGGCTCACACAATAGGTTTGACTGCCTCAGCAAGTCATCTGTACAGGCTGGGTTTGCTCTTAACCTTGCCATTACGAGGCTAAGGTGAAGCAGATGAAAGGTGAAGTGAGGATCAGACCTCACAGCTCTTATCCCTGACCAGGGAGAGCTTCTGACAAATGAGCATGGGTCCAGAATGGGGGAACCCTTCTATACTCAGAGACTCTGACACAATGTGCACTGCACAAGATCTTGGGCTTGTGATCTCAATGCTACAACCATGTAATGGGAGCAAGGAGAAGACTCAACTGAATAGTGGGGGATAGATTGCATATCCCTACCTTCCACCAATTGCCTTGATTAAGGACTTTACCTGCTTAGGCACAATATTAAACAATCACAAACATTGCCTCTTAAGGAGGACTTCAGACAGTTTGCCCGGTCAAATAACAGACCGGGTCTCCAGACTACATGAAGTTAGGAAGTTATACCTCAATGCAAGTTGCTTAAGCAAAGCAAAGCAAAAGTTCACAAGGAACTGAGCAACTAAAAGTACCTGGAAACAGTCAAACACAGTTAGTACTCAGACAGACAAAAATAAACAGCAAATGTTAATCAGTCAGACTATGCAAACTAATGCACAACAAAGGCAAGCTATGAGCTCAAGCCCAATCTTCACAACCTACAAAACAAAGTTATGTTAGTGTACAATCATCAAACAACATCAATTGAATTGACTTGGTTCAATCTCCATACACATTGCACCTTTTCATCCTGAAAAATCAATCAAATGTTAGAAACTAGACCACTAGGCCAAGCCTAGGGTCCAAAGGCAAGAAAAATTCCTAAACAGCAAGGGATATCCAACCAAAGTCAAATTAATGTCAAACAAAAGCCAACACAATTAGTCCCATGTCCATATCATTCATCATGTTCCTTTTATGCACAAAACAATTCAAACTAGTTCAAATGAAGCACCAAACATCCAAACAGAACTATTGCATTCAATTCCATATCAAAACAGTTCCAAAAATCCCCAAATAAATTATACCTAAACAGCACATGTTCAAGGTCTAGCATGTCAAATTTTAGCTTAATTGGACAAATGGAACCATGTCAATGAAAATCAACAAAAACAGACACAATTATATGCTCCAAATCACAACATCAACACATGCAGCCACTTCAAAAATTCATAAATCCATGAAGACAATAAAGAAATGGATGAGACCAAAACAGGGATGTCATACAATGTGTCTATAGCATTCCTACCAAATTTCATGATCATTCAATACCATATGAGCATTTCACAAAAGATCTACCAACATATGTCACATGAGCTTGCACATTTGACCAACAGAGATGAAAAATAGCAATCAAATTGAAAATGCCACATAAAATTCCACAAAAATTCACATAGCATCTTAACATGTTAATGAACATCCATGCAAAATTTCACATCATTCTAACAAGCCTAGGTCATTCAAATAAATCCAGCAAATTGACATAATGAGGTGTGACACCAATTGTCACACCTAAGTTCCAAAATTCATAACTCAATCACCAGGAATCAAAAATTCACAAAATGTACATGTAAATCATTATCAACCAGTCTACAATTACCACAAAAATTTTCAAGAATTTCTTTTATACTATGAGCATTTCACAATCAAAATGGTAGAATGTATCAAAATGTAGCACATGTGAAACAAACCTAGGTCAAACACAATTTCTACCATGCACAACTTCAACACATAGGTCAAAAAAATTCTACAGTCAACAAGGAAGTCAACACAAAAATTCCTACATTTTTCTGATTTTTTATTGATTTTTTATGAATTTTTTAAAGTGATTATGAATTTTTAAGAATTATTTGAATGTTTAATTTAATTAAGATGAATTAAATCTATTCTAATGGCATTATCGTAATTAGCATGGACCAGTCCACTTTCATTTTTTCGCTGTCAGCTCGCCATTGGTTGTTTTTGGGAGGGAAACACCATTTGAACATTGTCGTGCGAATTGGCAGATCAAACATGGCAAAATTTCCAGAAAATCGTCCCTACCGCGTGCTCATGTTCATCATCACCTTCCAATTTCGATTTTGCTCATTTCATCACCAAAATTAACAAACTAATAACCATTGAAAAGGTCTCAGCGCATAGATCATGAATATATAACCTAATCAACCTAAATCTAACTGTACTAACCGGATCGATCGTTTAAAGTTTCACATTCAAAGCTTCGAATCAACATAACTCATCCTATGTTCATCCATTCCTAAAACTAATCATATCACGATGCTCTATGTTCAACCAGCTACAGAACGCACATAAGCAATCATTAAATTACGAAGTTCGAAAATCGAGCACCTGGAAATGGCAGCGATGAGTTTGATGATCTTTGCGCGATTTTCCTCCAAACAGTTGAAGAATGATGATGTGTGAGGTGATTGAAGTGCTCAGGTTCGATTGCAATCGCTTCTAGTGCACGAATTCCTCAATTCACCATTGATGCATCATGTGTGACAGTTGCGATTTGGAGCTCCTTTCCATCCAATGTTCCAAAACAGTTGAAGATGATGATGAGAGGAGTTTGCAGCACAAAGAATTTCGAAGATTGATCAAGAAATGAGAGAGTTCTTGTCAATTTTTGGTTTTGGTGTTCTTGAGAATTCTTGAGAATTTGGAGGGAATTTGAGATCTGATTTTGGGATTGGTGCATTCTGTTATGATTAGAATGTGATTAAGAATATATATGCCACCTTAATCCAAGCTTAAACATGTTAATTAACCAAATGGAATGTGTTAGTGAAATGTTAATTCAAGCAAAGGGCAAAATTGCCATTTCCACATGCCAGCTCATTGCCACCTCATGGACAGCTCACACACTCTCTAAATGACATGTGTGAGCTGTTGCAACTTGTTTCACTCTCATTGGTTGTGTATTTTGGAAAATCACATGTGAATGGTTATGCATTCAATTGTTCAAGTTCATTCCAATGGCCAATTTCCAAACCATGAAGCCTAGCCATGTTATGATGATTCCAACAAGTTTCAAATACCATTTGTGAGGTGTTGCAAAAATCCCCACTCAAAAATTCCAATTATTTCACAAGTTGGACAATTTTGCCCCTGGTTCATTTAACTGTCCAGTTGAAATTTGACTTTTTGCATTGACCATTTTTGAAGAAATCCAATTATGCACCATGAAAGTACATGTCAAATGGAGTTTGTGCATATAAAGAACTTCCAATTTGGACAATCCATGTGGAAGTTATGGCCTCCTGATTATGGGTCATTTCTGAAATTCACTGAGCCATAATTTTCCAACCATACATGGGATTTTCAAGTTCTTGGACTTTTTGGAAAGGTGAGAACAAGATCTACAACTTTCATGTTTAACAATTTTTCATTTGAAGCTTCTTTGGACATTTTATTTTGAGGTCAAAAACTTTCCATTTTTGGAAACTTCCATTACAAGTCACTTTCTATTTTTGGCAGTTTCTGTTCTGACTTGATTTTCTCCATTCTTGAGCTTTGAGATGTCATATAACACTTGTTCCAACATGAATGAAGTGTATCCAACTCATTTCCACCTCCAAATCCATCAGATCATGTACAGTTGACCACAGTTGACTTTTTCAACTGACAGATGAAATTGGCAGTGCATAGATCAAATTAAGCCCCAATCTCCTGATGAAATGGCTCAAGGGTGAAACCCTAGCCTCAATAATCTCCATATAATCATATAATGAACCCCATAGCCATCATAGACCCCATCTCCTGATTATGCCCTGACTGGCCCAATGCAACTGATTAGGGCTGACCAGTGGTCAAAACCCTAATCTCAAGGAATCTGCTTCAACATTTGATGAAATCAAACCATGATGATGATGATGTATCATTGCAATCAAGATGAAGACCAATATCCTTTGAGAATCATGAAACCCTAATTTGGACCTCCACATCCTCAGATGATTACTGACCAGTCAATAAAACCCTAGGCTGCACTTTGACTTCCTCATCTTCTGACCAAGACTTGAGATAATGGCTTGCACAATGTAACCACATGATATGCAATATGAAATGCCTAATGACCTAAAATGATATGTACAATGATAATGCTAGTCCCAAGAGAGGAGGGCAAATTTTGAGGTGTTACAGCTGCCCCTATTCAATCCACTGTGAACCTGTCGATATGAACAACCTCGGCTTTCAGATGATCAGGATGAAAAGTGATTGAATACCAAGAACAGACGAACAATTTGCACTCTGATGGGATAATAATTAACAACACCTGTCAGAACCGGCGAAGAAACCAACTTGAAAAACGTCGACCTGGATACCAAAATAAATGGTAACGCAGGGATAACCATGGCCTGAACACCACACATCCACTCGGGATTATCATCTCTTCTTTTTATGTTTTTCTTGAACCCCGAATTTTTTCTTTCGCGCAAATGATCCCAGATCACTGCATTTGAACCCCGAAATCTTCTCTCCTAGTGATAACTTCGCTGGCAATCGTCGGAAATAACACCAATCACCACTCTGATGGCGACATATCAAAGGGTACATCTTCAACCAGACACTGACAGATGGCCGGGGAGAAACTCGACGTTTACTGGACATCGAACGATGATGTTTTACAGGACACCAAAGAAAACTCGACCAAACATTAAACAATGACTGGGAGAAAACTCGATGTTTACAGGCATCGGACAATGATGTTGACAGGACATCAAACAAGGATGTTTACAGGACATCTAACAATGATGTTGACAGGACATCTAACAAGGATGTTGACAGGACATCAAACAATGATGTTTACAGGCATCAAACAATGATGTTTACAGGCATCACACAATGATGTTGACAGGACATCTAACAAGGATGTTGACAGGACATCGAACAATGATGTTGACAGGACATCTAACAATGATGTTTACAGGACATCTAACAATGATGTTGACAGGACATCGAACTATGATGTTGACAGGACATCGAACTATGATGTTTACAGGCATCAAACAATGATGTTTACAGGCATCAAACAATGATGTTGACAGGACATCGAACAATGATGTTGACAGGACATCGAACTATGATGTTTACAGGCATCAAACAATGATGTTGACAGGACATCGAACAATGATGTTTACAGGCATCAAACAAAGCTCGACCAGACACTTACTGATGACTGGGAAATACTGTTGCTCCAAAATCTCGATGCAGAACTCCTCGGAGTATCGTCTTCACTGTCCGGCAAAACCAAATCTCAAACGGTAACCACGGCTTGAGTCGCGCTGATCGCCTAACATTTCCATCTCTGCCCGACGGAAAAACTCCTCCAGTATCGCACTACTGGGGAAATACCCTTGATCAAATCATGAGGCCAAACTCCTCGGAGTAACACCTCTGCTTCTGGTAAAACCACCTCTCAAACGGTAACCACGGCTTAAGACTAGCTTGTGCTTGCAATATGATGCATGATTGATTTTTTCTGCGTAATGCTCCATAATTATGGAAATGCTACGCGCTTTATTATTTTTCTATGCAATATGCTATGCTTATTCTACATGATGAATGCATAAAAAGCATCCCCCTCAAGGGATTCTGCTGAGGAGCGCGAGACACTTTGCTGAGGAACTCGTCAATACTCCGATCTCCACCCTGCTGGGGAATAGCACTGCTGCTGCTGGGATAAGGTAACCCTTGTTGGGGAAGAACCTCCTTTGCACCCAATACGCTCGGGAAACTGCTGGGGATAAGCACCACCAACGCTCTGTGGGGATATAACAATCTTTGACTTGCTAGGGATATAAATCCCAACTCTGCTTCGGGAACCCTCACAGATACCTGACGACTTCACTGGGGAAACGCTTACAGATACTCTGCTGGGAAAAATAGCAATCTCCCGGCCTGTCAACTGGGGAAGCATCGATCCGACACCTGCTGGGGATAACCATCCTGAACCTGCTAGGGGAAACGAATGCTACTCCGCTGGGGAAGACCCATCCAATCCATAGGTAGAATTAACTCAGCTGGGGATGCAAAAAATCCGTCCGCTACGGGAACTTGTCCAATCCACTGGTAGGATGAACACTGCTGGAGATATATTTCATTGAAACCCGCTCCACTCGGGGATAACAACCTTCGGGCCTGGCTGCTGAGAAAACACTGTTTTAAACCTGTCCGGGATAACCATCCCGACTCGGCTGGGGAAGTCCACAAACCTTGGATCTGCTGGGGATTTAGTCCTCTAATTCTGCTTGGGGACCTAGCTGGGAAATTGAGAAAAGTTGGTACAACACCCGTCGACTCGTCGACCCATGGTATCCTCCTCCCAGTCTCGCATCAGCTTTCCACTTTTGAGAATTCCCAGACTCGTCTGGACCTTTTCTGCTCCATCATCTTGTATTCCAAATCGCTCCGCGCTCGACGAGAACGTACTCCTGGGAGTTATACAGAAATTTCAATTTTCCGACTTTGAAGAGTCTTCTTGATTAATTTCAAGGGTCGTCGGACGTCTCAACGTCTCCGTCATTCTTTCATTCATTCGTTCCTGAGCGAACTCTCTGGGGATCTGTTACAAAGCTTCCACATCACAACCTGCAAGTGAGTGAAAATATCCAACAGTTCCTGCAAAACAGATCATTAGATAAAACCGTGCCCCAGGCGTGTCAAGATCTCAACACTTGGGTCACTCAACCTTCCAAATAAGATTTCAAGCCTTCAATCTTATAAGCATGCATTGGAAGGGACCTGTATGTCTTAAAATGCAAAATTCGTTATCAAAAATATCTGGATGTTTTTGCAATCCAAGCGGTTATGAAAAACAAAAACAAAATTATTTGACTGAATATGCATTTTATTGATTGGAAAAATGTGTGGCTCAAATTGAGCAATACAAAGGAAGCAATTCCTGAAAAGAGGTAATTGCGCACAAAAGGAAAAATCTATCCTAATGGCAATGTGAAACCCGTGATCTCATCGAGTTCCAACTCGGTTACACCCCATATGTCCTCAGACTCTCCTTGCTTTCTGCCTTCTGAACAAGACGCTTCTGATTGATCCCTACCGGGTATTATCCATGATGCTTTAACCAAAGCGCAAACGATCATGCTAGACGCAGTTGTTCGTTTCAATCCCTCTTTTGCCTGGACCGCCCTGTCAGGTTTTCAGTCCACCGGGATACCCTTTTTTGCCCAAGCCGCCCTTCTCAGGTTTTCGACTTGCCGGGTGTACATTTTTCTTCTATATCCCTAATTTTTGCCCGAACCTTTCTTTCTGTTTTTGGTTCGCCGGGATGCCCATTTTTGCCTGGACTATTTTATTCTTTTCGTCCAGCGGGTCTATTCGTACGAAGTATTTTTTAACTGCGTCCGCATTCACAGGGGATGGAAAATCCTCGCCATCCATGGTCGTCAACAACAAGGCTCCACCAGAGAAAACCTTCTTGACCACGAATGGACCTTCATAATTAGGTGTCCATTTGCCCCTCCGATCATTTTGAGGAGGAAGGATCCTTTTCAGCACCATATCACCTACGTGATATACCCGAGGTCGCACCTTTCTGTCAAAAGCACGCTTCATCCTTTGCTGGTATAACTGCCCATGACAGATGGCCGCGAGCCTCTTTTCCTCAATCAGGCTCAACTCCTCGTACCGGGTGCTTACCCATTCAGCCTCTTGCAATTTCGCGTCCATCAGGACTCTCAAAGAGAGAATCTGAACCTCAACAGGTAATACCGCCTCCATTCCATATACCAATGAGAAAGGAGTTGCCCCAGTAGATGTACCGAGGTTCGATACCCAGGATACCAGTTTCCTACTCAAGCACACCGTCGGTGCACTCAACTGTCATCTAGGCAACAAAAGCTTATCCACCTTAACCTCCCCATCAGACATCAGAATCCGTTCGGATTCAGGGTCAGGCCCCTCCTCCGGGATCGGCTACTCTCAATCTTTCGATCGGAGCACCTCGAGATGTCCTCATCAGGGAACTCAACGGGTTGCTGGGCGATGTAATCAGGCACTACACCCCTTGATTGCTTTCTGAAAGCATCACAAATCAGTCAACATTATTTTGCTCTTCTCGCAACCCGTCCGGTCGATGCTGGATCCTCAAACCCATACTTGATCAGATCCATCTCGGAAATCCACAAAGTGGTATGAACCAGCATATACTGTCTCAGTCGGCGAGCAGCCTATGCCAAAGTACATCAAGTTTTCTCGAACAGTGAATGTATTGTTTCACAGTCGGTAAACTTTTTGCTAAGATAAATTGCATGCTCTTTTCGACAAGACGCGTCATGCTGACCCAATACACCTTGTAGACTCCTCGAAGGCTGTCAAGTACCAGATTAACAATCGCTCCTTCCACGGAAGGTATCAGAATCAGAGGCTCCTGCAACTTATTCTTTTATTTTTCAATGCCCCTTTTGGCAATCATTATTTCACCTGACCGTTTGATCTTTTTTTTCAACATCTTGAATATAGGTTCGCACGTGGCTGTTAGATGAGATGTGAACCATGACAGGTAGTTCAATCTTTCTAAGAAACCACGAACCTCTTTCTTTATCTTTCTCGGTTCAGGTATTTTTTTTTTTTTTTTTTTTTTTGCAGGATGAACCTCGATTCCTCCCTTACAATGAACCCCAACATCTTACCGGACCGCACTCTGATAGTGTACTTACTCGAATTCAACCTCAGTCTGAATTATCTCCACTGGTCAAACGACTTGGTCAGACCCACCAGATGCCCCCTCTTCTGTTTGGGACTTTGCTATCATGTCATAGCATAGCATTCAATTTCATGATGAATCATGTCATGAAACAAAGTCACCATGGCTCTCTGCTAAGTAGCACCGGCGTTCTGCTCCTCTAGAGGACAGTCTTCTCTCCATGGCAGCGTGTGCACAACGACATTAGTACTTGACCTGGCATATCCTGACATGACCAGGTAAAAGTATCCACATGCTTCCTTCAACAGGACTACCATTTTGCTCTTGACTCGCCTCTGAAGCGGCTCCAATTTTCACTTCCTGACCTCGGCGGTGCTTGGAAAAACAATCTCAATCCGCTCTTCGTGCGGCTGAATCACCTTCTCCTCTTGTTTTAACAACCTGGTTAATTCCAGCAGCTCACAATCTTCTTCGCCTTCTTCTTCAGCAAGATAGATCGAATTGTCGAAGTCATATGAGGTGTAACCAAGTTGTTATCAAAGAGATCCGGAGAATTATTTTTGCATTCGGAACGAGACAAATCAAAAAAGGAGAAAAAATGAAAATAAACATTGCCATTTTTATTTGTTTTTAAAACTGCAAAAATAAATGAAAAACAGGGAACACCGCTTTTTGACTGAAAAACATCCATTTATTAATGATGCAGAAATGTGCAAATTTAAACATGAGGTGGCCCTTACAATGGACCATTACGTGTCGGGCAACACGTATGGCTTTCATGCAGATAAAATCAAAACAGAAATCATTACTCTTCCGAATGAGTAACAGTGATGATCTTTTTTAGGCCTTCCAGCTTCCTGGTACGCACGATTTTATCCATTGATCAATTCCCCAGTCACTGTCAGTTTCTTTACCCGCTGCATAGGCGTGATCTGAATCTAGCATTCCGGCACTAACAAAGGTGAACGACGGACGACGTCCTCTGTTCTGCTCAGACGAGTCTTGACCTGGACGATAACCAATCCCAAACGTATCCGCCTTTACTACAATGCCTATGATCTGTCCCCAGCCTGGGATCCCTCCATTTCTCACCACTTCCAATGCCTGCTTGTAAGAAGAAATGGACGGCTTTTTCTCTTTCTCAACACCAACGGCATTTTCCACCTTGACGGTTTCAGCGGCCAGACTGGGTGCTTTAAACCTTACATCATCCATTTCTACTTTCACCTTTCCCTGGATCGATTCCCCAATTACTACACACCCCTTTGTAGTGATGGCCACACAACAATCATCAACACGAGGGAAAGCTCCATTTTTTGTCGGGCGTTTTGGGACCACGGACATTGGCATTTTTAACTGATCCTTCTCAGTCACCTCTATCCCCTTTTTGTCTTTCGACATCATTTTTGCTTTTACAGGACCATGCCTTGGCACGGGGTTAACACTATCATCTGGCATCGGTGCAAAGCTGATTGTCTTAGAATCCACCAAGTCCTGGACCACATGCTTAAAAGCTTTGCAATCCTCAACATGATGTCCGGGTGCCCCAGCATGGAACTCGCACCTGACATTCTCATTGTAACCGGCAGGCCTCTGATCAGGTTTTAACAAAGTCAACATCCTCGGCTGCACCAATCCAAGATCCTTCAACCTCTTAAACAGAGAGGCGTAAGTCACGGGCGGCTTATTGAAATGACGATCTGTCGTCCTTCTTCTCACTGGGCCCCCAGCTCTTTGTGTCCTCTGTCGAGGTGGCTGTTGCCGCCGTGGTACAGATGAATCACCAACAGGAATGGTTACGGTGGCCGCATAAGGGTGATAACGATCTTTACCGCGTTCTCTTTTAGTCTGCGCACCACCTGATTCAACTTTCTTCTTGGGCTGACCACTGTCAAGGGATTTCTTCCCCGCAGAGCCAGAGGGATTTGTTACTTCGGATGACGGAGCCTTTCCCTGAACTTTCTCCTTGATCATCCAGCCCTCAATCCTTTCTAATCTCTCAGCCATGGCTTTCTGCCCCAAGACAAGCCCTTGCACAACACTGAACAAATCCCTCACCATCTCTTTCAGTTCGAGGATGTCGGCGTTGAGAGGATCCATCAGTTTGGATTTGTTGCCCCTAGCAGGATATCTGAGCAAACAAGCTATGCGCACCGGTCGACACCTACAAAACAGCAAATGGGTTAATATGCATGAATGCAACGTCTATCCATATGAGGAAGCTTCTGTCCTTTGATTCTGGTTTCATCGAGACAGATAAAATTTCACCAATAACATTTTGACATCCAGATATCTCTCAACCAGATTCTCAATCCATAACACTCCCCATATGGCTAGACGTAGGTTTGGTGCAGATGAATGCAAAATGAGAATGATGCAGATGTAATGCAATGCACTGGGCCATCCTCGAAGTCCTCTGATCATCTGTTGCTCTGAATCACAGCCCTGATCTCTGAACCGATCACAACCATCTGAGGGAACATGTAACCATAAATCTGACCCATGGGTTCCGAAATAAACGGAAGAAAGATACATCATCATCATCACCAGTCTCTGAGCAGCCATTCATAATCATCTGAATCGGCCCGGGGAATCCTGAAATAAACGGATCCCCACTGATAAATATCTCGGCCCGGGGAATCCTGAAATGAACGGATCCCCCCTGATGAATCACAGACAGCACTCCGGCGTCTCGGCAATAAATGTCCATAAATCCGACTTATAAATATGTCTCTGAATCACTGATCAAAAAGTCACCATCTGAGCCCATCTGATCATGCATCTGAAAGAATCACCCTCCCCTCACAGGTAAATTCTAAACAGGTCATCCTAAGGCGGATAATAGTCTCGACAATCGGGCGGAGATACTCAATGGGTTTGCCCTTTCGGGTGTGCCATTGTAGCTCTCTTAAGATCGTCTAAACCAAAGATCCGGGAAATGATCGGTCACCAGAGTCAATAACTCAGATGGAGTAACTCAAACAAAGCGGAATATCCACAGAGATGAGCACTACCAAATGAGCCTCGTCCGGCTTGTGGTACATCACGCCGCCAGGCACATGTTGACTTAACATGAAAGAGGCGACATGAGACCACACTAGTCCTAGGTGTATACTCGGGCCTGGGTTTTAGCCCCACTCAGAACACCCACCCCACACAGAGGAACCACCTGCATAGAGGACGGCAATCAACATGATAGTATGATGCATGCAGACATTAATGCAAATATAGATACACACTGGTTAGCATAATAAATGCAATAAATAACACACAATAAGCAACCCAAACTAATCCTAAAACACTAGGAAGGACTCGCTTAGGGACGATGGACCAGCATAGGTCTACATCGGAGCCGTCCCCAGCAGAGTCGCCAGCTGTCGCATCCTGCGAAAAATCAACCGGCGGGACTCAAATAAAAATACAACACAGAGCCGCCACTGCGCGTTATTTATCCCAAAATAGGGAAAGGAAACGCTCAGAGAAACCTGGAAAGGAAATGGTCTCGCGACCAAAGAGAAAGGGTAAGGGAGTCGGTTACGCAAGGGGAAGGTATTAGCACCCCTCACGTCCGTCGTACTCGACGGGATCCACGTCCTAGAATAAAGAAAAGGTTGCTAAACATCACACACACACACGGGGAACGCAGGTGGGGTTAAGAGAAGGGAGCTCGATAGGACGTCGCATCCTATGCCTACATATCTTGTCTGGAACAAGAATCAGAGCCACTGTAGTTCGGCTCACGCACGCCAAACAACACAAAACAACCAACAAACAGGTGGCAAACTTGGAGCCCGACAACCACTTGATGGAATTACGTCAGCATCCGAACCAAAACACACTCAAAAGGGCAAACGTGGAGCCCGACTGCCAATCACTGGGCCTACGTCGGCATCCGAACCCAAACACACAATCAGAAAACAAACAAACACAAACAAAAAAGAAAAAGGTTGCCCGGAGTGGTCTCGCACGACCACCTGCCTACATACCTCGTCTGGAACAAGGATCAGGGCGATGTAGTTCCCCTGAAAGGGACTGAATTACTAGCCAGAAACCAGGGAAAGACACACTACTAGGGAGCTGGACTCGAGCCTAGTGTTGTCATGCATCGTTACCCTAAGTTCAGTTTTCTATCCTACTTGCATAAGCAAACTACTCCTATCCAGGAAAGAAGCAAGCATACAAGCATACAAAATAATTCAAGCATACATCGAATGAGAACAAGCATCTCAAACAGATATCCACATAGCACGCACTATAACCAAACAAGGGGGCTCACACAATAGGTTTGACTGCCTCAGCAAGTCATCTGTACAGGCTGGGTTTGCTCTTAACCTTGCCATTACGAGGCTAAGGTGAAGCAGATGAAAGGTGAAGTGAGGATCAGACCTCACAGCTCTTATCCCTGACCAGGGAGAGCTTTTGACAAATGAGCATGGGTCCAGAATGGGGGAACCCTTCTATACTCAGAGACTCTGACACAATGTGCACTGCACAAGATCTTGGGCTTGTGATCTCAATGCTACAACCATGTAATGGGAGCAAGGAGAAGACTCAACTGAATAGTGGGGGATAGATTGCATATCCCTACCTTCCACCAATTGCCTTGATTAAGGACTTTACCTGCTTAGGCACAATATTAAACAATCACAAACATTGCCTCTTAAGGAGGACTTCAGACAGTTTGCCCGGTCAAATAACAGACCGGGTCTCCAGACTACATGAAGTTAGGAAGTTATACCTCAATGCAAGTTGCTTAAGCAAAGCAAAGCAAAAGTTCACAAGGAACTGAGCAACTAAAAGTACCTGGAAACAGTCAAACACAGTTAGTACTCAGACAGACAAAAATAAACAGCAAATGTTAATCAGTCAGACTATGCAAACTAATGCACAACAAAGGCAAGCTATGAGCTCAAGCCCAATCTTCACAACCTACAAAAAAAAGTTATGTTAGTGTACAATCATCAAACAACATCAATTGAATTGACTTGGTTCAATCTCCATACACATTGCACCTTTTCATCCTGAAAAATCAATCAAATGTTAGAAACTAGACCACTAGGCCAAGCCTAGGGTCCAAAGGCAAGAAAAATTCCTAAACAGCAAGGGATATCCAACCAAAGTCAAATTAATGTCAAACAAAAGCCAACACAATTAGTCCCATGTCCATATCATTCATCATGTTCCTTTTATGCACAAAACAATTCAAACTAGTTCAAATGAAGCACCAAACATCCAAACAGAACTATTGCATTCAATTCCATATCAAAACAGTTCCAAAAATCCCCAAATAAATTATACCTAAACAGCACATGTTCAAGGTCTAGCATGTCAAATTTTAGCTTAATTGGACAAATGGAACCATGTCAATGAAAATCAACAAAAACAGACACAATTATATGCTCCAAATCACAACATCAACACATGCAGCCACTTCAAAAATTCATAAATCCATGAAGACAATAAAGAAATGGATGAGACCAAAACAGGGATGTCATACAATGTGTCTATAGCATTCCTACCAAATTTCATGATCATTCAATACCATATGAGCATTTCACAAAAGATCTACCAACATATGTCACATGAGCTTGCACATTTGACCAACAGAGATGAAAAATAGCAATCAAATTGAAAATGCCACATAAAATTCCACAAAAATTCACATAGCATCTTAACATGTTAATGAACATCCATGCAAAATTTCACATCATTCTAACAAGCCTAGGTCATTCAAATAAATCCAACAAATTGACATAATGAGGTGTGACACCAATTGTCACACCTAAGTTCCAAAATTCATAACTCAATCACCAGGAATCAAAAATTCACAAAATGTACATGTAAATCATTATCAACCAGTCTACAATTACCACAAAAATTTTCAAGAATTTCTTTTATACTATGAGCATTTCACAATCAAAATGGTAGAATGTATCAAAATGTAGCACATGTGAAACAAACCTAGGTCAAACACAATTTCTACCATGCACAACTTCAACCAATAGGTCAAAAAAATTCTACAGTCAACAAGGAAGTCAACACAAAAATTCCTACATTTTTCTGATTTTTTATTGATTTTTTATGAATTTTTTAAAGTGATTATGAATTTTTAAGAATTATTTGAATGTTTAATTTAATTAAGATGAATTAAATCTATTCTAATGGCATTATCGTAATTAGCATGGACCAGTCCACTTTCATTTTTTCGCTGTCAGCTCGCCATTGGTTGTTTTTGGGAGGGAAACACCATTTGAACATTGTCGTGCGAATTGGCAGATCAAACATGGCAAAATTTCCAGAAAATCGTCCCTACCGCGTGCTCATGTTCATCATCACCTTCCAATTTCGATTTTGCTCATTTCATCACCAAAATTAACAAACTAATAACCATTGAAAAGGTCTCAGCGCATAGATCATGAATATATAACCTAATCAACCTAAATCTAACTGTACTAACCGGATCGATCGTTTAAAGTTTCACATTCAAAGCTTCGAATCAACATAACTCATCCTATGTTCATCCATTCCTAAAACTAATCATATCACGATGCTCTATGTTCAACCAGCTACAGAACGCACATAAGCAATCATTAAATTACGAAGTTCGAAAATCGAGCACCTGGAAATGGCAGCGATGAGTTTGATGATCTTTGCGCGATTTTCCTCCAAACAGTTGAAGAATGATGATGTGTGAGGTGATTGAAGTGCTCAGGTTCGATTGCAATCGCTTCTAGTGCACGAATTCCTCAATTCACCATTGATGCATCATGTGTGACAGTTGCGATTTGGAGCTCCTTTCCATCCAATGTTCCAAAACAGTTGAAGATGATGATGAGAGGAGTTTGCAGCACAAAGAATTTCGAAGATTGATCAAGAAATGAGAGAGTTCTTGTCAATTTTTGGTTTTGGTGTTCTTGAGAATTCTTGAGAATTTGGAGGGAATTTGAGATCTGATTTTGGGATTGGTGCATTCTGTTATGATTAGAATGTGATTAAGAATATATATGCCACCTTAATCCAAGCTTAAACATGTTAATTAACCAAATGGAATGTGTTAGTGAAATGTTAATTCAAGCAAAGGGCAAAATTGCCATTTCCACATGCCAGCTCATTGCCACCTCATGGACAGCTCACACACTCTCTAAATGACATGTGTGAGCTGTTGCAACTTGTTTCACTCTCATTGGTTGTGTATTTTGGAAAATCACATGTGAATGGTTATGCATTCAATTGTTCAAGTTCATTCCAATGGCCAATTTCCAAACCATGAAGCCTAGCCATGTTATGATGATTCCAACAAGTTTCAAATACCATTTGTGAGGTGTTGCAAAAATCCCCACTCAAAAATTCCAATTATTTCACAAGTTGGACAATTTTGCCCCTGGTTCATTTAACTGTCCAGTTGAAATTTGACTTTTTGCATTGACCATTTTTGAAGAAATCCAATTATGCACCATGAAATTACATGTCAAATGGAGTTTGTGCATATAAAGAACTTCCAATTTGGACAATCCATGTGGAAGTTATGGCCTCCTGATTATGGGTCATTTCTGAAATTCACTGAGCCATAATTTTCCAACCATACATGGGATTTTCATGTTCTTGGACTTTTTGGAAAGGTAAGAACAAGATATACAACTTTCATGTTGAACAATTTTTCATTTGAAGCTTCTTTGGACATTTTATTTTGAGGTCAAAAACTTTCCATTTTTGGAAACTTCCATTACAAGTCACTTTCTATTTTTGGCAGTTTCTGTTCTGACTTGATTTTCTCCATTCTTGAGCTTTGAGATGTCATATAACACTTATTCCAACATGAATGAAGTGTATCCAACTCATTTCCACCTCCAAATCCATCAGATCATGTACAGTTGACCACAATTGACTTTTTCAACTGACAGATGAAATTGGCAGTGCATAGATCAAATTAAGCCCCAATCTCCTGATGAAATGGCTCAAGGGTGAAACCCTAGCCTCAATAATCTCCATATAATCATATAATGAACCCCATAGCCATCATAGACCCCATCTCCTGATTATGCCCTGACTGGCCCAATGCAACTGATTTGGGCTGACCAGTGGTCAAAACCCTAATCTCAAGGAATCTGCTTCAACATTTGATGAAATCAAACCATGATGATGATGATGTATCATTGCAATCAAGATGAAGACCAATATCCTTTGAGAATCATGAAACCCTAATTTGGACCTCCACATCCTCAGATGATTACTGACCAGTCAATAAAACCCTAGGCTGCACTTTGACTTCCTCATCTTCTGACCAAGACTTGAGATAATGGCTTGCACAATGTAACCACATGATATGCAATATGAAATGCCTAATGACCTAAAATGATATGTACAATGATAATGCTAGTCCCAAGAGAGGAGGGCAAATTTTGAGGTGTTACACCCTTGATTACCCTTTTTTCTTTGTCTCTAACCTGTTTGTTGAGTTTTTGTGAGGGCTCACATGACTTTTACAGAGATGGTTTGCCTGGTGTTCCACTTTATTTGTGGGATACCGCCTGGAGGTTTCATTCCGATTACCTGTACTGACTCACTTTCTTTGATGGTGTTAGCTTGGAAGGATCTCAGGGTTTCCTTTTTCCGTTAATTACTTTTACTTCAGATCTTTATCTGTGTGGTACATTTTACATTTTTCCCGCATTTTACTGCTTTCCTAGCTGGAAGACCTCGATAGGAGGCAATGTTTTTGTGTGTTTATTTTTATTTTACAGGTTCCTTCGTCAAGGAGTGCCTTTCCGCATGAGCATCCCAAACCCTAATCCTTCATTGATTTTTCTTCTCCTAAACACACGTTTACTCCTTCTACTATAGGTGAGTAAGTCTCCAAAGGTCTAGCATCCGGTAGATTGCGTAGTAACGTCGTTCGTCCAAAACCCAATCCATAACCCCGTACTTAGCCGAACTACGACTTGCTCTGATTCTCATTCCAGATGAGATACGTAGGCATAAGACGCGATGTCTTAGCGAGCACACATCCCTCAAACCCATAGGTCAACCGAGCTACGAAGACTCTGATTCTCATATTCAGATGAGATACGTATGCAGTGGATGCGACATCCGCGCGAGTCATTTTCATTTAACCCATTTTTAGTAAACAGCACAAGATAAACTCACACCCTTTAGACAAGAACTACAAAAGTGGATCCCGTAGAGTACTACGGATGCGTAGGGGTGCTAATACCTTCCCTTCGCATAACCGACTCCCGAACCCAAGATTTGGTTGCGAGACCTTATCTTTTCCTTTCCTCTTTTCAGGTTTACTTCGAGCGTTTCCTTTCCCTCCTTTGGGATAAATAACGCACGGTGGCGACTCTTCTGTCATTTTCTTTCTCCGGTTGTTTTTCCGCACACTGTATTTTTTAGGTTACGACAGCTGGCGAATCTGCTGGGGACCCGGTTTCCCTAAGCGAGTCCCTCATAGCTTTTGTAGTTTTTTTGTTTATTGGGTGTTCATGCTTTTGTACAGTTATTTATTTACCTGTTTTACCTTATTGCATTGTGTACATATCATTGTTGTATCTGTTGGCTGGCTATGGCTGCTTGGTGATCTTTGTGAGATGAGTTCTATACCCGAACTCGAGTGCACTTAGGATAGGAGAATGGCATAGTCTTGTTGACTTGTGTGGAGTTATTCCTTAGCAAGTTGACTTGTAAGCCCATTCACTTGGTGGAGGTCATGTTGAGATCAATAATGTCACACAAGTAAGTTGTGGTTAGACATTACTTTTTCCAATATAGACCTTAGAAGCCGAGGACCTTAGTTTACCAAACCCATCTTGGCCTATTCGTAGGACGTAGTGCGAAAGTCATACAAGTGTAAGATTTGATACGATTGTTACGCGATACTACACTCATAAGAGTCTCTCTTGAGAATATTTTTGGAATACGAGTAGTCGTTCCTCCGATAATATCCGAAAGATGGGATTATGACTATGGGAACCTTCTGTAGAACATGTTTGGCAGGTTTAAACCTTAGTACACTCCTTTTGGGTGGTTCTTAACCTAAACTCCATGCTCGTGACTTGCAACAAACCCTTGATTCATGGTTGATCCGATCAGGTATCCTTAATATCAATGAAACTTGGGTGTTGATAAGGTGTAAACCATAATCCACCAAAATGGGTGGTTGATATTAAGGATAACATGATCCATCCCATGACCTTTGTTTGGTGTGCTCTTGATTTCTCTCCAGACAGTGCAACCTGACAGATGTTCAAGCAGATACAGCGATCTTGATTCCCATGCCACTGCACTGCATTCACATCATTTTGCATCACATCATTTTGCATTCATAATCATTCACACATGTTTATCCATTTCTGTGGGGTTTATATCTTCTACTTGATTCTAGTCGAAATTTTCTTGGTTCTCATCAACGGCTTAGTCTTTGTTTTACGTCGTTTATCTATTGAGAGACTGGGATCAAGGGGGTAGAATACCTTTGGAATTGATAAACATGTCATTGCATTTACCTATTCATTAGCATGTCTTGCATAACAGGTACCGCCACAGTGTTCTCAGTTTGTTTGGTGTTCCATTATCAGGATAGCTGACCCAGGCATTCACCGGTACGGTACCCGCAGAAACCAACAGAGAGTAATGGAAAGCCTACAGGCAGAGTTCGCCGAGATGAAAATCCGCATGAATCAATTCATAGATGTGGTTCAAGGGGTGGCTCAGGGACAGCAAGAGCTCAGGCAGATGATACAGAGGAATCCCCCTGCTCAACCAGAGACGGTGACTGATCCTCCAGATGGAGAGGCTAATGAACCTAATGGACCGGGGCCTATCCCAATCCTACATGTCACCTCCGGTCAACAGCCCGTTCATGATGATCAGGACGATCAGTTCCCCCTGCTGCAGGAAGACTTTGGTATGGGTCATGGTGTGGACCCCATGTTTAGAAGATTGGAAGAGAGGTTGAAGGCAGTGGAAGGACAGAATCCTCTGGGAGTAGATGTTGCTGACTTGGGGCTGGTCCCAGGTGTGAGAGTGCCACCGAAATTCAAGTTCCCGATATTTGACAAATACAATGGCAACTCTTGCCCGAAGACCCATGTGCAAGCCTATTTACGTAAAATGGTTGCATACTCCAATGACGAAAAGTTGCTTATGTACTTTTTCCAGGACAGCCTAACTAGGGCATCCCTGGAATGGTATATGAGGCTGGACAGAGCCCACATCCGTTACTGGAGGGATTTGGCTGAGGCTTTTGTGAAGCAGTATCAGTATAACGCAGACATGGCTCCGGACAGAACTCAACTTCAAAATCTGTCTCTTAAAAGCAATGAGTACTTCAGAGAATACGCTCAACGCTGGAGAGAAACAGTTTCCCGTGTTCAACCTCCTATGTTGGAGAAGGAAATGGCTAACTTGTTCATGAACACTCTTCCAGGACCTTATTTGGAGCGCCTGGTGGGTTGCAATGCCTCCAATTTTGCTGATGTAGTCTCTACCGGAGAGAGGGTGGAGAATTACCTGAGGACATACAAGACCCAGAGTGGAGGTGGATCCTCATCAGGGGTGAAGAAGCCGTTCATTCAGGGACAGAAGAGGAGAGAAGGGGATGCAAGTGCCATATCTTCTTATCAGAACAGGGATAACCGGAGGAATAACTTTCAGAACTATCATCAGCAACCGTATGTTACGGCTGTGACCATTCCAGCTGCAGCACCACTACAACAACAACCACAGCGTCAACCAACTCAGTACCAACCACAACAACCGGGTAACAGACCCGCCTATCAACCGAGGCCAAGGATGATGAACCGGCGTTTCGACACTCTTCCAATGTCGTACGCTCAGTTGCTTTCCAGTCTTCAACAACTACAACTTCTGTAGTTGCGCACTCTGGCTCCTCCCGTTGGTAGGCTTCCGGTGGGTTATGACGCCAACGCTAGGTGTAGCTTCCACTCTAGGACACCTGGCCACAATATTGAGAACTGCAAAGCTTTTAAGCACGTAGTTCAGGACCTCATTAATTCAAAGGCCATTAACTTTGCACCAGCTCCTAATGTCGTCAACAATCCCATGCCCCAGCATGGTGGAGCCAACGTTAACATGGTTGAAGGAGAAGTCAAATTAGTCTCTGCGGTCAACAATGAAGATGGGGATAGTGATTGCGACATCGATAACTGGGTGCGTCCGAGGATCCCAGGTGAAGTTCTCAACAATTGGTCTTCTGAGGAGATTGTCCAAGCCACTTGTCTGGAGGAGTAATTTTCTTTGTTTATTCATGCATATCCAAGTCTTACGTTCCGCCAGGGCGTAATGACTCATTGTAGGGCTCATCTATGTGACACTTGCATTTTTTATCATAAATAAAGGACGTCTTTTTGCATTCAAATATTTCGTTCCCTGTCTTTCTATTTTTGCAGTTTTTCAAAAAAAATGGCAATGTTTTGTTTAGTTTCCACTTTTTTTTATTTTTTTTTCACACTCATAAGCACATACCATCACTCATGCAGATGCACATCACCGGATCCTATTGATAACGGTTCTGCTATGGCTCGCTTCGACTTTGAAAATCCAATCTTTCAAGCTGAAGAAGAGGGTGATGAAGACTGTGAACTCCCTGAAGAACTTACCAGGTTACTAAAACAGGAGGAAAGGGTCATTCAACCGCATCAAGAGTCTGTTGAAGTGATTAATCTCGGCACCGAGGACGCCAAGAGAGAAATCAAGATAGGGGCTGCTTTGGAAGATAATGTGAAGAAGGGGTTGATTGAATTGCTGCAAGAGTATGTTGACATCTTCGCTTGGTCTTATCAGGACATGCCAGGGCTTGACACAGACATCGTGGTACATCGCTTGCCGCTCAAAGAAGGTTGTCCTCCGGTCAAGCAGAAGCTCGGAAGAACAAGACCAGAGATGGCTGTCAAGATAAAGGAAGAAGTGCAAAAACTGTTGGATGCAGGGTTTCTAGCAGTCACAAATTATCCGCCATGGGTTGCAAATATTGTTCCGGTACCTAAGAAGGATGGAAAGGTACGGATGTGTGTTGACTACCGGGATCTGAACAGGGCTAGTCCTAAAGATGATTTCCCCTTACCTCACATTGACGTTTTGGTGGATAACACGGCTCAGTTCTCGGTATTCTCCTTCATGGATGGCTTTTCTGGCTATAATCAAATTAAGATGGCACCATAAGACATGGAGAAGACAACATTCATAACCCCATGGGGCACCTTCTGCTACAAGGTGATGTCGTTTGGTCTGAAAAATGCCGGAGCAACATATCAGCGAGCGATGGTGACTCTGTTCCATGATATGATTCATCATGAAATCGAGGTTTATGTTGATGATATGATTGCCAAATCTCAGACAGAAGAAGAACATTTGGTGAATTTGCAGAAACTGTTTGAGCGTTTGAGGAAATTCAAGCTGAGGCTTAATCCGAACAAGTGTACTTTTGGGGTGAGATCTGGAAAACTACTGGGTTTTGTTGTTAGCGGAAAAGGGATTGAGGTGGATCCGGCCAAAGTGAAAGCGATACAGGAAATGCCTGAGCCAAGAACAGAGAAACAAGTATGTGGTTTCTTAGGGAGGTTGAACTACATTGCAAGGTTCATCTCTCACCTAACAGCCACGTGTGAGCCAATATTCAAATTGTTGAGAAAAGATCAGGCTATCAGGTGGAATGATGATTGTCAAAGGGCGTTCGAGAAGATAAAAGAGTATTTGCATAATCCTCCTATCCTTGTGCCTCCGGTCCCAGGGAGACCGCTGATTATGTATTTGACAGTACTGGACAATTCCATGGGTTGTGTTCTCGGTCAACACGACGAGACAGGTAGGAAAGAGCATGTCATCTACTACCTGAGTAACAAATTCACAGATTGCGAGTTGAGATACTCAATGCTTGAAAAAACATGTTGTGCACTTGCATGGGCTACGAAGCGATTGAGACAATACATGCTGTCTCACACAACCTTACTGATCTCCAAAATGGATCCGGTCAAGTATATATTTGAGAAGCCAGCTCTCACCGGAAGAGTTGCTCGTTGGCAAATGGTACTGACAGAGTACGATATCCAGTATACTTCCCAGAAAGCCATCAAGGGGAGTATTCTGTCAGACTATCTTGCTCAACAGCCGGTTGAAGATTATGAGCCGATGAAGTTTGATTTTCCAGATGAAGACATCATGTTCCTCAAGATGAAAGACTGTGAAGAGCCAGTTGTTGAAGAGGGATTTGATCCAGACGAAAAGTGGACTTTAATGTTTGATGGGGCCGTCAACGCCAGAGGAAGTGGAATTGGTGCTGTCATTACAACTCCGAAAGGTGCCCACATGCCTTTCACCGCTCGTCTGACTTTCGAGTGCACCAATAATGAAGCTGAGTATGAAGCCTGTATCTTGGGTATTGAGCAAGCCATTGATTTGAGAATCAAGACTTTGGACATCTTTGGAGATTCAGCTATGGTAATCAATCAAGTGAATGGTGATTGGAACACTCTCCAACCTACTCTGGTCCCCTATAGAGATTACACGAGAAGACTGCTGACTTTCTTCACAACAGTAAAGTTGTACCATATACCTCGTGATGAGAACCAGATGGCAGATGCTCTTGCTACTCTATCCTCCATTATCAACGTGATTCGGTGGAACCATGCTCCCAAGATTGACGTGATGCGCCTTGATAGGGCCGCGTATGTGTTTGCTGCTGAACTGGTAGTTGATGACAAGCCCTGGTATCACGACATCAAGTGCTTTCTGAAGAATCAAGAGTACCCTGCAGGGGCATCCAACAATGATAGAAAGACTTTGAGAAGATTGGCAGGCAATTTCTTCTTGAACAAAGACGATGTTCTGTATAAGAGGAACTTCGACATGGTTTTGCTCAGATGCGTGGACAGACACGAAGCAAACATGTTAATGCAGGAAGTTCATGAAGGCTCCTTCGATACTCATGCCGGCGGACATGCAATGGCTAAGAAATTGTTGAGAGCAGGTTATTACTGGATGACCATGGAATCTGATTGTTTCAAATATGCTCGGAAGTGCCATAAATGCCAGATTTATGCTGATAAGGTGCATGTGCCGCCGAATCCTTTGAATGTGATGTCTTCGCCGTGGCCTTTTGCTATGTGGGGCATCGATATGATTGGAAGGATTGAGTCGGCCGCTTCCAATGGGCATCGCTTCATCCTTGTTACCATCGACTATTTCACCAAGTGGGTCGAAGCAGCGTCATTTGCGAAGGTCACCAGACATGTGGTTGCCCGATTCATCAAGAAAGAAATCATTTGTCGCTATGGGATTCCCGAAAGAATCATTACTGATAATGGTTCTAATCTCAACAACAAAATGATGAAGGAGTTGTGCCAGAACTTCAACATTCAGCATCACAATTCTTCCCCTTACCGCCCTAAGATGAACGGTGATGTTGAAGCGGCAAATAAGAACATAAAGAAGATTGTGCAGAAGATGGTCGTTACGTACAGAGATTGGCATGAGATGCTACCCTTCGCCTTGCATGGGTACCGTACTTCAGTACGTACATCGACCGGGGCAACCCCTTATTCCCTTGTGTATGGTATAGAAGCAATCCTACCTGTTGAAGTGGAGATTCCTTCTCTAAGAGTCCTGTTGGATGTCAAGTTAGACGAAGCTGAATGGATTCGGACAAGGTTCAATGAGTTGAGTCTTATCGAAGAGAAACGAATGGCAGCCATTTGTCATGGGCAGTTGTATCAAAGTCGGATGAAGAGAGCCTTTGATCAGAAAGTGCGTCCTCGATGCTTCCAGGTCGAAGATTTGGTGTTGAAAAGGATCCTTCCTCCTCAGACAGATCACAGGGTCAAGTGGACTCCTAACTATGATGGACCGTATATTGTCACCAAGGTTTTTGATGGTGGGGCCTTAATGCTTGCAACGATGGATGGTGAAAACTTCACTTCCCCGGTGAACTCAGACGCAGTTAAAAAATACTTCGCATGTGTAACACCTCAAAATTTGCCCTCCTCTCTTGGGACTAGCTTAGCATATTGCATTTTCATTTTACAGGACTTTAGGCATTACATATTGCATATCATGTGGGAACAAGCAAGTCATCCTCCAAAGACTTTCTTAGAAGATGGAGAGGTTAAGAGATGCAAGCCTGAGGGTCTTATTGAATTGATCACCAATCATCTGAGGTTTGTGCTTCAATTAGGGTTTCTTGGTTCCTCAAGGAGATTGAGTATTATCTTGGTTGAAATGGTACATCATCATCATCAAGATCATCAATTTTTCATGTGTGGTTAAGAAGATATGACCAAAACTTGACAAGGTGTACATGGAACTTCAAATGAGCATAACTTCTCAACCATAACTCCAAATTGGATGGCTCTTTTTGCATTGCTCTTATTTTGATTTCTAGTTCCCAAATCTTGCATTACATGACATGCATTATCATCACATGAATATTTGGAAATTCACTTGATTTTTGGAGGGAAAATATGGAATTTAAAATTTGTGCATTATTTGAACATTGTGCCATTGCCTTTAGCTCCAAAACAGATTTTTGAGTAAAAATGAATCACAATTCGTGTACTGTTCACATGCATTTTCATGCATAAGGGTGAAAATCCCAATTTGCATTTACACCTCATATTTGTTAATTCCATTTGCATTGGCTTAAACTTGATTAAGGCATGATTAGTAGAACATATATAAGCCTAATCTTTAACTATTTTTCAGTTCAACAATCACAATTTCAGATCTAGATCCAAAACTCCAAATTTTTCTCTCACTTTTTTCTTGCATTTTTTTTCACATTCAATCCTTTCCTCTTGCTTGATCCTTGTTTCTGAGTTATTCTTGAGCAGGTTTACACGTGGAGTTGAAGAAAACAGTGCAGCATTGAAGTATTTTTGAAGATTGAAGCAACAATGGTGAATCAAGATTCTGGCAAGATCGTGCACAATTGAGCTGTGTTTTCTCTTCCAATCACTTGTACAAGCATTGTAGAAGAACTGTTGAGCATCACAAGGCCTGAACTCATCCAATTCCAGTTCTGCTTCTCCAAGAGGTTACAGAATCGATCTCTTTATTTCTTAAAATTCTTATACTATTGTGATAGATCTAAGTATGCTGAGTAGTTTAAGCTTTGAATCGTGCAAATCCATGCTGTTTTGAGTGAGATATGGCTGTTTGAATTTTTGTTGATGAATCTTTTTCACTTCGATCCATGCATGTTTGGTTGTTTCTTGTTGATTTGTTTGTGGATTCATGATGTATGATGAAAGATCTACACGATGCCATGCGTGTTTTTAATTGCTGGACACTTTGAAATTTTCTGGAAAAAATTGGATGAAGATCTTCATGATCTTCATCGTGTTCTTCATGTGTTCATGCACTCTCCAGATTACCTGCGAATTTTATTGTGAAACGCATACGTCTTCCTGCGGATTTTGTTACGTGTTCATGCATATTACCTGCGGATTATTTAAATGCCATGCATGCGCGCGCTAGGGTTTGAGCTGATACAGTGTCGTTTCAGCCTTGGCGCGCTTCAGTTCAATTTGTGACCTACTTCGATTCCGGCCGGTGCACAATTATTCAAATGTTGCTGATTTTACATTTCCCTCCATCATTCATACCATGCTTCACATATCATTTTTTTATTTTTTTCATCATCTTTAAAAAATCATATTAAATTGAATAATCATCCAAAAATTGCCAGGTTTTTTGCATTGTGTTGCATTTTTTGTCTATTATTTTTTGATCATTAATTCCAAAATTGTGCTTGGCTGGATTATTTTTGGTGCTAGGAGACTTGAACATGTATCCATTTTGTACCTTGCCTTGCTTATACATTTGTGAAATGCTGGTTTTTGATCCAATGCTCATGAAATTTTGCATGATGAAACTAGACTCATTGCTTGACATTTTGGTGTTGATTTGGTATTTTTATCAATTGTCATCTCTGTTTTATGATTATGCTAAGTTAGGTGTGACAATTTGTGTCACACCTTGTGGTATTCAACTTGATTGATATGTTTGCCATGCCAAATGATATCCAATTGCCTTGATTTTTTGTATGATGCGTGCTATGGATGTTGTGAATGCTCATGATTTTTGTTGGTATTTTTGGAATCATTTCTGATTTGATTGAGATTTTTCCTTCTGGTTGGTCACATTTGAGCTTCCAAATTGCCTTGAACTTCATTTGATCACAAAATGCTTGTTCCTTATCCAATGAATGTGAATTTTTGCACACTATTTCTAGACATATTGAATGTTGTTTTGGCTTTGGTTTGAGGTTTTTACCTTGATCCATCTCTGTTTTATGCCTATGCTAATTTGGTGTGACAATTGGTGTCACACATGTGCTTGTTGTGCTTGTCTTGACTTATGCTATGTGATTACCATACCTAATGATGTCCAATGCCTTTAATTTTTTGTGTGATGATCTTGTTGTATGTCCTGTTTACTCATGAATTTTGCCAAGATTATTTGAATCATTTTTGATTTAATGTGCATTTGTTTATTCTGATGTCACAATGTGGTCACAAGTTGTATACCTTGCCATGTTTGGTTCATGAAATGCTTTTGGTTAATGATATTGATATGGGACCTTTTGAGTTGTGCTCTTGATTGGATAAGGTTGATTCATGTTAAATTTCATGTTCTGTTTTGAATGTTTGACCTACTTTTGACCCTAGGCTTTGACCTAGTGGTTGGGACTCACTGTTTGGATTGTGGATTTCAGGTTAAGAAGCACATTGCCATGATTGGAGTTGCACACTCGTTTGAGTTGATTAGTTGATTGATGTTGGCTAATATTGAGTTGTTTTGTAGGTTTTGAGAACAAGTTCCATTGAGCTTGTGCCTTGCACATTGTTGCCTGATGCTTTGACTATATGTCTGATTGTGTGATTGACTGTTGTTTGTCTGTTTGATTGACTTGTAAACTGATTGGTTTAGATTTTTTTCAGGTACCTAAGTTGCTTTGAGTTCTTTGAACTTGCTTTGCTAGCTTGTGGGTTGCTTAACCTAGGTATAACTCTCTGACTTCATGTAGTCTGGAAGACCTGTCCTGTTATGTGGGCAGGCACCTGTCTGAAGCCCTCCTTAAGAGGCAATGCTTGTGAATGTTTACTTTTGTGCCAAGCAGGTAAAGACCTCTTAAGAGGCAATTGGCAGATAAAAGAGATGTGTAATCCATCCCCTGCTATTCAGTGTGTCATCCACTTTGCTCACACACCTCGTGTTGATGCATTGTGGATAATAGCCCAAGATCTCTGTTGTGTCAGTCATCTGTGGAGAAGAGTTCCTACATTCTGAACTCCCACATTTTCTATTTTGAGTCAAGCTCTCCCAGGCCAGGGATAAGAGCTGTGAGGTCTTACCCTCACTTCCCATTTCATCTGCTTCACCCTAACTCTCAATGTTAGGGTTAAGAGCTAACTACACCCGATTACAGTTGGCTTGTGTTTCACAGCCTTACCTTGTATGAGCCCAATTGTTTGCATATAGTGTGTGTGCTTGCTTTGTGTGCTTGTATGTATTTGCTTGTGTTGTTTAGGATAGCTTGCTGCCTGTGCAAGTTAGATAGAAACCTCAACCTAGGACCATTGTGGAATGCATGATAACTATTAGGCTCGAGTCAGTCTCCCTTCTAGTTTGTCATTTCCCTGTCTCTGGTTAGGTTAGAAGTTCTTCCCCTATTAAGGGGAACTACGTCGCCCTGATCCTCATACCAGATGAGGTACGTAGGCAGGAGATCGTGCGAGATCTCTCCGGGCACCCTTTTTCTTTTTGTGTGTGTTTGCTTGACAGCTAGCAGGCTCGAGTACCAGACTCCCTGTTAGCTTGTTTGTTCAACTTTTTTGTTGCTTTTGACGACTCAGCGTCCGGTTAACCTCTTGTTTGCTTGGAGTCTGATGTAAGTCCAGCGATTGGCAGTTGGTTTCCGGTGTGTGTTTGTTTGTTTGGATTCTGATGTAAGTCCAGCGATTGGCATTCGGTTTCCAGTTTGTGTTTGTGTGTTTGTTCTAACGTCTCAGCGTCTGCGCGTGTGTTTTGTTTCGGCGGGCGTGAGCCGAACTACGGTAGCTCTGATTCTCATTCCAGATGAGATACGTAGGCATAGGATGCGATATCCTAGCGAGCCCGTTCCCCTCTCTTTCCATTTGTGTTTTATTCCAGCGTGTGTGCATTCTTTGAGCGGTTTGAGCAACCTTATTCTATCTTTCTGAGTGTGGATCCCGTCGAGTACGACGGATGCGTAGGGGTGCTAATACCTTCCCTTCCCATAACCGACTCCCGATCCCATCTCTCTCTGGTCGCGAGACCATGTCTTTTCCAGGTTTACTTCGAGCGTTCCCTTTCCCTCTTTTGGGATAAATAACGCACGGTGGCGGCTCTGTTTGTTTTGTTTTCCCGCCGGTTGATTTTCGCGGATGCGACAGCTGGCGACTCTGCTGGGGACATAGAAGTTGACCTCTCGCTGGTCCATCTTCCCTAAGCGAGTCTCTCCTAGCGCTCTCTAGGATAGTTTAGGTTTCTTGTGTTGCTCTATTTATTGCATTTATGATTATTATGTTGTGTATATATTTGCATAAATGTTTGCATGCATCATGTTATCATCGTGCTGACTCTGTACAGGTTGGGTCCTATGATTTGGGGTGGGTGTTCTGAGTGGGGCTAAAACCCAGGCCCGAGTATACACCTAGGATTAGTGTGGTCTCACGTTCCTCACATGTTGGTTGGCCATGTTGTTGCAACGTGACATACCACAAGCCGGACGAGGTTCATCTGAGAGAGCTCTTCCATTGTGGAGTATTCCACTTTGGTCTAGTTACCTCTTTTGAGCTATTGACTTCGGTGACCGTTCTTTCCCGGATCTTTGGTTTAGACGATCTTATAAGAGCTGCAACGGCACACCCGAAAGGGCAAACCCGTTGAGTATCTTTGCCCGATTGTCGAGACCATTATCCGACTTAGGATGACCTGATTAGAATTCACCTGTGAGGGGAGGGTTGATTCTTACAGATACATGTTCTGATGGTGACTGTGATGGTGACTAATGATTCAGCTGTTGATCAGAGTCCTGTTTATAAGTCGGATTTATGGATATTTATTTCTGAGACGCCGGAGTTCTGTCCGTGGTATTTATCAGTGGGGATCCGTTTATTTCAGGATTCCCTGGGCTGGTTCAGAGGGTCTTGTGGTTATCAGTTCAGTGATTCTCCAGTGATGGTGGTGATGTATCCTCCGTTCCGTTTATTTCGGAACCCCGAGTTGGATTTGTGGTTACTCAGTACCTCAGATGGTTGTGATCAGTTCAGAGACCGGGGCTTCTGTATAGTTGATGATCAGATGACTTGGAGGATGGCACAATGCATAGCATTCATACATCAGCATTATTCTCATTTTGCATTTATCCGCATCTAACTCATGTTTATCCATATGCAGGGGACATCCTTGATTGAGATCCTGGTTGAGAGACTTCTTTGCTCAGATATGAGGCCTGGTTTGAAGGACGATGTTGTCTACAGTTTCTTTGATCCAGAGATCAGTGTGCTGAAGGAGATGATAGCATTGATTACACCTGACCATGTGGGGATGTTCCGTGAGACGTATGGGGGTATTCTGAAGATGGTTTTCAGGCTCACTGACAGGGATAGGAGCGACATCCATACTCTTCTCCAGTTTTATGACCCTGGTTTGAGGTGTTTCGTCTTCCCGGATTACCTGTTGGGGCCTTTGATGGAGGACTATGCTGGTATCTTGGGCATTCAGATCAGAAATCAGGTTCCTTTCTATGCTACTAAGGAAGAACCTGATATTGGGGGGATCTCCCGTGCTCTTTATTTGAGTCCAGAGGTGACTAAAGGAGGTCTGAAAGAGAAGGGGAAGTTGCCTGGTTTTCATCTAAGTTTCTTGGAGGCCAAAGCCAAGAAGCATGCTGTTTTGGGTGATTGGAAGGTTGTCTGTGCTTTGATTGCTGTGAGCATCTATGGTATCATCCTGTTTCCTAACCAGAAGAACTTTGTGGATATTAATGCCATCCGTTTGTTTGCTCAGAAGAATCCTATTCCTACCCTGGTTGGGGATGTTTATTACTCGGTCCATAATCGGAACGAGAAGAGGCGTGGGGGATTAATCAGATGTTGTGCTCAGCTACTATACAAATGGTTTATGGGATATTTGCCTTACAGGGGTGCTTTTGTTCTTCTTGACCATACTGTCAATTGGGCGACCAAGTTGATGGGTTTGCGAGCCAAAGACATAGCTTGGACTCACAGTAGTAGGGTTGGACAAGATTTCATTTGCAGTTGTGGGGGTTTTCCCAATGTGCCTCTTATAGGAGTTTAGGGTTGCATTAATTATAACCCGACACTTCTTAAGAGACAAATGGGATTCGCTATGGAGGTTCCTCCTCTCAAGAGTGAGATTCGGGAAACTTTGTACTTCCCGATTGAGGGCAACCAGTCACGGTTAAGGCAAGTGTCTGATGCATGGCGTAGCATTCAAAGGAAAGGCAAGTTTTCTTGGGGTAGAGCTAATAACAGGTCTTTTCCTCCGTTTGATGACTGGCTCAGCAAGAGAGTGGAACTCACTCGTCTACCATTTCCTGTGGTTGATCCTTGGTATCCGTTGATTGAGGAATCTCATTCTTCTGTCAGTATGGAAGAGTTCCTTGAGATGAAGAAAGCCAGAGATCAGCTGCAAGCAGAGAAGACTGAGTTAGAGATGAGTGTTGCTAGAGTCCAAATGGCTAATCAGGAAATCAAAAGGAAAATGGAAGACCAGGATAAGAGACATGCTCTTGTGGTGAAGCGCTTTGAGATAGACACCGCTTACTATGGCAAGGTCAGCCAAGCTTTAGAGTCATCCACGAGGGAGCACGACATCACCAAGGAGAAGTTGGCCAGAGCTTTGAAGGTCATCGAAGATGAGAAGAGGAGACAAATCCTTGTGAGGGATCAGAGGGAAGACAGGGTCAGAGTCCTTATCGCCGAGTGGGAGGCAAAGCTGAAGATTAAGGAAACAGAGAACGTGAAGATCATTGCTGAGAGAGATCATTATATTGCCGAGAGAGATCATTATCTTGCTGAGAGGGATCATTACTTCAGACAGATGAAGATTCACCAGAAGGAGGTGGGGAGATTGCAGCAGGAGAATACCGAGCTCAAGTTCGCCGCGAAGTTTACCAGGATGGTTGATGATGTAGGGCCTTCTGTGGGACCTTCGTCAGTCTAGACCTTTCTTATTCGTGTTGGATTACCGTCAGGCCTGTTGACGGAATTCACTTGTTTGTATTTTCCTTCTGATTCTGGAGAATTGTAATTTGATTCGTATCAGCCTGATGTATGACTTTTGCACTTGTAGTGCACTTTTGGTATACAGTGGTTATTTTCTTTCAGTAATTGATCTTTAAGCTTTATTTGCTTTTGCTTCACTCACACAGCACACACATGGTTGGGTGGTGTCTTCGCTAAATCATATATCTCTGATCTGTATGATGAAATCATTCGATGAATGTCAGAATATTGCTGCCGGATTATTATCTGTCTCGATGAAGCTAGGATCGAAAGACAGAATATTCCTCATCTGGATAGACATTTCATTCATGCATAATCATAATAACTTGTCTTCTATTTTGCAGGTGTCGGTTTCTAACGTGCTTGATTGTCTCAGGAATCATTGCTCGTGCGTGTAGAGTCATTCCCTTGCACACAACCCGTCTGCACAGATACTTTACCAGACGCAACACGCCAAGGCTGATGGATCTACCCAACACATATATTCTTGAGCTAAAGGAGAAAATGAACGAACTGATCAATGTCATGCAAGGGTTTACCGTCGGGCAAAAAGCACTTGCTGATAAAGTAGAGAAGCTCGAGCGGGCTTCAGCTGCTAACGGTGGTGTCAACTTGGAGGGTGTCTCTAACCATGGCCTTGGTGGTTCCAGGGATGGAGGAGATCTCGGGAAGAAGACAACTGCTGGCGTGGTGATCAACAATGCTGGGGGTTTTGGTGCTGCCACGAGTGGTAGACCAGGTCCGATGGGCAATAACTTGAAGGACACTCTGTTTCCTCCTTTCTTTGGGGCTGAGGAGGATAGCGAGAAGGACAGAGAAGCAGATCAATTCTCCATGTTGAATGAACAATTTGGCCAATACGGTGTTCAACCGCCAAATAAAGTGTTTCAGGTGCTGGCGGAGAAGATAAGGGCCTTGGAAAGCCATGCTACTCCGGGGGTTGTCAATATGTCGAATATGGGGATGGTCGAGGGGATTGTGATCCCGCAAAAGTTCAAAGCGCCTGCGTTTGACAAGTATAATGGGAGTTCTTGCCCGGAAACTCACCCCCAGGCCTTCGTCCGTAAGATTTCTGCTTACACAATGGACCAGAAGCTGTGGATGTACTTCTTCCAGGACAGTCTGTCTGGAGGGTCTTTGGAGTGGTACACCAAATTGAAATCTTCGGATATCAAAAGCTGGCAAGATCTTGGTGATGCATTCTTTAAACAGTACCAGTTCAACACTGATATGGCTCCTAGCCGTACCCAATTGCAGGGTATGTCTCAGAAGTCTAACGAGGGGTTTAAAGAATATGCCCAGAGATGGAGGGAGTTGGCAGCCAGGGTCCAACCTCCGTTGGTAGATCGAGAAATGTCAGATCTGTTTATGGGTACCCTTCAGGGGACATTTGCAGAAAGGATGGTTGGTTGCCCGGTTACCAATTTTGCTGATATTGTGGTGGCCGAAGAAAGAATTGAAAGTTGGTTGAAGCTGGGGAAGATACAGGGTAATGCTTCGTCATCTGGATCGAAGAAGCCCTTTGGGAATGGCCAACGTAAGAAGGAGGGTGATACCAGCGCTGTGTATACCCAAAAAGGACAGAGTAGGGATCGTTACTACCAACACACTGCTGCGGTAACCATTCCTGCTGATAATCAACAACAGCAACAGCAACAACCGCAACAACAACGGCAGCCATTTCAACAGAAACCGCAGAGGGCTGGGTATCAGGTGCGAGGACGAATGAATGATCGTCAATTCGATAGACCACCCGTGACCTATTCATTCTTGTTGAAAAGGTTGGAAGACTTGGGGTTGGTCCAGCTGAGGACTTTGGCTCCTTTGAGACCCGATCAGAGCCCAGCCAATTTTGATGAGAATGCCAAGTGCGAATTCCACTCAGGTGCCCCTGGACACAATGTGGAAAATTGTAAAGCTTTTAAGCATATGGTCCAGGACTTGGTGGATTCCAAGGCAATCAACTTTGCACCGTCTCCAAATGTGAATGCTAATCCCATGCCTGCGCATGGTCAAATGGGGGTGAATGCAATTTCTGAAGATGGTAGAAGAATGGGGCTGTTGAGTGTGGATCAGTTGAGGACTCCGTTGGCTGAGGTCAAGCGTCAGTTGTTGAAGAATGGGGTCTTCCCGGGCTGTGATGACTGTTGTGTTGCGTGCACTGTTGCTATCAATGGGTGTGTTTTCTTGAGGGAGGTTGTCCAGAAGATGATGGATGAGGGAAGCCTCAGATTTGAAAAGATTGATTCGGGGAAGGAAGATGTCTCCACCATAACCATTTACTTCGACCCGGTCGATTTGTCAACGCTGGTAGACGCGGCTCCAGTTACTATCACGGTACCTGGGCCAATTCCTTATGAAAAAGATGATGCCGTGTCGTGGCATTATGGCGGAGAGGTCTATTGTAATGGGGAGAAGTTGGAGGATCAGACTGCAGATGAAACCACCGTTTCAAAGGTGGATAATGTCGGACCTAGTGGTTTCACTCGCAGTGGAAGGTTGTTTGCACCTGACGCTTTAAGGAGTGGAGGGGGAGAGAGAGAAAAGAAAGAAAAGGCTGAGGCTTTAGCCCGGGCAAGAGGAAAACAAGTGGTAAATGAAGGTACTCATGTGGTGACACCGGCGCCTGGTGGGTCGGAGAAAGAACTTGATGATGAAGCTGAAGAATTCCTGAGGATCATCAAGAAGTCAGAGTACAAACTTGTTGACCATTTGCAGCAGACCCCATCCAAGATCTCGATCTTGTCCTTATTGCTGAGCTCCAAGGGGCATAGAGAGGCTTTATTGAAGATACTAAAGAGAGCCTATGTTCCCCAGGAGATAACAATTAATCAGTTAGAGACGGTGGTGTCAAATGTCAATGCCAGTCATGGGTTGGGTTTCACTGATCTTGATATAACTGTGGATGGGAGGAATCATAATCGGGCTTTACACATTGCTATGGAGTGTAAAGGAGCCGTGCTCTCGCACGTGTTGGTTGATACCGGCTCCTCTTTAAATGTGTTGCCAAAGAAAGCCTTGGCGAAATTGAACTGTGAAGGGTTGATCTTGACGCCCACTGACCTGGTAGTGAGAGCTTTCGACGGTTCGAAGCGGGCTGTGTTTGGGGAAGTGGAGCTCCCGGTGAAGATTGGACCTGAGGTGTTCAAGTCGGTATTTTATGTCATGGATATTCATCTGGCATACAGTTGCCTGTTGGGTCGCCCATGGATTCATGCTGCTGGGGCAGTGACTTCGACTTTGCACCAAAAATTGAAGTATATATGGGACGGGCAGGTCGTCACAGTCTGCGGAGAGGAGGATATCTTCGTCAGCCACCTATCATCGTTCAAGTATGTTGAAATGGATGGTGAGATATGGGAAACGCCAAGTCAAGCATTCGAAACCGTCAAGGTGGAGAATGCTCTTTTTGCCAAAGAAGAGGAGAAGCCGTCCATTTCTTCGTACAAACAGGTTGCTGAGGTGGTGAAGAGTGGGGAAGCTCCTGGTTGGGGAAAGATGATGGACATCGCCGCTAAGAAAGACCGATTTAGAGTGGGCTATCAGCCGGGTCGAGGCTCGTATGGACAAGGTAGAGGATGTCGTCCGTCGTTCACATTCACCAGTGCTGGAATGCTGGATCCAGATCACATCTGTATGGTGGGTGAAGAGGTCGACAGTGATTGTGAGATTGATCAATGGATAAAGCCGTGCATACCAGGGAGGGAAGTCCAGAACTGGAAGGCCGAAAAGATCATCACCGTCACTCTACTTGAAGAGTAATATTTCCTGTTTTTTTTTTCAATTTTATTTGCATGAAAGCCATACGTTTTGCCCGAAACGTAATGGTTCATTGTAAGGGCCACCTCACGTGTTTCATTTTGCAAAATTTGCATCATAAATAAAAGGATGTTTTTCAATTAAAAGCGGTGTTCCCTATTTTTCATTTATTTTTGCAGTTTAATAAAAACAAAATAAAAATGGCAATGTTTTCATTTTTCTTTTTCAATTTGTCTCGCTCCGGTTCTAAAGCAATGCATGAATCAACATTCATGCAGATGCGATATTTCTCCGGATCTCATTGATAACAATCATGTTACACCCTCATATGACTTCGACAATCCGACCTATCTTGCTGAAGAAGAAGGCGAAGAAGATTGTGAACTGCCAGAGGAATTAACCAGGTTGTTGAAACAAGAGGAGAAGGTGATTCAGCCGCATGAGGAACCAGTCGAGGTTGTGAATCTGGGTACCGACGAGGTCAGAAAAGAAGTGAAAGTTGGGGCTGCTTTGGAGGTGAGTGTCAAGAGCAGAATGGTAGCATTGTTGAAAGAATATGTTGATATCTTTTCCTGGTCTTATCAAGATATGCCAGGGTTGGATACCGATATTGTTGTGCACAAGCTACCGTTGAGAGCAGATTGTCCTCTAGTGAAGCAGAAGTTGCGCAGAACCCGACCTGAGATGGCCATGAAAATTAAAGAGGAAGTGCAGAAACAGTGGGATGCTGGTTTCCTAGCTGTCACTAATTATCCGCCTTGGGTTGCAAACATTGTGCCAGTACCGAAGAAGGATGGGAAGGTGAGAATGTGTGTGGACTACCGGGATCTGAACAGAGCTAGCCCGAAGGATGATTTCCCACTACCTCACATTGATGTGTTGATAGATAATACGGCTCAGTTCTCGGTGTTTTCCTTCATGGATGGCTTTTCTGGCTATAATCAAATCAAAATGTCGCCAGATGATATGGAGAAAACAACATTCATCACACCATGGGGCACTTTCTGCTATAAGGTGATGCCATTTGGTCTCAAGAACGCCGGTGCTACTTATCAGAGAGCCATGGTGACTTTGTTTCATGATATGATTCATCATGAAATCGAATGCTATGTTGATGACATGATAGCAAAGTCCCAAACAGAAGAGGGGCATTTGGTAGACTTGGCCAAGTTGTTTGACCGGTTGAGACAATTCAGGCTGAGGTTGAATCCGAACAAGTGCACTTTCGGAGTGCGGTCCGGTAAATTGCTGGGGTTTATTGTAAGTGAAAGAGGAATCGAGGTTGATCCTGCTAAAGTAAAAGCAATACGAGAAATGCCTGAACCGAGAACGGAGAAAGAGGTTCGTGGTTTCTTAGGTAGATTGAACTACATTTCACGGTTCATATCTCATCTAACAGCCACGTGTGAGCCAATATTCAAGTTATTGAGAAAAGATCAAACGGTCAGGTGGAATAATGATTGCCAAGCGGCATTTGAAAGGATAAAAGAGTATTTGCAGGAACCTCCGATTCTGATGCCTCCTGTGGAGGGACGACCGTTAATTCTGTATTTGACAGTCCTCGAGGGGTCTATGGGGTGCGTATTGGGGCAGCATGACGAGTCTGGTCGAAAAGAGCATGCCATATACTACCTTAGCAAAAAGTTTACCGACTATGAAACAAGATATTCACTGCTCGAAAAAACTTGTTGTGCTTTGGTCTGGGCTGCTCGCCGACTGAGGCAGTATATGTTGGTTCATACCACTTTATTGATTTCCAAGATGGATCCAATCAAGTACATTTTTGAGAAGCCAGCATTGACCGGACGGGTTGCTAGATGGCAAATGATTTTGACTGAGTATGATATACAGTATACTTCTCAGAAAGCAATCAAGAGGAGTGTATTGTCTGATTACCTCGCCCAGCAACCTATTGAGGATTATCAACCGATGAAGTTTGAGTTCCCTGATGAGGACATCATGTTTCTCAAATCAAAAGATTGCGAGGAACCAATCCCGGAGGAGGGGCCTGACCCTGAATCCGAATGGATTTTGATGTTTGATGGGGCCGTTAATGTGAATGGTAGTGGTGTTGGTGTTGTTTTGGTTACGCCGAAAGGATCCCACATTCCTTTTGCTGCCCGGCTAACATTTGAGTGCACCAACAACGTGGCTGAATACGAAGCTTGTATCCTGGGGATTGAAGAGGCGATTGATTTGAGGATCAAGAACCTTGTTATATATGGAGATTCAGCTTTGGTTGTGAATCAGGTTAACGGAAAATGGTATACGCATCAATCTCATTTAATTCCATATCGGGATTATACGAGGAGATTGTTGACGTTTTTCACCAAGGTGGTATTGCATCATGTGCCGAGAGAATAGAACCCTTTAGCGGATGCTTTGGCTACTCTGGATGCCTTGATTAAGGTGCAGTGGTGGAATCAGTTCCCAAGTGTTGAGGTGGGACGTTTGGATAGACCGGCTTATGTGTTTGTTGTTGACACAGCGCCTGACGATGAGAAGCCGTGGTATTACGATATCAAGCGCTATTTGGAGACCCAAGAATATCCTGAGGGAGCATCCAAGAAGGACCGAAAGACTCTGCGGAGGTTGGCCATGGTGTTTTACTTGAATAAGGATGGGGTCTTGTACAAGCAGAATTTTGATTAGGTCTTGCTTAGATGTGTTGATGATAAAGAAGCAAGCCAATTGATGAAAGAGGTTCACGAGGGGTCGCTCGGTACCCATGCCAGTGGGAATGCAATGGTGAAGAAGCTGTTGAGGGCTGGTTATTATTGGATGACAATGGAGGCCCAATGTTTCAATTTTGTGCGGAAGTGTCATAAATGCCAGATTTATGCTGACAAGGTGCACGTGCCTCCGAATCCGTTGAGTTTGATATCGTCTCCGTGGCCGTTTACTATGTGGGGCATCGATATGATTGGGAAGATTGAGCCTACGGCTTCGAATGGGCATCGGTTCATATTAGTGGCTATTGATTACTTCACCAAGTGGGTGGAAGCAGCCTCTTATGCAAACGTGACGAAGCAGGTTGTCACCAGATTTCTGAAGAGAGATATTATTCGCAGATATGGGGTTCCCGAGAGAATCATTATTGATAATGGTTCTAATTTGAACAATAAGATGATGGCAGAACTGTGCCGGGAATTCAAGATCGAGCATCACAATTCTTCTCCTTATCGTCCGAAGATGAATGGGGCGGTCGAGGCAACCAATAAGAATATAAAGAAGATTGTGCAGAAGATGGTCGTGACCTATAAAGATTGGCATGAGATGTTGCCATTTGCATTGCATGGGTATAGAACTTCGGTGCGTACTTCTACTGGGGCAACACCTTTCTCGTTGGTATATGGAATGGAAGTCGTGCTACCGATTGAGGTTCAAATTCCCTCTTATAGAGTCCTGATGGACGTGAAATTGCAAGAGGCTGAATGGGTAAGGACTCAGTATGAAGAGTTGAGCCTGATTGAGGAAAAGAGGCTGGCGGCCATCTGTCATGGGCAGTTATACCAGCAGCGGATGAAGCGTGCTTTTGACCGAAAGGTGCGACCTCGTGTGTATCATGTGGGAGATTTGGTGCTGAAAAGGATCCTTCCTCCTCAAAACGATCGTAGGGGCAAGTGGACACTCAATTATGAAGGTCCATTCGTGGTCAAGAAGGTTTTCTCTGGCGGAGCCTTGTTGTTGACGACCATGGATGGCGAGGATTTTCCATCCCCTGTGAATGCGGACGCAGTTAAAAAATACTTCGTATAAAGAGACCCGCTGGACGAAAAGAACAAAATAGTCCAGGCAAAAAAGGGCATCCCGGCGAACAAAAAAAAATGATGAAAATGTTCGGGCAAAAATTAGGGATAAAAAAAACTGTACACCCGGCAAGTCGAAAACCCCACAAGGGCGGCTTGGGCAAAAAAGGGTATCCCGGTGGACTGAAAACCCGAAAGGGCGGTCCAGGCAAAAGAGGGATTGAAACGAACAACTGCGTCTAGCATGATCGTTTACTTTGGATATGACATGGATAATCCCCGGTAGGGAGCATTCGGAAACGTCTTTTTCAGAAGGCAGAAAGCATGGAGAGTCTGAGGACATATGGGGTGTAACCGAGTTGGAACTCGATGAGATCACGGTTTCACATTGCCATTAGGATAGATTTTCCTTTTGTGCGCAATTACCTCTTTTCAGGAATTACTTCCTTTGTATTGCTCAGTTATGAGCCACACTTTTTCAATCAATAAAATGCATATTCAGTCAAATAATTTTGTTTTTGTTTTCATTACCGCTTTGATTGCAAAAACATCCAATTGTTTGTGATAAAGAATCTTTGCATTTTAAGACATACAGGTCCCTTCCAATACGTGTTTATAAGATTGAAAACTTGAAATCTTATTTGGAAGGTTGAGTGACCCAAGTGTTGAAATTTTGGCATGCCTGGGGCACGTTTTTATCTAACGATCTTTGTTGCAAGTGCTGTTAGATATTTTCACTCACTTGCAGGTTGTGATGTGGAGCTTTTGACAAAGGATCCCCGTGGAGTCCACTCAGGGATCGAGGAATGGTGGAAAGACGGCGAGGGATGACGACGATCCTGAATATTAATCAAGAAGACTCTTCAAAGTCTGAAGAATTGGAAAGATGATACCAATCCAAGGGGGTTCGATCTCCGTCGAGTACGGAGGAGGCGAGAATACAAGGTGATGAATCAGAAAAGTCCAGACGAGTCTGGGAGCTCTCAAAAGTGGGAAGCTGACACTGGATTTGGATGTTGAATACCAGGGTTCGACGAGTCGACGGGTGTTCTGTGCCAGAATTTCCTTGTTTCCCCAAGCAGAGGCGGGATTGTTATCTCCCCAGCAGATTCAAGGTTTGAGTCTTCCCTAGCAGGGTCGGGATGGTTATCTCCCCAGCAGGTTTCAGATTGATGTTTCCTCAGCAGCCAGGCCTGAAGGTTGCTATTTCCCTAGCGGAGGCGTCCGTTGCTGGCTTTTTCCCCAGCAAGGCAAAGACCGTTGTTTCCCCACAGAGTGCGTTGGTGGTTTATTCCCCAGCGAGGTCCCCAAGTGGATCGGGTTCCGTGGAGGTCATCCCTGGTAAGGGTGATTCTTTCCCAGCAGCAGTGCTATTCCCCAGCAGGGTGGAGATTGGAGTGTTGTCGAGTTCCTCAGCGGAGTGCCTTGAGCTCCCCAGAAGAGTCCCTTGGGGGGGATGCTTTTTATGCATTCATCATGTAGATAAGCATAGCATATTGCATAGCTAAATGCGTAGCATTTCCATAATTATGGAGCATTACGCTAAAAATCATCATGCATCAGCATTGCAAGCATAGGCTAGTCTCAAGCCGTGGTTACTGTTTGAGAGGTGGTTTCGCCCGAGGGTGGAGATGTTGCTCCGAGGAGTTTGGCATCGTGATTTTGAATCAACAGTATTCCCCGGTAGTGCGATATTGGAGGAAGGATTTCTGTCGGGCGGAGATGGAAAAGATAATCCAAGGAGTTTCAGGGTCCAAAAAGTAAAGAAAAGAGAAAGAGATAATCCCCAGCTGAGCGCAATTTGTTTGTTTGCTAGGGTTGAATGGAGGATAGCATGCTCATGGCTTGTTATCCCCAACATGGGTCGTTGGCACGTGTGCCGCCTCATTTATCACTATTTATTATTTCTGCCGATGATGACAGGCATGACGAGTCTTTCGGGTATTCAGACCGATGTGGCACTCAGGCCAGTTTCCGATTTTCAGATCGAAGAATTTCCGACGTTCAGGTCGAAGCACTTATGGCACTCAGGCCAGTTTCCGATTTTCAGATCGAAGAAGTTTCCGACGTTCAGGTCGAAACACTTATGGCACTCAGGCCAGTTTCCGATTTTCAGGTCGAAGAAGTTTTTCCGACGATCAGGTCGAGGTACTTGTGGCACTCAGGCCAGTTTCCGATTTTCAGGTAGGAAAGAGCATGCCATCTACTACCTGAGTAACAAATTCACATATTGCGAGTTGAGATACTCAATGCTTGAAAAAACATGTTGTGCACTTGCATGGGCTGCGAAGCGATTGAGACAATACATGCTGTCTCACACGACCTTACTGATCTCCAAAATGGATTCGGTCAAGTATATATTTGAGAAGCCAGCTCTCACTGGAAGAGTTGCTCGTTGGCAAATGGTACTGACAGAGTAGACATCCAGTATACTTCCCAGAAAGCCATCAAGGGGAGTATTCTGTCAAACTATCTTGCTCAACATCCGGTTGAAGATTATGAGCCGATGAAGTTTGATTTTCCAGATGAAGACATCATGTTCCTCAAGATGAAAGACTGTGAAGAGCCAGTTGTTGAAGAGGGACCTGATCCAGACGAAAAGTGGACTTTAATGTTTGATGGGGCCGTCAACGCCAGAGGAAGTGGAATTGGTGCTGTCATTACAACTCCGAAAGGTGCCCACATGCCTTTCACCGCTCGTCTGACTTTCGAGTGCACCAATAATGAAGCTGAGTATGAAGCCTGTATCTTGGGTATTGAGCAAGCCATTGATTTGAGAATCAAGACTTTGGACATCTTTGGAGATTCAGCTATGGTAATCAATCAAGTGAATGGTGATTGGAACACTCTCCAACCTACTCTGGTCCCCTATAGAGATTACACGAGAAGACTGCTGACTTTCTTCACAACAGTAAAGTTGTACCATATACCTCGTGATGAGAACCAGATGGCAGATGCTCTTGCTACTCTATCCTCCATTATCAACGTGATTCGGTGGAACCATGCTCCCAAGATCGACGTGATGCGCCTTGATAGGGCCGCTTATGTGTTTGCTGCTGAACTGGTAGTTGATGACAAGCCCTGGTATCACGACATCAAGTGCTTTCTGAAGAATCAAGAGTACCCTGCAGGGGCATCCAACAATGATAGAAAGACTTTGAGAAGATTGGCAGGCAATTTCTTCTTGAACAAAGACGATGTTCTGTATAAGAGGAACTTCGACATGGTTTTGCTCAGATGCGTGGACAGACACGAAGCAGACATGTTAATGCAGGAAGTTCATGAAGGCTCCTTCGATACTCATGCCGGCGGACATGCAATGGCTAAGAAATTGTTGAGAGCAGGTTATTACTAGATGACCATGGAATCTGATTGTTTCAAATATGCTCGGAAGTGCCATAAATTCCAGATTTATGCTGATAAGGTGCATGTGTCGCCGAATCCTTTGAATGTGATGTCTTCGCCGTGGCCTTTCGCTATGTGGGGCATCGATATGATTGGAAGGATTGAGTCGGCTGCTTCCAATGGGCATCGCTTCATCCTTGTTACCATCGACTATTTCACCAAGTGGGTCGAAGCAGCGTCATTTGCGAAGGTCACCAGACATGTGGTTGCCCGATTCATCAAGAAAGAAATCATTTGTTGCTATGGGATTCCCGAAAGAATCATTACTGATAATGGTTCTAATCTCAACAACAAAATGATGAAGGAGTTGTGCCAGAACTTCAACATTCAGCATCACAATTCTTCCCCTTACCGCCCTAAGATGAACGGTGATGTTGAAGCGGCAAATAAGAACATAAAGAAGATTGTGCAGAAGATGGTCGTTACGTACAGAGATTGGCATGAGATGCTACCCTTCGCCTTGCATGGGTACCGTACTTCAGTACGTACATCGACCGGGGCAACCCCTTACTCCCTTGTGTATGGTATAGAAGCAATCCTACCTGTTGAAGTGGAGATTCCTTCTCTAAGAGTCCTATTGGATGTCAAGTTAGACGAAGTTGAATGGATTCGGACAAGGTTCAATGAGTTGAGTCTTATCGAAGAGAAACGAATGGCAGCCATTTGTCATGGGCAGTTGTATCAAAGTCGGATGAAGAGAGCCTTTGATCAGAAAGTGCGTCCTCGATGCTTCCAGGTCGAAGATTTGGTGTTGAAAAGGATCCTTCCTCCTCAGACAGATCACAGGGTCAAGTGGACTCCTAACTATGATGGACCGTATATTGTCACCAAGGTTTTTGATGGTGGGGCCTTAATGCTTGCAACGATGGATGGTGAAAACTTCACTCCCGCGGTGAACTCAGAAGCAGTTAAAAAATACTTCGCATGTGTAACACCTCAAAATTTGCCCTCCTCTCTTGGGACTAGCTTAGCATATTGCATTTTCATTTTACAGGACTTTAGGCATTACATATTGCATATCATGTGGGAACAAGCAAGTCATCCTCCAAAGTCTTTCTCAGAAGATGGAGAGGTTAAGAGATGCAAGCCTGAGGGTCTTATTGAATTGATCACCAATCATCTGAGGTTTGTGCTTCAATTAGGGTTTCTTGGTTCCTCAAGGAGATTGAGTATTATCTTGGTTGAAATGGTACATCATCATCATCATGGTTCATTATTCCTGATCAGGTTCCTTGGGATTAGGGTTTTGACCTCTGGTCAACCCTAATCAGTTGCATTCTTCTAGTCAGGGTTTTGCAAGGAGATGAGGTCTTTCTTGAGATGGAGATCATCATATGATTTTATGGAGCTTGTATAAGCTAGGGTTTCATGGTGGAGCCATTTCATCAAGTGGTTAAGGCTCAGAACTCCTCAGTACATGACCAAGTCATCTGTCAACCACAAAAGTCAACTGCAAAGTCAACTGTTGGATTTGGGGGTGGGAAGTAAGTAGAAATACTCCATTCATGTTCAAACAAGTCTCATTTGACATTTCAAACACTCACTTTGAAGAATTTAAAGTCAGGTCAAAACTTGCCAAAAATAGAAAGTGACCTGTAATTTGAACTTGCCAAAAATGGAAAGGTTTTCAACTCAAGATTACATCATCAAGAAAGCTTCAAATGAATTTTTGTTAAACATGAAAGTTGTAGATCTTTCTCTCCCATTTCCAAAAAGTCCAAGATCATCAATTTCTCATGTGTGGTTAAGAAGATATGACCAAAACATGACAAGGTGTACATGGAACTTCAAATGAGCATAACTTCTCAACCATAACTCCAAATTGGATGGCTCTTTTTGCATTGCTCTTATTTTGATCTCTAGTTCCCAAATCTTGCATTACATGACATGCATTATCATCACATGAATATTTGGAAATTCACTTGATTTTTGGAGGGAAAATATGGAATTTAAAATTTGTGCATTATTTGAACATTGTGCCATTGCCTTTAGCTCCAAAACAGATTTTTGAGTAAAAATGAATCACAATTCGTGTACTGTTCACATGCATTTTCATGCATAAGTGTGAAAATCCCAATTTGCATTTACACCTCATATTTGTTAATTCCATTTGCATTGGCTTAAACTTGATTAAGGCATGATTAGTAGAACATATATAAGCCTAATCTCTAACTGTTTTTCAGTTTAACAATCACAATTTCAGATCTAGATCCAAAACTCCAAATTTTTCTCTCACTTTTTTCTTGCATTTTTTTTCACATTCAATCCTTTCCTCTTGCTTGATCCTTGTTTCTGAGTTATTCTTGAGCAGGTTTACACGTGGAGTTGAAGAAAACAGTGCAGCATTGAAGCATTTTTGAAGATTGAAGCAACAATGGTGAATCAAGATTCTGGCAAGATCGTGCACAATTGAGCTGCGTTTTCTCTTCCAATCACTTGTACAAGCATTGTAGAAGAACTGTTGAGCATCACAAGGCCTGAACTCATCCAATTCCAGTTCTGCTTCTCCAAGAGGTTACAGAATCGATCTCTTTATTTCTTAAAATTCTTATACTATTGTGATAGATCTAAGTATGCTGAGTAGTTTAAGCTTTGAATCGTGCAAATCCATGCTGTTTTGAGTGAGATATGGCTGTTTGAATTTTTGTTGATGAATCTTCTTCACTTCGATCCATGCATGTTTGGTTGTTTCTTGTTGATTTGTTTGTGGATTCATGATGTATGATGAAAGATCTACACGATGCCATGCGTGTTTTTAATTGCTGGACACTTTGAAATTTTCTGGAAAAAAATGGATGAAGATCTTCATGATCTTCATCGTGTTCTTCATGTGTTCATGCACTCTCCAGATTACCTGCGAATTTTATTGTGAAACGCATACGTCTTCCTGCGGATTTTGTTACGTGTTCATGCATATTACCTGCGGATTATTTAAATGCCATGCATGCGCGCGCTAGGGTTTGAGCTGATACAGTGTCGTTTCAGCCTTGGCGCGCTTCAGTTCAATTTGTGACCTACTTCGATTCCGGCCGGTGCACAATTATTCAAATGTTGCTGATTTTACATTTCCCTCCATCATTCATACCATGCTTCACATATCATTTTTTTATTTTTTTCATCATCTTTAAAAATTCATATTAAATTGAATAATCATCCAAAAATTGCCAGGTTTTTTGCATTGTGTTGCATTTTTTGTCTATTATTTTTTTATCATTAATTCCAAAATTGTGCTTGGCTGGATTATTTTTGGTGCTAGGAGACTTGAACATGTATCCATTTTGTACCTTGCTTTGCTTATACATTTGTGAAATGCTGGTTTTTGATCCAATGCTCATGAAATTTTGCATGATGAAACTAGACTCATTGCTTGACATTTTGGTGTTGATTTGGTATTTTTATCAATTGTCATCTCTGTTTTATGATTATGCTAAGTTAGGTGTGACAATTTGTGTCACACCTTGTGGTATTCAACTTGATTGATATGTTTGCCATGCCAAATGATATCCAATTGCCTTGATTTTTTGTATGATGCATGCTATGGATGTTGTGAATGCTCATGATTTTTGTTGGTATTTTTGGAATCATTTCTGATTTGATTGAGATTTTTCCTTCTGGTTGGTCACATTTGAGCTTCCAAATTGCCTTGAACTTCATTTGATCACAAAATGCTTGTTCCTTATCCAATGAATGTGAATTTTTGCACACTATTTCTAGACATGTTGAATGTTGTTTTGGCTTTAGTTTGAGGTTTTTACCTTGATCCATCTCTGTTTTATGCCTATGCTAATTTGGTGTGACAATTGGTGTCACACATGTGCTTGTTGTGCTTGTCTTGACTTATGCTATGTGATTACCATGCCTAATGATGTCCAATGCCTTTAATTTTTTGTGTAATGATCATGTTTTATGTCCTGTTTACTCATGAATTTTGCCAAGATTATTTGAATCATTTTTGATTTAATGTGCATTTGTTTATTCTGATGTCACAATGTGGTCACAAGTTGTATACCTTGCCATGTTTGGTTCATGAAATGCTTTTGGTTAATGATATTGATATGGGACCTTTTGATTTGTGCTCTTGATTGGATAAGGTTAATTCATGTTAAATTTCATGTTCTGTTTTGAATGTTTGACCTACTTTTGACCCTAGGCTTTGACCTAGTGGTTGGGACTCACTGTTTGGATTGTGGATTTCAGGTTAAGAAGCACATTGCCATGATTGGAGTTGCACACTCGTTTGAGTTGATTAGTTGATTGATGTTGGATAATATTGAGTTGTTTTGTAGGTTTTGAGAACAAGTTCCATTGAGCTTGTGCCTTGCACATTGTTGCCTGATGCTTTGACTATATGTCTGATTGTGTGATTGACTGTTGTCTGTCTGTTTGATTGACTTGTAAACTGATTGGTTTAGATTTTTTTCAGGTACCTAAGTTGCTTTGAGTTCTTTGAACTTGCTTTGCTAGCTTGTGGGTTGCTTAACCTAGGTATAACTCTCTGACTTCATGTAGTCTGGAAGACCTGTCCTGTTATGTGGGCAGGCACCTGTCTGAAGCCCTCCTTAAGAGGCAATGCTTGTGAATGTTTACTTTTGTGCCAAGCAGGTAAAGACCTCTTAAGAGGCAATTGGCAGATAAAAGAGATGTGTAATCCATCCCCTGCTATTCAGTGTGTCATCCACTTTGCTCACACACCTCGTGTTGATGCATTGTGGATAATAGCCCAAGATCTCTGTTGTGTCAGTCATCTGTGGAGAAGAGTTCCTACATTCTGAACTCCCACATTTTCTATTTTGAGTCAAGCTCTCCCAGGCCAGGGATAAGAGCTGTGAGGTCTTACCCTCACTTCCCATTTCATCTGCTTCATCCTAACTCTCAATGTTAGGGTTAAGAGCTAACTACACTCGATTACAGTTGGCTTGTGTTTCACAGCCTTACCTTGTTTGAGCCCAATTGTTTGCATATAGTGTGTGTGCTTGCTTTGTGTGCTTGTATGTATTTGCTTGTGCTGTTTAGGATAGCTTGCTTCCTGTGCAAGTTAGATAGAAACCTCAACCTAGGACCATTGTGGATTGCATGATAACTATTAGGCTCGAGTCAGTCTCCCTTCTAGTTTGTCATTTCCCTGTCTCTGGTTAGGTTAGAAGTTCTTCCCCTATTAAGGGGAACTACGTCGCCCTGATCCTCATACCAGATGAGGTACGTAGGCAGGAGATCGTGCGAGATCTCTCCGGGCACCCTTTTTCTTTTTGTGTGTGTTTGGTTGACAGCTAGCAGGCTCGAGTACCAGACTCCCTTTAGCTTGTTTGTTCAACTTTTTTGTTGCTTTTGACGACTCAGCGTCCGGTTAACCTCTTGTTTGCTTGGAGTCTGATGTAAGTCCAGCGATGGGCAGTTGGTTTCCGGTGTGTGTTTGTTTGTTTGGAGTCTGATGTAAGTCCAGCGATTGGCATTCGGTTTCCAGTTTGTGTTTGTGTTTTTGTTCTGACGCCTCAGCGTCTGCGCGTGTGTTTTGTTTCGGTGTGCGTGAGCCGAACTACGGTAGCTCTGATTCTCATTCCAGATGAGATACGTAGGCATAGGATGCGATATCCTAGCGAGCCCGTTCACTTCTCTTTCCATCTGTGTTTTATTCCAGCGTGTGTGCATTCTTTGAGCGGTTTGAGCAACCTTATTCTATCTTTCTGAGCGTGGATCCCGTCGAGTACGACGAATGCGTAGGGGTGCTAATACCTTCCCTTCGCATAACCGACTCCCGATCCCATCTCTCTCTGGTCGCGAGACCATGTCTTTTCTAGGTTTACTTCGAGCGTTCCCTTTCCCTCTTTTGGGATAAATAACGCACGGTGGCGGCTCTGTTTGTTTTGTTTTCTGCCAGTTGATTTTCGCGGATGCGACAGCATGAAATAGACCCGCTGGACAATAAAAAGAGTAGTCCAGGCAAAAATGGGCATCCCGGCGAACCAAGAAAATGAAAAAGTTTCGGGCAAAAATTAGGGATTAAAAGTGAAAAGATTGTACACCCGGTAAGTTGAAAACCTGAAAAGGCAACTTAGGCAAAAATGGGTATCCCGGTGGATTGAAAACCCGAAAAGGGCGATCCAGGCAAAAGTTAGGGATTAAGCGAATGACTGCGTTCTGAGTAGTTCTGAATCTCATCTCGTGTCAATGACTGGAAACTTTTGAAGGATAGGAAACAGTCCAATCACTCTTTCAGAAAGCTGATCATCTGGAGGATCTTGAAGACGAGCAAGTCATAGCAGAATTGGAACCCAATAGAAATCCATTTCACATTGCCATTAGATTAATGTCTGTTTTTATCTGTTGTGCGATTACCTCTTTCCAGGGATTGCTTCCTGATGTAAATTCCTATTCAGAGGTCGTTCAATCAATAAAATCATGTTATTCAGTATATCTCTGTTTTCATTTTCATTTTTCTGTTTTATTTGCAAAAATGACGTCCGAATTTTTTGATAAACATTGCATCATGACACATAAGAGCTTTACAGGTACATGCGTAATAAACATTTAAAATTGCTGTAAATTTTAAGTGCTTTGGATCGTCTATTCAGAACAGGTACCCTCAGGGCATTTCCTTAAAATCCCCTGCAGATGATCGTGAATGTTTTCCCCAGTGAAGTCGCCAACAGACGAATTCTGTATCTTATCCCTGCAGAGTTGATCAGAGCGTTGGATTCTTCAATCCCCAGCAGGTTCTCACCACTGTACCTCCCCCCAAGCGGTGGTTTCAGATTATACACTCTCCAGTAGAGTTGACAGTGTCAGACTATATACCCCCAGCGGAGTTGACAGTGCCAGACTGTATCTTCCCAGCAGAAGCGGCTGCTCCTCAGAGTTCGAGGCCAGATCGATAATCTCAATGCCAGATCCATGGTTTCTTTCCTTAAAGCAGAACCTCGGTACCGTATCGGTGTTTGCTTCCCCTACTGAGTCATCTCTCGCAGATCGTGGTTGCCAGAACCACTATCGCTTTCCCCAACAGCAGGTTTTCAGTGTCGTTCTCTCCCTAGTTAGAATCTCGGTATTTCTTCATTGCTAGAACACCATGTGGCGGGTCACTTCCCCACAGAACTATTTGCGTTGTGCATCTCCAGAAGCCTTGCCAGGGTCCAGAAGATGGTGATCATTTCCCCAGCAGATCCCGTTGCCTCAGTTTGGCATTCTACCCAGCATTTCGCATCTCTGCATGTAGAATCATATTGCATTGCAAATCGCGTAGCATTTCCATTTTCATGGAGCATTACGCCATTGAAAAATTCAAACATACGCATGTAAGCATAAAACATTCTCGGTATCCCAAGTGATAAGCCAGAAGTTGTTTCCAGTACTCAGACTGAAGATTGTTCATGACTTACCTTTATTATCCCTAGCAAGTGTCATTGGCCCATGCGCCACCTCTATTATCGTTCCCTATTTCTGCCGATGCTGACAGGCATGAAGTTTCCGGTATTCAGACCGAAGTGGCATTCAGGCCAGTTTTCCGATGTTCAGATTGAAGAAGTTTCCGACGTTCAGGTCGATGCAACTTGTGGCGTTCAGGCCAGTTTTCCGATGTTCAGATCGAAGAAGTTTCCGACATTCAGGTCGATGCAACTTGCGGCATTCAGGCCAATTTTCCGATATTCAGATCGAAGTGGCATTCAGGCCAAGTTTCCGGTATTCAGACCGAAGTGGCATTCAGGCCAATTTTCTGATATTCAGACCGAAGTGGCGTTTATGCCAGTTTTTCGATGTTCAGATCGAAGAAGTTTCCGACGTTCAGGTCGATGCAACTTGTGGCGTTCAGGCCAGTTTTCCGATGTTCAGATCGAAGAAGTTTCTGACGTTCAGGTCGATGCAACTTGTGGCGTTCAGGCTAGTTTTCCGATGTTCAGGTCGATGCAACTTGTGGCGTTCAGGCCAGTTTTCCGATGTTCAGATCGAAGAAGTTTCCGACGTTCAGGTCGATGCAACTTGTGGCGTTCAGGCCAGTTTTCCGATGTTCAGATCGAAGAAGTTTCCTACGTTCAGGTCGATGCAACTTGTGGCATCCAGGCCAATTTTCCGATGTTCAGATCGAAGAAGTTTCCGACGTTCAGGTCGACGCAACTTGTGGCATTCAGGTCAGCCTCTCGGTGTTCAGACCGATATTAATAATCTCATATCTCCCGATGTTCAGATCGAAGTCATTTCCAGTATTCAGACTGATGAGCGGCATTCAGGCCATGGTTATTTCTGTGTTACCATTTATTTTGGTATCTAGGTTAACATTCTTTTTCGGTATTCAGACTGACTCTCACCGTACCAGACGGATTCTTCTTTCAAGACCACCTCTTTGCCGATTCTGACAGGCATTGTTACTTCACTTCACTTCAGTGCAAATTTTTGGGCTTTTATTGTATTCAATCCCTTGATACCTCGAAAGCACGAAAGTCGTTGATATCTTCTTTCCAGGTCTCTAGTTGATTGAATAGGGGCAGCTGTAATACCCCAAAATTTACCCTTCATTTTTCCTGGAAGCATACGCTTTACACCTCATGCATGCATTCATTTTTAGGTCATTTAGCATTTGCATTTCATCATGGCAATCGGAATCGGATCCAAGAAGCTTGAACATCATCCAGGACACTTTGTGGGCTCTATTTAGATGATCAGTCAACACAAGGGAAAGACTTGAGTTACTTCCAACAGGGGTCTATTCGTCTGTCAAAACGTTAATCTTGAAGGAGCAAAGGTTTGTTCATGAGCTGTCATGCTCGCTAGGCGAAGCCCACGTGTTTTGAAAAAAAACGAAAAACGAAAAAAAAAAAATAAAAAAAAATAAAAAAAAGATAATAAATAAATAAATAAAAGAAAAATCTTGGACTTGGACCTCTCTCATTTGAGCCCACAGGTCCACAAAAATCAGGTTATAAATTCAGAGTTTCAGTGAAACAAAAGGCAATTATATTCTTATTACCCTGGCTGGAAAAAGATAGTGACAGAAGAGCTAACAGAGTTCAAAGCAGCCTCCAAACCCTAAAGGGAACTCAACTGCACAGAATCACCTCTGCCTCACATAAACCCTAAAGATTGTTTTGTAAACCTCACGGATGCAACTCAATTTCAATCAAGCTCTCCAATCAGGTTTTCCCTTATTCCCATTACCTTTGAGCTTTGAATTTGAATACTCTGAATGTTTGAGGTATTATGGGTGAATTTGATACCCTTTTGATGCATGTCTTTTTTGTGAATTTTAATGGCATGATTCATGTGGTTACATTTTGATTTGGGGGCAACCCTTGATTACCCTTTTTTTTTGTCTCTAACCTGTTTGTTGAGTTTTTGTGAGGGCTCACATGACTTTTACAGAGATGGTTTGCCTGGTGTTCCACTTTATTTGTGGGATACCGCCTAGAGGTTTCATTCCGATTACCTGTACTGACTCACTTTCTTTGATGGTGTTAGCTTGGAAGGATCTCAGGGTTTCCTTGTTCCGTTAATTACTATTACTTCGGATCTTTATCCGTGTGGTACCTTTTACATTTTTCCCGCATTTTACTACTTTCCTAGCTGGAAGACCTCGATAGAAGGCAATGTTTTTGTGTGTTTATTTTTCTTTTACAGGTTCCTTCGTCAAGGACTGCCTTTCCGCATGAGCATCCCAAACCCTAATCCTTCATTGATTTTTCTTCTCCTAAACACACGTTTACTCCTTCTACTATAGGTGAGTAAGTCTCCAAAGGTCGAGCATCTGGTAGATTGCATAACAACGTCGTTCGTCCAAAACCCAATCCATAACCCCGTAGTTAGCCGAACTACGGCTTGCTCTGATTCTCATTTCAGATGAGATATGTAGGCATAAGACGCGATGTCTTAGCGAGCACACATCCCTCAAACCCATAGGTCAACCGAGCTACGAAGACTCTGATTCTCATATTCAGATGAGATACGTATGCAGTGGATGCGACATCCGCGCGAGTCATTTTCATTTAACCCCTTTTTAGTAAACAGCACAAGATAAACTCACACCCTTTAGACAAGAACTACAAAAGTGGATCCCGTAGAGTACTACTGATGCGTAGGGGTGCTAATATCTTCCCTTCGCATAACCGACTCCCAAACCCAAGATTTGGTTGCGAGATCTTGTCTTTTCCTTTCCTCTTTTCAGGTTTACTTCGAGCGTTTCCTTTCCCTCCTTTGGGATAAATAACGCACGGTGGAGACTCTTCTGTCATTTTCTTTCGCCGGTTGTTTTTTCGCACACTGTATTTTTCAGGTTGCGACACACATCTAGGGCACAAGCAAACTTGCGAACCCTTATTCTTGCATCGATACAGGAAATCTACCAAATCTTCATCAGCCCTTGGGTAGACTTCAGCTATGTCGATATCTGGGTTTTCACCAGTTTGCTCCAGCATGCCGGCCTCATCGTATTCGGTGATCTCGACCATGTTGATCTCGACTGGCTCCACGAATAGAGCTTCCTCCTGGTGGAGAGGGTCAGCGTCGATCTTCATTCTGCGGCCAGCAAATTTCAGCCTGCCTTCTTGAATCGCTTTCTGAACCAGATCCCTAAAAAGGTAACAATTAGAGGTATTATGACCAAGATAATTATGATACTTACAAAATCCTCTTTTCTGTCTTTGTTCTAATGATGGTATTTTAGTACCAGGTGGCACCACCATTTGGCCATCTTTAACTAACAAATCAAAAATTTCCTCATACTTTGTCACATCAAAAGTATAAGTTTTCGAAGGGAATTTTGGATTGTTTTCGACAGGATTTTTTCCTTGCGCGGGAAGTAATGATCGACACTCATAGGAAGATCCTGACTTTAACTCAGCCACATCAATTTCTAATTCGGTCGATGAGGTATAATCAGCCTCATATATTGGATCCGTCGCGTCATATTCGACAAACGCTACTTTTTATTTCTTAGCCTTATTATGTCTAACCTTTTCTAACCTTAGTCGTTCGAGATGTCGAACTCTATCAGCCAATTGTGACATACTCTTCACAAAAGTTTGGTCTATTTTCTTCCTAATGGAATAATCTAACCCCCCAACAGCCATCTGAACAAGTTCATGTTTTGGTACTTGCGTAAAACACCTGGCCTTTAATGATCTGAATCTATTCAGATAATCGCCAATGCTCTCAGCAAACCTTCTCTTAATACTAGACAATTCTGCCAAACTAATTTTGGAGTGTCCTTCGTAAAATTGTTCATGGAACTTCTTTTTTAACTTGGCCCATGAATCTATCGAACTTGGGGCCAAAGAAGTGAACCATGTGAAGGCAACCTTAGTGTCGCAACCTGAAAAAGGAGATGCGAAAAAACAACCGGCAAGAAAGAAGTGACAGAAGACTCGCCACCGTGCGTTATTTATCCCAAAGGAGGGAAAGGAAACGCTCGAAGTAAACCTGGAAAAAAAAGGAAAGGAAAAGACAAGGTCTCGCAACCAAATCTTGGGTTCGGGAGTCGATTATGCGAAGGGAAGGTATTAGCACCCCTACGCATCTGTAGTACTCTACGGGATCCACTCTTGTGGTTCTTGTCTAAAGGGTGTGGGTTTATCTAATGTACTATTTGCTAAAAGAGGGGGTCAAAAGAAAATGACTCGCACGGATATCGCATCCACTGCATACGTATCTCATCTGGATATGAGAATCAGAGTCTTCGTAGCTCGGCTGCCTATGGGCTAAAGAGGAGTGTGCTCGCTAAGATATCGCGTCTTATGCCTACGTATCTCATCTGGAATGAGAATCAGAGCAAATCGTAGTTCGGCTACCTACGGGTTAAGGGTTGTGTTTTTTAGATGAACGATGTTACTACACAATCTACCGAATGCTCGACCTTTTGAGACTTACTCGCCTGTAGTAGAAGGAGTTAACGTGTTCTTAGGAGAAGAAAAATCAATGAGTTTGTTTGGGTTTTAGGAATGCTCATGCAAAAAAGGAAGTCCTAGACGAAGGAACAGTGCTACCTTAATTGACATGCAAACGAGAGACTATACGAAGCCTAGCAATCCTATGGGGAGACGATCACACCATACAAAACAAACATGCATAAAGTAAAATGCCACGAAGGGGGCTCAAACCTACATGGGTAGGGCTTTAGTCAAGAGGGGTCATATCAACCTCGACAAACAAGCCATGGAATAGGTAATCAAATGGGCTCTTAACCACTGACATTGAACGTCAGGGTGAGCAGATTAAAAAGGTAATGAGAATAAGACCTCATAGCTCTTAACCCTGGACAGGGTGAGCTCATGACAAAAAGTGGGGATTCAGAAAGGTGGAACCCTCTCCACTGACTGACCGAGATCTTGGGCTTTTGTTCTGAAGCATCAGCACGTAGTGCGAGCATAAAGAACGACACATTGAATAACGGGGGATTGATTACTAATCCCTTTTATCCGTCAATTGCCTCTTCGTGGAGGTCTTTAGCACTGATGCCTCTTCTTGGAGGTCTTTGGGCACAAAAGTAAACAAACAAAAGAAAACATTGCCTCCTATTGAGGTCTTCCAGCTAAGAAAGCGGTAAAATGCGGGAAAGATAAAGGATCAAGAGGTCTACCACACGGATAACGATCCGAAGTAATAACAGCTAAAGAAATAAGAAACCCAGAGATCTCTCGAGCTGGCACCATCAAAGAAAGCAAGTCAATACAGGTAATCAGAATAAATCTCCAAATGGTATCCCACAAATAAAGTGGAATGCCAAGCAAGCTATCCTTTCAGGAGTCATGTGAGCCCTCACAAAAAACTCAACAAATAGGTTAGAGTGACAAGATGGGGTGCAATCAAGAGTTGCCCCAAATCAAAATGTAACCACATGAATCATGCCATTAAAATTCACAAAAAGAGCTCACAAAAAGCAACCAAGTGTAGGAAGCCTAAACCTCTTGTCAAACTCATGCATCAAAAGAGTACCAAAATTCAAAGTGAGGGGGCAAGGATCCACATATCAAGGCATGACATACATACTAAAACATGTGCCCACATGCAAAACCTAACGATACCCACTCTTCCAAATTCACCCATAATACCTCATACATTCAGAAATTTCAGGTTGAAAGTATAAAGTAGTGGAAATAGGGCATACCTGATTGGGGAGGATCGATTGAAATTGAATTGCACCGTTGGCTTTGTAGAACAATCTTAGGGTTTATATGAGAGGGAATTGGTTCTTTGCAGATGAGTTCCCTTCAGTCTCTGGAGGTTGCTCTGAATTAGTTAGAATCTCTCTAGCGTTTTTCCACTGAATTTTTTTTAGAATTTATAACCTGATTTTCGTGGCTTTGTGGGCTCAAATGAGAGAGGTCCAAGTCCAATATTTTTCTGTTATATTTTATTTATTTATTTATTATTTTTATTTATTTTTATTTTTATTTTCAAAACGCGTGGGCTTCGCCTAGCGAGCATGACAGTTCAAGAAATTCCTCTGAGCGTAGGTGATTCTGGTGGCTTTTCTTGGGACTCGCTAGGCGACCCATTCTGCTCGCCTAGCGAGCATGACAGCTCATGAACAAACTTTTGCTCCTTTAAGATTAACGTTTTGACTGATGAATAGACCCCATTTGAACATGTTGGAAGTATCTCAAGCCATTCCCTTGTGTTGACTGATCACCCAGATAGAACCCACAAAGTGTCTTGGATGACGTTCAAGCTTCTTGAATCTGATTCTGATTGATATGATGCAATGCAATATGAAATGTTAAATAACCTAAAATGAATGCATGAATGAGGGGGGCAAATTTTGAGGTATTACAGCTGCCCCTATTCAATCAACTAGAGACCTGGAAAGAAGATAACAACGGCTTTCGCACTTTCGAGGTATCAAGGGATTGAATACAATAAAAGCCCGAAAATTTGCACTGAAGTGAAGTGAAGTAACAATGCCTGTCAGAATCGGCAAAGAGGTGGTGTTGAAAGAAGAATCCGTCTGTATAGGTGCTTAATTGGATGCATTATATGGTAAAACACTAGCTGGTTACTAATGTCTTGACCGATGTCATGACATGTATGTGTGACTACAGTGTAGTTGCTGCAGGACTAGCTAACACAGGATTTATTGAATGTCAAACTGGATGTTGTGACATTCATACCTGTCAACAGATACTAAGGAATAGAACAGCTAGTGTTCTGTTAGAACTTAGTATTTATTTCCAGTCTGGTTATCAAGGAAAGACCAGATCTGGCATGAGGCCTACTGACTGAATGTCAAACTGGATGTTATGACATTCATTGACAGCAGCTACTGAACATTAGACAGAGTGGTGTTCTGCTATACTTCAGCATGTAACTTAGTTTGTTATTCAAGAGAATAACAGAACTAACTGAAGGCCAAATGTGTAAATGTTAAGTTGGACACTTTGACATTTATTAATGTAAGCTGTTACTGTAGTATGGTCTTTTTGATCAGGTACAGGTCAGTAAAATTGTACAGTCTGTTTTCTGGAAAAACAGACTCAGCATATGGACCTTGATGTCAAGCTGAATGTCGTGACATTCATGCCTAACAGCATATGCTATATTGTAGGTTGTTCAGTTTTCTGTTTCAGCTTTTTCTCAGGCTATTCTTCAGGGATTCAACAACTGAGAGAAAATCCAGGAAATCAACAACCAAGCTACATTCAATGAACCTAACAAATAGCCTATTTGTTAGTAACCTAAATGTTGAATTTATGGGAACTCGCGTGACCTTAAATTCAGGAGAATACAGGTGCAAAAGCCCAGGGTACTGCAATATAAAAGGAAGGCGTTCCTTCATTCAGTTTCAGGGATTTTGAGGCGTGAAGACTGTGTGTGTCCATCATACTTCACTGCTGTATTTTTGTGAGTCTTGTATTAGACGTATCTTGTAAGCCAAGCCATTATCAAGTAGATGATAGTTGTGGCATAGGGTGTTCATTGAGTTGTAAGTGTTGTGTCGCTCAAAGCTTTTAAGCGTGAGTGCTGTGTATCTTGATTAAAGCTGTGAAGCACAATCAAGAGTTGTTTGAAGTGTGACTTCAACTTGTCTTTAATATTGTTTAAAGATAGTAATCACTGAGGTGATTGAGTAGGAACTCTGATCTTAGGTTAAGATTGAAATTGCATTGGGTAGGGATTAAGTGATAAGTTGTAAACGGGTGAGTTTAGCTTTGAATTGATACTACTAATAGTGGATTTCCTCCCTGGCTTGGTAGCCCCCAGATGTAGGTCATGTTGGACTGAACTGGGTAAACAATTACTTGTGTTATTTACTGCACTTACTGTTAAGTTCTGCATAATTCCTGTTTGTGCAGAATTGGATGTCATAACAACCCGTGTGACATCCAAAGTCTGATAACTAGAATTTCAATTGGCATCAGAGCAGGCACCCTACCTGTGAATTTCTGGGTGAGATCTAGGGAAGTTACTTTCTAGTACCATGGACAAGGATTTAGGACACTCAAACAGACCACCCATGTTGGATGGCTCTAATTATGATGACTGGAAGCCTCGTATGATAGCCTTCTTAAGGTCTCTAGACAGCAAAGTCTGGAGAGCTGTCAACAAAGGATGGGAACATCCAATGAGGACAGGTGAAGATGGAGTCAGTGTGCAGATTCCTGAAGAAGAGTGGGACAAGGAGCAAGAGGCATTAGCTCTTGGAAATTCCAAGGCCTTGAATGCATTGTTCAATGGAATCAGTAAGAACATCTTCAGGCTGGTACACCACTATGAACTAGCTAAGGAAGTTTGGGATACCCTCAAGGTAACTCATGAAGGTACTTCCAAGGTGAAGATGTCCAAACTTCAGATGCTGACCACCAAGTTTGAAAATCTGAGGATGAAAGAGGATGAGACTATTCATGACTTTCACATGAATATTCTTGAAATTGCAAACACCTCTGGTGGACTAGGTGAGAAAATGGCTGAAGAGAAACTTGTAAGAAAGATTCTCAGGTCCTTGCCTAAGAGATTTGCTATGAAGGTCACAGCCATAGAGGAGGCGCAGGACATCTGCAACATGAAGGTGGATGAGCTCATTGGTTCTCTCCAAACCTTTGAAATGGGCTTGGGTGAGTATGCTGAGAAGAAGAACAAAAGTATAGCTTTTGTATCTAATGCTGAAGAGGAGTCAGAAGCAAGATATACTGGAGGTGATGAAAGTATATCAGAAGCCTTAGCCATGCTTGGGAGACAGTTCAACAAGCTCATAAAGAAATTTGATCAACAGGGTAGACCTAATGTCAAGAACATCCCGTCTGACATAAATAAAAGATCAACTTATGAAGAAAAGGCCAACCAAGGCAAGGGAATCCAGTGCCATGGATGTGAAGGATATGGTCATATTAAGACTGACTGCCCTACCCTTCTCATGAGGCAAAGGAAAGGGCTATCTGTCACCTGGTCAGAAGAAGACACTGAGAGTGAATCTGAAGGAGAATCGGCCAAACATGTCACTGCTCTGACCAGTGTTTGTGCCTCAGAGGATAACTCAAGTGGAGATGAGCTCACCTTGGATGAGCTTGCTGTCTCATATAAAGAATTATGTGTTAAAAGTGCAGAAGTTTGCATCCAAGGAGAAAAGCATAAGAAACTCATCAAAGAGCTAGAAGCTGAGAAACGTGAGCAGCTGAAAGTCATAGAGGGTCTGAAGGGTGAGATCTCTTTGCTGATCTCTAAGCTAGACCAAATGACCAAATCCATCAAAATGTTGAATAAGGGATCTGACACCTTGGAAGAGATCCTGAAGACAGGACAGAAGTCTGGAACCACATCTGGTTTAGGCTTTGGGAAAAGATCCTCAGCTGAACGCAAACGCCCAAAGGCTAAAGTTCAGAAATCCAAAGGGAAGTCACATCCAAAGTCACAACATCGAGGAACCAGAATGAACAATCATCAGAAGAAGAAATTCAAGAGATGGAAATGTCATTACTGTGGTAGATTCGGTCACATAAAACCATTCTGCTATAGGCTGCATGGTTACCCAAACCAGACCTCTCAAGGTAGGCCTAAGAAAAAGGTGTCTACGCATAATGTCCCCATTAAGAAACAAACATGGGCGGCTAAGCAGACAACTCAGGTCAATCCTAAGCAGCTGGCATCTAAGATTCACTTCTCGCCTGAGAATCAACAGTGTGTTGCTAACCTTGCTCACACTTCTTCAAGGGGACATATCAGACAAGATTGGTACCTTGATAGTGGCTGCTGTAGCACCTCAAATTTGCACCCTACCTTTTGTGCATATATTTTCATTTTTAGGTCATTAGCATAACAAAGTCCATTGCATAGCCTTGCATAGCCATTTGCCCAAGTGCAAGTTCAGCTGACAAATTAGGTCAAATTGGTCAGGAGATCAGGTCAAACAAGCAACCATGTGCCATTTCCATTAAGACAAGGCCCCAGGGTTGGTTTATCAAGTTCATATGGTCTAAGGATCATTTTGAAGTGATTTGGACAAAGATTGGATGATCAAAGCTCAACAGTCAGGCTGAATTTCCTCAGAAACCCTAGAAAGTCAACTGTGGTCAACTGTGGTCAACTGTGCCTGATTTTATGGATTTGAAGGGGGGAGATGGATGGAAAGGCTTCATTCATGTCCATACAAGTCTCATTTGACATACCAAATATCAAGGTTGAAGAAAATAAAGTCAGATCAAAAGTTTCCTAAAATGGCAGGTGACCTGTAATTTCAACTGCCCAAAATGGAAAGTTTTGCTCCTCAAAATTACTTCATCATACAAGCTTCAAATGGAATTTTGTCCAACATGAAAGTTGAAGATCTTGATCTCACCTTTCCAAAAAGTCCAAGAACACTCATTTCCCATGTGTGGTTGGCAAGATATGGTCCAATCATTTTCAGAAAATGCCTAAATTCAAAGTGCCATAACTTTCACATGGAAAGGCCAAATTGGGTGATCTTTCTTTGAGCAAACCACATTTGACATGAACTTTCATGGTGCATTATCACATTTCATCAAAAATCATCATAGCAAAATGGAATTTTTCAAGTGGACTAATTTGCATTTTTAGCATGAAAAGGTGATTTTGTGAATTACAAGCCATTTGCACTTGGGACCAATTCCAACACATCATGATTGACATTTAGAACTTGCTTGAACTGATTTTGGACTGATACATTGACTGCATAAGGAAAAGGGTATTTTGGCCAAAAATCACAAAAATGCATTTTACACTAATCACTTGAATTTGCTTAATTGAGATTAACATTTGGATTAGCATGAGGTATAAAGGCTTAATTGTAACAGAAATGCATAATCACATTTCATTCTTTCAGATCCAAAGAAAAATCACAAGATTTCTCTCAATTTTCTTCACATTTTCACACACTTTTTTTTCACAATTTCCATTGAAATCATCACCTATTGTACTGGTTCTTGCATTGATCCTTCTCCACAGAGATCATTGTGCAGCTGTTTCATGAAATCGTGGCCAAAGCTAGAAGAAATCACAACTGTCCAAGCTAGCTCGAGTTCATGGCAGTTTGAGAATTCTGCTACCTGGAGCATTGCCGAGCTGAACTTTCACCTTCGCTCACCCTCTACATCATCATAGAGTACCTGTTTATGCCATTGGAGCTTCAAAACTACTAGATTCAAGATCTGCAAACTCATAAGGTTAGAAATCGATTTTCGCCATTGCTGAAATTGAGATGTGGTTCTTATAGATCTTCGTTTGTAGAGTGCAATGCAAGTTGTAGAAGTGAAATCCATCAAGATTTGAGAGAGAAATCTAGGATTTAAGTTTGGATGTTCAAACTGTTCTTGATCGAAGCTTTTTATAGGTTGAGTTTTAGCTGAAATCATTGTGATATTGTTAATCCTCATTGAATGACGAGTCTATCCATGTGTGATTTGTTCGTTTTGGTGAAGAAATGTTCATGACGAATTTTCTGGAATTTTCTTGATGAACATGAGGAAGAACAGCTTCAGAGACGCGTTTGATCTTATTTCCTTGCCTTTCCATTTGAATTTCTGTTTACCGCCGTTTCTGACCAATCACGAGGCGCTATTCCTTTTAATGAAACTCTGCGTTTTGGTCCTGGCCAGGCGTATTTACGGATATGCCACTCGGTTCAATTAAAATCATTTTCATGTTTAAATAAAAATTTCATTTCATCACATAACTTCAAAAAATCATAATTAAATCATGGATTATCCAAATCGGATGGGGATTTTTGTGTTGATCTTCAAATTTTCTCTAGTTTTTTTTAGGTATGATAGTCAAAGTTGTGCCTGGTGATTTTTTTGACTTTGTCTAATGCCTTTGATCATGTATGCTTCATGTGTATGTTTCACCATTTTTATCATGAAATCTTGATGCCTTGTCCAAAATGATTGAAATTTTATAGGCTTGTTCTTGACTCTTTCCTGGTGATTTTGATGTATAGTTTGCTAATTTTGAGTTCCTGGTTAGAGAGATATGAGGTGCTCAAGTTGAGTGTGACAATGTGTGTCACACTATGTTATGTCAACTTCATGAATTTTGTTTCCATACCTATGCTTTCCCATTTGCTCCCAATTTTTGCATGAGATACCATCTGTATGTCTAGTTTCACCATGAGTTTTTGTAGGATTTGTTGAGCCATTTCCTATTTGATTGGGATTTTTGTTTGCTATTTAGTCATTTTTAGGGTTTTCTTGAGTGATTAACTTACATGCTTTGTGAAATGTTCATATCTTATCATATGAAGATGAAATTTGGTGGAGTGTTTCTTAACATGTTTAACTTCATTTTGGGTTTGGTCCCATTCATTTCTCATTTGTTTTCACTATTTTACATTTGCTTGAAGTTGATATGCCTTTGGTGACCTAGTTTGGATTGATTTTTGCATGTCCTGACTTCTTGAATTTAATTTCCCTACTTCCTCTTGTCCAAATAGCATGAAATTTGATATGAAGCTCATTGAATGTGTTATATTTAGACTTGAATTTTTGTGGAATTTATTGAGCTGTTTTGGTATTTGTTTGATTGTGATCATTCTGTTTGCTCATATGTGGTTCACACTTGCCTAGTTTGACTTAAATTGTGCATGAAATGAATTTGGTGCATAGTTTTGATATGAGACCAATTGGATTCTCTTCTTAATTGATTTATCTTGGTTTTGATCATTTTTCACTTGCTGTTTTGGATTTTTCATCTCCTTTTGACCCTAGTCTTGGACTAGTGGTTTGTGATCTCACTTTTGAGTTGTGTTTCAGGTTAATAGCACAAATGGCCTATGCTTGATGATGTGCCTCCATTGGAGTTGACTTGTGACTTGTATATAGCTAATTTTGACTTTGTTTTGCAGGGATTGATACTTGAGTTTGAGCCTTAATGGCTTGCACCTTTGTGCATTGGCTTGTATTTGTCTGTGTATAGTTAATTGTGAACCATTTGCTGTTTAGTTCTGTGATTGGTATACTGATTGTATTTGATTGATTTCAGGTACATTAGTTGCTAATATTGCTTTGCTTTGCTTGATAAGCAATTTGTACTGAGGTATAACATTCTTGTCTCCATGTAGTCTGGAAGACCTGGCTTGTTACCTAGCCAGGCACCTGTCTGAAGTCCTCCTTAAGAGGCAATGTTTGTGCTTGTTTATTTTTGTCCCCAAGCAGGTAAAGACCTCTATGAGGCAATTGGCGGATAAGAGAGATATGCAATTTATCTCCCGCTCTTCTGTTGAGTCATCCCTCTGCTCACACCAATGTGTTGATGCATTGGGATACAAACCCAAGATCTTGTACAGTGTACAGTTGTGTCAGTGTCTTAAAGTGTAGAAGGGTTCCCACTTTCTGGACCCACACTTCTTTGTCTAAAGCTCTCCCTGGCCAGGGATAAGAGCTGTGAAGTCTTATCTTCACTCTCCTTTCATCAGCTTCACCTTGGCTCTCAATGTCAAGGCTAAGAGCTAACACCACCCCTGTACAGATGACTTGCTCTTGCAGTTTTACCCCTTGATTGAGCCCCACTTGTGTGTATATAGTGTGTGCTACTTGTGAATGCTTGATTTGTTGTTTACCTGCGTTGAATAGGATAGGCTTGCTTCCTGTGCAAGTTAGCTAGAAACCTTGACTTAGGGATGATTTTGCATGATAACATCTAGGCTCGAGTCGTAGTCTCCCTAGTTGTGTCTCCCTCTGTTATCTGGTTAGGCTAGTCCTGTGTCCCTTCGTAGGGGAACTACGTCGCCCTGATCCTCATACCAGATGAGGTACGTAGGCAGGAGATGAGCAGATCTCTCCGGGCGCCTGTGTCTTTGTTTTGTCTTGTTGTGTGCTTGGAAGCTGATGTAAGTCCATCGAGTGGCATTCGGGTTCCAGTGTGCGTGTGTTTGGTTCGGAAGCTGATGTAAGTCCAGCGATTGGCATTCGGGTTCCACGTTTGCCTTTGTCTGTTTGTTTGTGTGCGTGTGAGCCGAGCTACGGGTGCTCTGATTCTCCTCCGTCCAAAGGAGATACGTATGCATAGGATGCGATATCCTAGCGAGCATGTGTCGTTTCCCCAGTCCGAACTACTTAGACTCTGATGTCTATGCTTGATAGACTAAGTAGGCCCAGGACGCGATGTCCTGCCGAGTCAGTCTCTCGTTTTCTTGTGTCTCTTTCAGCCAGTGTGTGTGTGTTTATGAGCAGTGTTTTAGCAACCATTTTCCCTTCCTTTTGTGCGTGGATCCCGTCGAGTACGACGGATGCGTAGGGGTGCTAATACCTTCCCTTCGCATAACCGACTCCCGATCCCATTCTCTTTGGTCGCGAGACCATGTTCTTTCCAGGTTTACTTCGAGCGTTTCCTTTCCCTCTTTTGGGATAAATAACGCACGGTGGCGGCTCTGTTGTTCTTGTTTTCCCGCCGGTTTTTTCGCGTAATGCGACAGCTACTCAAGGCATATGACTGGGATGAACAACCTAGTGGTGAATCTACATCCTTCTAACACCAAGTTTGTGACATTAGGTGATGGAACTAAAAGAGAAGTCATGGGTGTTGGGAAGCTGGACTGTCCAGAAACTCCAAAATTGAGTGATGTATTGTTAGTAAAAGGACTAACTGTGAACCTCATAAGCATAAGCCAGCTGTGTGACCAAGGATACAAGGTGGAATTTACCAAGGAAGGATGTGTGGTGTTGAATGGGTGCAATCAAGAAGTGATGAGAGGAGATAGATCCAAAGATAATTGCTATCTATGGAAATCTAAAGACTCTCTCAACTTTCCCAAGTGTCCTTTGGCCAAGGGAGATCAGGAAGGGAAGCTGGGACATGGAAGACTTGATCCCCTTCAGGTAAAAGGAGTGAAGAAGAGCATTTCCAAGGGAGCTATGAGAAGAGTCTCATATCTGTCTTTAGATAAAAGGACAGACTGTGGAAAGTGTCTGATCAAAAGTTATGAGCCCTTGGTACCCATTGGTCATCATACAACTGATATGACAGCAAGGGATAGACAGAGGTGTGTATTATTGACGTCTGCAGAAACTCAGTACCTAGCTTGTGGTAGCAAGTGGGCATCTCTAGTATGGAGGAACCTGATGCAGACAGAGTACAATGTCACCCGGAATGTCATGACATTGTATGTTACTAAGTGTGAAACTAGTAAGGGCAAAGAGGGAATGCGTGCGTCTGAAAAGTTATAGCAACTAATGAAGTTAGTTAGCTACTGTTTAATAAGTCAAATTATTAAACAACAAATAGTGGGCTCTGAGTGGTCAAAATCTAATAGACCTTACTCTTGCATAAAGCGTTTCACATTCAGTCGCTTCAAACTCCACTCGTGCAAACCCTCGTCCAAAGAAACGATTCATCTTCCCTCTGAGATTTTCAGCATGGCTCGTCAATCCGATACCTCCTCCTATACCACCGTATCCGACTCTCACAGCACTGAGCCTTCCTACCCTACCCGGGAGGATCCTGTTGTTAATGCGGCAACTTCGTCCCATGCAAGAAGACCTAAGGAAACGGTCTCCGGATTTTCATCAGAAATCGCTCTTGATGAACAAACAAGGGAAGGCTCGAGGTATGTGCATAACTCCATTGCAACTACTGTCACTCAGATACTATCTGGTAATCGGAATGTTCCTGGGGTTTCTGTTCCCTTGAACACTATCATTCCTGATATTATTGCATGTCAAGATAAAGCTGTAGTGTTAAGAAAGAATGTCACTGACAATGTTGAGCAACCAGAGGCTCATGAGGGGTCAAAGATTGAAAAACCCTCAGGCAAAGTGAGAGGTGAGACGGCCAATGTTACTCAAGGTGTTGAGGACAACCCTAGAGCTGAAACTGTTAACGTGGAAGAGCTCTCTGACAATGAACTTTTGGCTTCAGTTGTCCCTAGGATAGCCAAGAGGGCTAGGACTAGGAGGGAGAAAAAGACTGTGGAGCAGAAGTCCCCCTCAAAGGAAGTTGATGAGACAAATCCTCACAAGCAACCAGGGACAGAGAGTGCACACAAGAGGAAAGGTTATGGACCTACAAAATCTTGGAGCAAAGAGGTGCCCAAGAAGTTGAAGACCAAGACTGTGGTGGTGGAGTCTGAATCTGATGTCCCATGTGATGTCACAACATCCATGTCCAGGAAGAAGCCTTCTTCGAGCAAGTTGGCTGCTAGTGTCCCAGAAGTTCCTATTGACAATGTGTCCTTCCACTTTGCCTCCAGTGTTAACAGGTGGAAGTATGTCTACCACAAAAGGCTGGCCCTGGAGAGAGAACTTGCACAGAATGCACTGGACTGTAAGGAGATTGTGGATCTCATCAAAGAGGCAGGGTTGATGAGAACTGTGTCTCAACTTCCTAAGTGTTATGAGACCTTAGTGAAGGAGTTCCTTGTAAATCTGTCAGAGGAGTGTGCTGACGGGAAGTCCAGAGAATTTAGAAAGGTCTATGTGCGTGGCAAGTGTGTGACCTTTTCCCCCTCAGTGATAAATCAGTATCTGGGAAGAGCGGATGAAGTGCAAGCAGAGCTTGAAGTGACTGACGATACTGTCTGTCAAGTCATCACAGCAAAGCAAGTCCGAAAATGGCCTCTCAAAGGGAAGCTGGTAGCCAGCCAACTAAGTGTAAAGTATGCAATACTTCACAAAGTTGGAGCAGCCAACTGGGTACCCACAAATCACAAGTCAACTGTGTCTGTGGCGTTAGGGAAGTTCATCTATGCAGTGGGAACCAAGACAAAGGTGGACTATGGTACTTACATCTTTGATCAGACAATGAAACATGCTGGGAGTTTTAGTGTGAAGGGACCCATTGCCTTTCCATCTCTCATATGTGGAATTATGCTGAATCAATTTCCACATATCCTGACAGATAATGACTTTGTGAAAAGAAGAGAGAGTCCATTGGCTTTCAGCTACAAACTGTTCCTGGGCAAGCATGTCCCTGACATTGTCTTGACATCAGGAGAAACATCCAAAGCTAGCAACCAACCAGACAAAGCTGATGTTATTGCAGTTCTCAAAGAGACCTGCAAAGAGCTGGAGGCTAGAAAGCATGCTCTGGAAAAGCTCATCTTGCAATTGGAGACTTCTGCTGAGGACACGGATGGAGCTGATAAGCAAAGTTCTGAGAAGGAGGAGGAGGCCAGCTCTGAAGAGGAGGCTGATGATGAGGCTGAGGATTAAATACTTGTCTTTCTGTGTTTTCTGTCATTTGTGTAACTCTAATTACTATTTGTGGATCTGTAACTTAAAGTGTTGCTTTGGCAACATTTTTGCCAAAAAGGGGGAGTGACAAGTGATACCCCAAGACAACAGAAGTTTACTTTGTTAAACTTTGTTAAAACAGGTTCTCATTCTGACAGATTGAAGTTTTCCTCTACTGCAGCTTATGTGCGATGAAGTGTGTATTTAGCTTCTGTTTGTATGCTGTTATGTGTGTGAAGTTTTTATTTAACTTCTCTCCCCTGCAGCTATTGTGTGTTGAAGTTTAGATTTAACTTCTGTATGTGTGTGCTACTGTGTGAAGTTTTTATTTAACTTCCATATGTGTGAGTGTGCTGCCACTCTGAGTGTATTAGCTAGTATTAATTCCTGCTAGGTGTGTGATTCCGCTGCCATGAACTCTGTTATGGGGATCAAAGTGTTTTAGCCAAAAATTTGCCAAAGGGGGAGTTTGTAGGTGCTTAATTGGCTGCATTATATGGTAAAACACTAGCTGGTTACTAATGTCTTGACCGATGTCATGACATGTATGTGTGACTACAGTGTAGTTGCTGCAGGACTAGCTAACACAGGATTTATTGAATGTCAAACTGGATGCTGTGACATTCATACCTGTCAACAGATACTAAGGAATAGAACAGCTAGTGTTCTGTTAGAACTTAGTATTTATTTCCAGTCTGGTTATCAAGGAAAGACCAGATCTGGCATGAGACCTACTGACTGAATGTCAAACTGGATGTTATGACATTCATTGACAGCAGCTACTGAACATTAGACAGAGTGGTGTTCTGCTATACTTCAGCATGTAACTTAGTTTGTTATTCAAGAGAATAACAGAACTAACTGAAGGCCAAATGTGTAAATGTTAAGTTGGACACTTTGACATTTATTAATGTAAGCTGTTACTGTAGTATGGTCTTTTTGATCAGGTACAGGTCAGCAAAATTGTACAGTCTGTTTTCTGGAAAAACAGACTCAGCATATGGACCTTGATGTCAAGCTGAATGTCGTGACATTCATGCCTGACAGCATATGCTATATTGTAGGTGTAGCGGTGTATTCGTCGCTATATGATTTATTGATTAAACCATAAGCAATGTATACAATGAATCGAGTCGCCACCGCACTTTTATTTATCCTAAGGACTGGTTAAAAAGCGAACAAAAACCTAAGAAGTTTTACACGTAGAAAACTAATGAAAAAGATCAGAGAATCTGGGTAAGGGGTAAATTACGCAATGGGAAGGTGTTAGGCACCCATCACGTCCTAGGTACTCCTAGGGAGCCCTTTTCACACTTGTTGTATAAAAAATGTTTATTTGTTTTGACATATTGTGCAAACATGAATGGGATGATGAGAAAAGAATGTACAAGTTAGTTATTTTTGCGTTCGAACGGATGAACCCGTTGCCTACGTACCTTCCATCAAAGGTAAGGATCAAAACGCCGTAGTTCGGCTAAAAGATTTCCAAAAATTAGTGAGTTCAATTTTAAAACACAAGCACTAAGGCTTTTCATTACCAATGGGAGAAAACTCAACCAACATCAACAATCCACCATGCGAGGACGGCTTCAACATACTAGTGAGGGGTTAACCCTATAATAAGTATGGAAGACTTACAATCAACCCACTAAGGATAAGGTAAGATTTACATCAACCACTATGGTAATTAAAACCTAAGGCTAATGTATGAAAACATATTAACAATGGACAAAGGCAAAACAATTGAATGGGTGAAGTTAATTGATTATGATTATTCACAAAATATGGTCAAGGTATGATTAGGATTGATTCAAAGAGGTGTTATGAAAAGTGAAGTTTGAAAAGTCAAGGACTTAAGGTCCAGGTTTCTAATTTGAAAAGACATGAAGATGTTTGCACAACAAGTCAAAGTTTTTGAAAGCAAAGTGTGAAAAGGTTTAGGACAAAGAGGGTATGGATGATGGAATGTAAAACTTCTTATAAAGGTTCACCTCTTGAAATCATATAGAAGAAGATTCAAGTGTGTCCTTAGGAATAGACAACAAAGCAAGTAAACCAATAAAGCAAGGTGATACCGGATGCCATCAATGGTCTTATACCAATCTCATAAAACAAAAGCGGATATCGGATACCAATAAATGGGTTTCCACCAATCTCCTAAAATAAACAATGATACCGGATGCCATCAATGGTCTTATACCAATCTCACAAAGCAAAAAGCGGATATCGGATACCAATAAATGGGTTTACACCAATCTCCTAAAGTAAACAAAACTTGGATGTCGGATGCCAATCTATCTGGACTTATACCAACCTCCAAAGGATGGTCATAGGAATACAAATGCCACATCACAGGGACTTACAATTGCATCCTCTCATACAACAAACAAGAGCAAAGAATATATGAGTGACCAATGAGGTCTTACACTCTATCCTTCCATATCATAGGAACAATGGCCAAATAACATGGTCTTACAATTGTCCTCAATGGGTAAACTCAAACATGGATCACAAAGATATGCAATGATGATCATGCAATAATGAACAAATTAATGATGATAAGTGCACAAAGGAAAGCATGCAAACATGTACAAATGCAACAAGCAATCAATCAACAAAGTCATTTAGCACCCACTATAACCAAACAATTAGGCTCAATCAAAGGGTTAGACTTAAAAGTCCACTGGAATAGGGTGAATGGAGCTCTTAACCTTGACATTGAGAGCCAAGGTGAAGCAGATGAAAGGATATGAGGGGTGTGCCTCATCACTCTTATCCCTGGTCAGGGAGAGCATTGAATATAAGAAGGTGGGGGAGTTCAGAAAGATGGAACTCTCTCCCCAAGTTAGACTCGATAGATCTTGGGCTTTTACTCAACATGCATCAAACACAAGTAGTGTGAGCAATATGAGTGACTCATAGAATAGTAGGAGATAGGCTACATATCTCTTTTGTCTACCAATTGCCTCACATGAGGTCTTTACCTGCTTGGGGACAAAGTTAAACAATCACAAACATCGCCTCTTAAGGAGGACTTCAGACAGTTGCCTGGCTAAATAACAAGCCAGGTCTTCCAGACTACATGAAGAAGAGATTCTACCTCAATGCAAATGCTATACAAGCAAAGCAATGCAAGTTCTCAAAGAACTATTAGCGACTATGGTACCTGAAATCAATCAAATATAATCAGCACCAATCACAAAATTAAAACAGACAAATTATGAACCAACAGACAACACAATCAATCATGTGTGCAAAGCACAAACTCAAATGAAATGAGTTAGCATCCTACAAAACAAACAAGTTAGTTCACAATAATCAAATGAAACAACTCAATCAACTTGCATTAATTCCTTTAAAGCACTTTGCTTCTTAACCTGAAAAGTCAAAGTCAAACTCAAACATGAGAAGTAAGACCACTAGGACAAGCCTAGGGTCAAAAAGAGGGAAAAATCTTAAAACAGCAAGTGAATCATGATTAAAACCAAGATAATTCAATTAAGAAGAAAGTCTAATTGGTCTCATATCAAAACAATACACCAATTTCATTTCATGCACAATTTAGGTCAAAGTAAGCAAGTGTGAACCACATATGAGTGAACAGAATGATTACAATCAAACAAATACCAAAACAGCTCAATAAATTCCACAAAAATTCCATTTTAAACAGAACACATCCAATGAGCTGCATATCAAATTTCATAGCATTTGGATAATGGGAAGTAGGGGAATTAAATCAGGAAATCATGGCATGCAAAAATCAATCCAAACAAGGTCACAAAGTGTACACCAACTTCAATCAATTGTAAAACAGTGACAACAAATGAGAAATGAATGGGACCAAATCCAAAGTGAAGCTAAACATGTCAAGAAACACTCCACCAAATTTCATCTTCTTATAATAAGGGATGAGCATTTTACAAGCTATGGAAGATGATCACTCAAACAAAGTTCACAAAATGATAAACAGCGAACAAAAATGCCAATAAAATAGGAAATGTATCAACAATTCCTACAAAAACTCATGGTGAAACTAGACATACACATGATATCACATGCAAAAACTCAGAGCCATAGGCATAGCATAGGTATGGAAAATAAAATCATGAACATAGCATAACCTAGTGTGACACACATTGTCACACTCATGAAGATCACATCATATCTCTCTAACCAGGGACTCAAAAATAACAAACTATACATCAAAATCACCAGGAAAGAGTCAAGAACAAGCATGTGAAATTTCATTCATTTTGGATAATGCATGATTATTTCATGAAGGAAATGGTAAAACATATGCACATATCATACATGTCCAAAGATCATTTGGCAAATTAAAAAATGCACCAAGCACAACTTTAATTACCATGCCTAAAAAAAACTAGACAAAATTTGGAGATCATCAAAAAAATCCTCACTCAATTTGGATTAAAGATGAATTAATTAGGATTTTTAGAAGTTTGGTTAAAATTGAAATAATTATTTAAGCTGGAAATGGATTTAATTAAACCGAGTGGCAAACTTGTAATTCTCATGCGCCAGGGGCAAAACGCCCCGTTTCACTTATTGCAGTGGCAGCACGGTATTGGTTCAATCCAACGGGAAACAGGTTTTTAAAATGGAAAGGCGAGAAACAGGATCAAACGCGGGCTTTTTCCAGAAAATTTCGTGTTCTTCATTATTCTTGGTTCCAGAATTCGTGAAGAACATTTTTGCACCAAAACGCTCAAACTATACACCGTTGGAACCGGCATTCAATGTAGATCACAAATATGGCCACGAAATTGTCCCGAAATCCACGTACAAAAAGATCCAATCGAAAATAGTTTTGGCATACAATCTTTAAATCACAATATCTCGATGAATAATGGATGGAATTGCACGATTCAAGCGTCAATCTACTCTATGTCAAAGGATCTATCTAAACCACATGGCAATTGCATGAATTAAAGAGTTTGAATTCTTACCTTCTTGAAGTGCAGCTCGTGATTCCGTGTGTTTTTGGCTTCAATTCTGCGAAACAGATGGAATATGTTGGTTATGAAGGTGATTGGTGATGATCTTTTAGCTCAAGAGTGCGTGAATTAGTGGGAATTCGCAACTGCCATTGAAGAACTCAAGATTTCAACAGTGTGAATTGGCACGATTCTGGCTTCAATCTCCACAAACAGAACTCCAAAAGTGCCTGCAGATGATGAATCAAACATGAACTAGCACAAGCATTAGCGAATTCTTGAAGAATTGATGAAGAAAGTGAAAATGCAAATTGTGAAATTTTGAGAGAATTGGAGAATTTTTGGATTTGATCTGAAAAATGATTATTGATTCCTTCAATTCTGTTAGAATTAGGCTTTTATACATGCTCTTAATCCAAGCATTAATCATGATTAACAAAAATTGGATGATTAGCAAAATGAGCTTGTTTATGGAAATTGGCCTTTTTGCCCTTATGCACCTTGAACCAATGTAACAGTAATTTTTCACTTTGAGCAAATCATAAAATGCATTTGGAAGCTATTGGAATTGGTCCCATGTGAAAATTCCTTGTATTTTGAAATTTGGACTTTTTTCCCACCAAAAATTAAATGGTTCACTTCAAAAATGGCCTTTTTATGTGAAGGTTTTTGATGAAATGTGATGATGGATTTGGATAGTACACATCAAATGGGATTTGCTCAAAAAAGAATCATCCAATTTGGCCATTCCATGTGAAAGTTATGCCACTTTGAATTTAGGCATTTTCTGAAAATGATTTGATCATAACTTGCCAACCATAAATGGGAAATGAGTGTTCTTGGACTTTTTGGAAAGGTGAGATCAAGATCTTCAACTTTCATGTTGAACAAATTTTTATTTGAAGCTTGGTTCATGATGTAATTTTGAGGAGCATGACTTTCCATTTTGGGCAGGTGAAAATTACAGGTCATTTCCATTTTGGGAAACTTTTTGTCTGACCTTAAATCCTTAAACCTTGATCTTTGAAATGCCAAATGAGGCTTATATGGACATGAATGAGACATTTCCAACCATCTCACACCTTCAAAATCCTGATTAAATGCACAGTTGACCACAGTTGACCACAGTTGACTTTTCTAGGGTTTTGGTTGACTGGGCCATGTTCTGATGAATTTCAAACCTCTACCACATGAGATCTTGATCCAAAATGATATCACAACTCATATGAATTTTTAATGAATGATTATGGTGCCCAAATTCTTCAAGAATGGTCACCATCCATGGCTCAATGGCTGATTTGACTGTTTTGACTTGGTTTGCTTCATCTACAAGAAACAAGGTTAGATGACAATATTTTTGTACTTTTGGTTAGTAAACATATGAAAAGTAATGATATACAAATGCAATACATGCTTGGTGATCAAGAACCACACTCACAAGATATCCCACCCACTAGAAGGGAAGCTAAGGTATGCAATGATCCTTGAGGCCATGATATGATATGATATGGGCCATGAGGGATCTTAGGGCAAAAATTGGGGTCTTACAGATGCCCCTATTTAAGGACATTCTACCCGGAGAAGTGAAGTTTAGAAATTTTCATCTCGACGCGGTAGAATGGGCTTAAATAACAGTAATGAGACAAATTTTGGTCCCTAAGAGACCTCATGATGCAAATGTATGCATGTAAAAGACACAAACTCTGTGGGGATATAATTCACACAGAAGAAAAGACGATCCATCGGAGTAATACACTCACCAGGAACAGAGACTCTAATAAGACTCTCATGGGGATCCTTATTGGGGATAATAAAAGAAAAAGAATGCGTGAGCAGGACACGACTTCGAGTTGGGGAAACAAAACTGACATAATGTGTGCAAGACACGACTCTGATTAGGGGATAACAGAAATCAGACTGGAGACCTCACCGGGGAAGTAAAGGACTCACACTGGGGATAGGAAGAAATTCCAAGGGAACACTTCCATCGGAAAGACTCGAGCTGACTCACAATGCATGTACTGGGGATAACACCAATACAGTAACACAAATAGCAAAGCAACTCCGTTGGGGAAATCTAGAAAAGACTTTCCAGGGGAAGCCAAGGGATGAGATGTTACCGGTATAAGGGCAACAAACTCAGGAAGAATGAATATCTAAGACCGGTATAAGGGTGAGAGATATCAATCAATCCAAACATCTGAGAAAGACCTGAAAAAGGTACATCAACTCAGGCAAATCTGACTCCACAGGGGACCAAGGTCATAATAGGGAGCAAACAGGAAGGAACACCAGGGATACCGAAGTATATAATAGGTGACCGACCGAAACGTGAATTGGTATATATGCCAAGACACTCATCATCCTGAAGAAAGTTAGAAAAAACAGACTTGTTTATAGGATGGATATTCAATTCCACAAGGAATATGAATCTTACTCTGCGGAGAAAACAATCAAAAGATTAATCCAAGAGTGCATGAGACATATTATTCATTACCGGCAGACCGTGAATAACATACTCTAAAAGGAAGAGGCACCAGAGATACCGGAGTATATAATAGGTGACTAACCAAAGACGTGAATTGGTATATATGCCAAAACACTCATCATCCGAAAGGAGGGCTTAAAAAAGCAAATCGACTTACAGGATGGAAATTCGAATCCACAACAGGAAAACGAATCTTACTCAACTGGGGACACAAACCCAAAGAGTGCATGAGATATAATATCCATTACCGTCAGAACGTGGATAGAATGCTCGCATGAGATATATTATCTATTACCGGCAGACCGTAGATAATATACTCGCATGGTAAGAAACACCAGGGATACCAAGGTATATAATAGGCGATCTACCGAAAACGTGGATTGGTATATATGCCAAAACACTTACCATCCAAAACACAAACTGGTTAAAGGACGGATATTCGATTCTACAAAGAATATGAATCTTACTCTATTGGGGAAAATCAACAAAGGATTCCAACCAAAGAGTGAAAGAGATATATTATTCATTACCGGCAAACCGTGAATAATACACTCGAAAGGAAAAGACACCAGAGATACCGAAGTATATAACAGGTGACTAACCAAAAAGAGAGACAATCGATACCAAGCATCCGGGTAAACGAAAGACAACTCAAAAGGATAAATTGCAAGCATCCGGCAATTATCCAAACAACAAATATTCGACTCCGTAAAGGGAAACAACGAATCTTACTCGACTAGGGAAACACGAAAGGTTTCAACTGAAGAGTGCATGAGATATATTATCCATTACCGTCAGAACGTGGATAATACACTCGCATGGAAGACTATCCACAACCGGCTACTGGGTTAACAAAGGATAAATCGACCGAAAAGAAAGGCATCGGGATACCAAAACTAGGTATATAATGATGACCAAACAAAGGGAGCAACAAACATTACCAAGCAAACGGGTAAATGAAAGGCGATCCGCTGGGAATGAATTGCAAGCAACCGGCAATTATCCACAGGGACTGGCTGGGGATACATTGATAAACAATCAATGATCCGGGGAACAAATCACTCGCAAACGGTGAAAAGACCCACTGGCAACTTCAAAAGGGATAACATTGCGAGCATACGGCAATGATCCAGAAGACAACTTGCTGGGGATAAATTGCTAGCATCCGGCAATTACCCATGAGCAAAGGGAGGAATATCAACATCAAATATTGAATGAAGATAACCACAAAGAGTAACCACCATCGGTTAGGATGAACAACAAGGTTAACTCTGCGAAAGGGGAGAAATTAGGGTTTACAACTACCGAATACGGGGTAGAATACCAAAAATCTGGCTGAGGAAACAAGAGGTTAACACTACCGACTACTGGGTAGAAACCAACGACTCAGCTAGGATAAAATTGCAAGCATCCGGCAATTATCCAACTGTACCACAAGGCACGAACTCCGATGGGGAGAACAAAACAACATGGGATTTATAACTACCGAATACGGGGTAGAAGATCACGAACTCCACTGGGGATAGGGTGAATGAAGGCCAAATACTGAGCACTTATTCAACTTATTCCACAGGGAAACGCAAACTTTGTTCGGGATAAAAACCACAACAACAGAAAATTCACCATCAACCAGAATGAACCACAAAGGTTACCTCTGCTAGGGGAAAAGAGATAGGACTTACAACTACCGAATACGGGGTAGTAGCCATACTCTGGTGGGAAGAACCACAAATTAGGGTTTACATCTACCGAATACTGGGTAGAAAACCGACAACTCCGCGTGGGGATGGAACAAATCACAAATCCGCACGGGAAACAAAAATAGGGTTTATAACAAACCACAAACTGCTGGAGAGCAGGCAAATAGGATTTACGACTACCGACTACTGGGTAGAAGACCAACAACTCTTGCTGAGGAACAAAAGGTATATAACCACAAATTCCGCAAAGAAGCAAGGAACATAGGACTTACAACTACCGGTTACTGGGTAGAGGCTCAACAAAACTCCGCTGGGGATAAATGAAATGATGCCGGTTACTGGGCAAACCATTCATTTCTTCCATAGGGAAGCACAAGAAACAGCTGACAAAACGCCGATTCGGGATTGATCCGAAAAGACAGACTGAATCAAAACACGTCCTATGAGGATATAACTCAATAGGAAAATCCATCCCAATATATGTGTTGGGAGGAAACGGAAGAAACCGTCATCCACGAGGATAATCTCAGTGGGGAATTGCAGAAGGAAAATACAGACACTTTCTGCTTATGGGCCGACTCTATATGGAGAGATTTAAACACCCGACATCTGCTTGGGAAGATCTATAGAGAGATCTATATCACCTAAAGCAGGAGACAACAAACAAAAGATATATGGCGAAGAATGCAACATGAATATCTGAATGTTTTATGAATGGGCATGAATATGCGTGATTATGTGTGATGAATGCTGACAAAACAGACAATTCTAACACAAACAGGTTCAGGAACTAAACGCCCGGTACTATACTTTCAGGGGAAAAACCAACTGGAAAGCCAATCTGCTAGAGATCCACGTGTTGTAAAGCAAAGATCTGCGGGTACTGCAGGGGATCAGCATCAACTGAGAGACAAGAGTTCATGGCACAACCAAGAACCGCTGCAAAAGCAGCTCCAAACAAATCCGGGGAACAACCCACTGAAGGAGAATCATCCGAGTAGAACCTAACTGCACAAGCAACTCTCTACTGGGGGAAGCTGTTAGCTATCCTTTCGGGGAACAACCCACTGAGGGAGAAAGCACCACACAAGTAGATTCTGCAACAAGCCACTCTACTCGGGGAGAACATACATCCGACGGATCACACAAGTAGATTCTGCAAATAGCCACTCTACTGAGGATCAAAAGTAAATCAGGAAATCATTCCAATCTTTGGGATGCTAGAGCCACCAACCGACCCTACCGGGGATCGAGAGAGCCTTCAATAGGCAGAAACTGCCACAACAACCATTCTGCAGACTAAGCTGGGAAAAATAGAAAGCAACCATGCTGAGGAGAGACACAACAACTCCGCTGGCGACCGCACTGAGGAGAGACTACTGCTGGAGAAGAACGCGAAGTCTTCAACAACATCTCTGCTCGCGACTATATTGGGGAACAACCCCACCAACAGCTCTGCTTGCGACAAATGCTGAGGAAAGCGGTAAGGTACCGGGATATCAATCCATCAACCACTGAATCTACCACAATAAGAACAACCATGCTAGGGAGATTACTGCTGGAGAAGAAACTGAGTCTTCAACAACACCTCTGCTTGGGGAACAACCCCAACAACAAAGCGGGAGAAAGAGGATACAATCAAATGCCAGGAATATGAACCAACTGTCTTACCTGTTGGGAATCATGCCACCCTCGGGAGAGCACTGAGAAATTCCTGAGTATCCTTTTGTCATTGTGAATATTCACTTTGTTTAAAACAACAACTTTGAAAAAATTTATTTGTTTAAAACAATGACATTTTATCAATTAAAACATGCAAAACATTTGTTAAATTGAAACAAATAAGAGTGCAAATAATTGGATAAAAGCTCAAATTTATTTGATGGAATGGTAGTCTGCAAATGGCAAGACTCCATAGATCTGTACAAATTTGAAATCAGTGATATATATTGGAAGAGGGCTACATTGAACATAATGATCCTTTCTCTACCAATTTGAATCTCGATGTATGCGAAGCTTCAGTCGACGACGAATCGAGAATCCTCTGACGAAAAGACAGCTGTGGAACAGAAAGTCTTGTCAGGATGCGGTTACTTGCCAAATCCCTAATTTTTGCCTAGATTGCCCCAGGGTGAGGTATTCAATCTAGCGGGATGCAAATATACTCTTTTTCCAAGTCTCTAATTTTTGCCTGGATTACCCTTTCGGGTTATCCACCGAGACGCTCGTTTTTGCCTAAGCCGCCCTTTCGAGTTTTCAACTTAGCGAGCTATTCTGTTTTTCATTTGCATATACTTTTTTTTAGGCAAAGTATTTCTTGACTGCATCTGAATTCACAGGACGAGTGAAATCCTCCCCATCCATTGTTGTAAGCATCAAAGCACCGTCTGAAAAGGCTCTCTTAACAACATATGGACCCTCGTAGTTTGGAGTCCACTTGCCCCTGGAATCGGGCACGAAAGACAAAACTTTCTTGAGCACAAGGTCTCCTTCTCGGAAGACACGAGGCTTGACCTTCTTATCGAATGCTTTCTTCATTCTCTGCTGATATAACTGACCATGACACATGGCAGTTAATCGCTTCTCTTCAATCAGATTCAACTGGTCATAACGACTCTGAATCCATTCAGCATCAATCAACTTGGGACTTGAGGGTATAATTTTTCTTTTTTCTTTTGAAAAAATTTTGAAATTTTTTTCCTGACTTTTGATTTTTTCATCTTTTTCACCCTCCCTTTTTTTATTGCATTGGTAATGCCCCAGTTTGACTGTTGCTGGGTTCTTGAGACGCAGCTGAATGATCTTCTTTTCGTTGCTCAAGTGCTTGGGTAATCTCGTCAGGAATCCCCTTCAACATCATCTTCCTCTGCTTCGAATACAAAGAATTCAAGATTGGGAGATGGCGTTGGATCATTATGTTCAATGGGTTTAGAAATCCCTGCATAATGATTCTGGATAATGAAAAGCTTTTGAATTTAAACAAGCAAATCACTTATGCAGATGAAGAAGCTGTTTTTGTTTTTCAGGGTTTTCTGTGATCACTGATTTCATGCAAAGCAAAAAGTGAAAACAAATGGAAAAACAAATGTTTAACAATGCATTAATTGAATGAAAACATCATTGTATTAAATGCTGCCAACAGTGTCATCACTTCTCCTTTTGGCATGGGAGAAGGGTTTTAAACAAAGTGAACAATTACTCTGATCTATGGATGACTGTAGGAACATCTACAGCGACCCAATTGTGGCAGACACCACCAGGTATGATGAAATTGTTCAGATCTTCCGCATCCTCTTCCAAGATGGCAGCAGCTTCTTCAGGTTGGTCAGCACGGATGAATCCTCCACTCTTGAACAAACCTTGCTCATTATATGCCCCAGAACAGTAGCCAATGCCAGCCCGGGATCGGTTAACCAGGAATAAATCCATCAACAGTACATAGTCTGGCAAATATCTCTCTGAGTTCACAGCTCTCTTGCTCAGGATGATCCATCGATCTGGCAGAGTTGGCTCTGGTGTAGTACCGGCGAAGTGCGTCTTCAAAATAAATGAAGTTCGCAGGGTCAGACCACAGGACGGGAGACTGGAACAAAACACCTGCTTATGCAAATGATGCATGAAGTGTTTATGCATATGCTTGTTTTTTATTTCAAAGGAACTCGAGGGTTTTATTTGCAAATTTTGAAATATTTAAGCATTTTGATCATACATGAGAATATCTCATCAGATACATCAGGTGAAAAAAATTTCCCGGTTTTTTCCATGTTTGAAATTTTTTGCAAATAAACTCTTTTGAGTTCCTTGAAAATTTTCTTTTTATCTGATGATATGGATGTAGATGAATGCATGAATGCATGAATGCAACAATCACACTCAAGGATCAAGCAAATCACACCAAACAAAGGTCGTGGGAAAGCTCATTGTATCCCTAATATCAATCATCCATTTTGGTGGATTTAGGTTTTCACCTTATCGACACCCAAGTTCCATTGATATTAACGGTACATGAACCGGCTCTAACATCCTTAATATCAATCATCCATTTTGGTAGATTTAGGTTTCACACCTTATCAATACCCAAGTTCCATTGATATTAACGATGTTTGAACGACTCAACCACGAATCACGGGTTTGCTGAGAGTCACGAGCATGGAGTCCTGGTTAAGAACCACCCAAAGGGAGTGTACTAGGGTTTAAACCTGCCAGACATGTTCTACCAGAGGTTCCCATAATCATCGTCCCATCTCTCGGATATTATCGGAGGAACGAATACTCGTATTCCAAAAATATTCTCAAGAGAGACTCTTATGAGTGTAGTATCACGTAACAATCACATCAGATCTTACATCTGAACGACCTCCGCACTACGTCCTAAAAATAGGCCAAGATGGGTTTGGTAAACTAAGGTCCTTGGCTTCTAAGGCACATGATTGAATGAATAATGCCTAATCACAAATGACTTGTGTGACATTATTAATCCAACATGACCTCCACCAAGTGAATGGACTCGTAAGTCAACTGGCTAAGGAATACTCCACACCAGTCAACAAGACTATGCCATTCTCCTATCCTAGAGTGCACTCGAGTTCGGGTATAGAACTCATCTCACAGATCACCAAAGCAAACAGCAATTGTATATCAAGCAATTCAAACATTACAATCAATACAGTTATCCCAAATTGTACAAAAATATGTCAAATAACACATATACAAATATCATACAACAAGGGTGAAAAGTAGGCAATACCACCAGGGAAGGTCTAATGTCTATCCCCAGCAGAGTCGCCACTTTTCTATAGCGGTGTATTCGTCGCTATATGATTTATTGATTAAACCATAAGCAATGTATACAATGAATCGAGTCGCCACCGCACTTTTATTTATCCTAAGGACTGGTTAAAAAGCGAACAAAAACCTAAGAAGTTTTACACGTAGAAAACTAATGAAAAAGATCAGAGAATCTGGGTAAGGGGTAAATTACGCAATGGGAAGGTGTTAGGCACCCATCACGTCCTAGGTACTCCTAGGGAGCCCTTTTCACACTTGTTGTATAAGAAAATGTTTATTTGTTTTGACATATTGTGCAAACATGAATGGGATGATAAGAAAAGAATGTACAAGTTAGTTATTTTTGTGTTCGAACGGATGAACCCGTTGCCTACGTACCTTCCATCAAAGGTAAGGATCAAAACGCCGTAGTTCGGCTAAAAGATTTCCAAAAATTAGTGAGTTCAATTTTAAAACACAAGCACTAAGGCTTTTCATTACCAATGGGAGAAAACTCAACCAACATCAACAATCCACCATGCGAGGACGGCTTCAACATACTAGTGAGGGGTTAACCCTATAATAAGTATGGAAGACTTACAATCAACTCACTAAGGATAAGGTAAGAATTACATCAACCACTATGGTAATTAAAACCTAAGGCTAATGTATGAAAACATATTAACAATGGACAAAGCCAAAACATTGGAATGGGTAAAGTTAATTGATTATGATTATTCACAAAATATGGTCAAGGTATGATTAAGATTGATTCAAAGAAGTGTTATGAAATGGAGTTTTGAAAAGTCAAGGACTTATGGTCCAAGTTTCTAATTTGAAAAGGGGTGAAAATATTTGCACAACAAGTCAAAGTTTTTGAAAGCAAAGTGTGAAAAAGTTTAGGACAAAGAGGGTATGGATGATGGATTGTAAAACTTCTTAGAAAGGTTCACCTCTTGAAATCATATAGAAGATGATGCAAGTGTGTCCTTAGGAATGAGGCAACAAACAAAAAAATGAAGCAAGGTGATACCGGATGCCATCAATGGACTTATACCAATCTTACACACAAAAGCGGATATCGGATACCAATACATGGGTTTACACCAATCTCCTAAAACAAAAAAAATGATACCGGATGCCATCAATAGTCTTATACCAATCTCACAAAGGAAAAGCGGATATCGGATACCATCAAATGGGTTTACACCAACCTCCTAAAGTAAACAAAACTTGGATGTCAGATGCCAATCTATCTGGACTTATACCAACCTCCAAAGGATGGTCATAGGAATACAAATGCCACATCACAGGGACTTACAATTGCATCCTCTCATACAACAAACAAGAGCAAAGAAGATATGAGTGACCAATGAGGTCTTACACTCTATCCTTCCATATCATAGGAACAATGGCCAAATAGCATGGTCTTACAATTGTCCTCAATGGGTAAACTCAAACATGGATCACAAAGATATGCAATGATGATCATGCAATAATGAACAAATTAATGATGATAAGTGCACAAAGGAAAGCATGCAAACATGTACAAATGCAACAAGCAATCAATCAACAAAGTCATTTAGCACCCACTATAACCAAACAATTAGGCTCAATCAAAGGGTTAGACTTAAAAGTCCACTGGAATAGGGTGAATGGCGCTCTTAACCTTGACATTGAGAGCCAAGGTGAAGCAGATGAAAGGATATGAGGGGTGTGCCTCATCACTCTTATCCCTGGTCAGGGAGAGCATTGAATATAAGAAGGTGGGGGAGTTCAGAAAGATGGAACTCTCTCCCCAAGTTAGACTCGATAGATCTTGGGCTTTTACTCAACATGCATCAAACACAAGTAGTGTGAGCAATGTGAGTGACTCACAGAATAGTAGGAGATAGGCTACATATCTCTTTTGTCTACCAATTGCCTCACATGAGGTCTTTACCTGCTTGGGGACAAAGTTAAACAATCACAAACATCGCCTCTTAAGGAGGACTTCAGACAGTTGCCTGGCTAAATAACGAGCCAGGTCTTCCAGACTACATGGAGAGGAGAGTCTACCTCAATGCAAATTCTATACAAGCAAAGCAATGCAAGTTCTCAAAGAACTATTAGCGACTATGGTACCTGAAATCAATCAAATATAATCAGCACCAATCATAAAATTAAAACAGACAACACAATCAATCATGTGTGCAAAGCACAAACTCAAATGAAATGAGTTAGCATCCTACAAAACAAACAAGTTAGTTCACAATAATCAAATGAAACAACTCAATCAACTTGCATTAATTCCTTTAAAGCACTTTGCTTCTTAACCTGAAAAGTCAAAGTCAAACTCAAACATGAGAAGTAAGACCACTAGGACAAGCCTAGGGTCAAAAAGAGGGAAAATCTTAAAACAACAAGTGAAACATGATCAAAACCAAGATAATTCAATTAAGAAGCAAGTCTAATTGGTCTCATATCAAAACAATACACCAATTTCATTTCATGCACAATTTAGGTCAAAGTAAGCAAGTGTGAACCACATATGAGTGAACAGAATGATTACAATCAAACAAATACCAAAACAGCTCAATAAATTCCACAAAAATTCCAGCTCAAACAGGACACATTCAATGAGCAGCATATCAAATTTCATAGCATTTGGACAAGTGGAAGTAGGGAAATTACATCAGGAAGTCATGGTATGCAAAAATCAACCTAAACAAGGTCACAAATCATGTGTCAACTTCAATCAAGTGTAAAACAGTGAAAACAAATGAGAAATGAATGGGACCAAATCCAAAGTGAAGCTAAACATGTCAAGAAACACTCCACCAAATTTCATCTTCATATGATAAGGGATGAGGATTTTACAAGCTATGGAAGTCAATCACTCAAGAGAAGTCCAAAAAAAGGTAAACAGCAAACAAAAATGCCAATCAAATAGGAAATGGATCAATCAAATCCACTAAAAATCATGGTGAAACTAGACATACATATGACATCATATGCAAAAAATCAGAGCCATAGGCATAGCATAGGTATGGAAAATAAAATCAGGAACATAGCATAACCTAGTGTGACACACATTGTCACACTCATGAAGATCACATCATATCTCTCTAACCAGGGACTCAAAAATAGCAAACTATATACCAAAATCACCAGGAAAAAGTCAAGAACATGCATGTAAAATTTCATTCATTTTGGATAATGCATGATTATTTCATGAAGGAAATGGTAAAACATATGCACATATCATACATGTCCAAAGATCATTTGGCAAATTAAAAAATGCACCAAGCACAACTTTAATTACCATGCCTAAAAAAACTAGACAAAATTTGGAGATCATCAAAAAAATCCTCACTCAATTTGGATTAAAGATGAATTAATTAGGATTTTTAGAAGTTTGGTTAAAATTGAAATAATTATTTAAGCTGGAAATGGATTTAATTAAACCGAGTGGCAAACTTGTAATTCTCATGCGCCAGGGGAAAAACGCCCCGTTTCACTTATTGCAGTGGCAGCACGGTATTGGTTCAATCCAACGGGAAACAGGTTTTTAAAATGGAAAGGCGAGAAACAGGATCAAACGCGGGCTTTTCCAGAAAATTTCGTGTTCTTCATTGTTCTTGGTTCCAGAATTCGTGAAGAACATTTTTGCACCAAAACGCTCAAACTATACACCGTTGGAACCGGCATTCAATGTAGACCACAAATATGGCCACGAAATTGTCCCGAAATCCACGTACAAAAAGATCCAATCGAAAATAGTTTTGGCATACAATCTTTAAATCACAATATCTCGATGAATAATGGATGGAATTGCACGATTCAAGCGTCAATCTACTCTATGTCAAAGGATCTATCTAAACCACATGGCAATTGCATGAATTAAAGAGTTCGAATTCTTACCTTCTTGAAGTGCAGCTCGTGATTCCGTGTGTTTTTGGCTTCAATTCTGCGAAACAGATGGAATATGTTGGTTATGAAGGTGATTGGTGATGATCTTTTAGCTCAAGAGTGCGTGAATCAGTGGGAATTCGCAACTGCCATTGAAGAACTCAAGATTGCAACAGTGTGAATTGGCACGATTCTGGCTTCAATCTCCACAAACAGAACTCCAAAAGTGCCTGCAGATGATGAATCAAACATGAACTAGCACAAGCATTAGCGAGTTCTTGAAGAATTGATGAAGAAAGTGAAAATGCAAATTGTGAAATTTTGAGAGAATTGGAGAATTTTTGGATTTGATCTGAAAAATGATTATTGATTCCTTCAATTCTGTTAGAATTAGGCTTTTATACATGCTCTTAATCCAAGCATTAATCATGATTAACAAAAATTGGATGATTAGCAAAATGAGCTTGTTTATGGAAATTGGCCTTTTTGCCCTTATGCACCTTGAACCAATGTAACAGTAATTTTCACTTTGAGCAAATCATAAAATGCATTTGGAAGCTATTGGAATTGGTCCCATGTGAAAATTCCTTGTATTTTGAAATTTGGACTTTTTTCCCACCAAAAATTAAATGGTTCACTTCAAAAATGGCCTTTTTATGTGAAGGTTTTTGATGAAATGTGATGATGGATTTGGATAGTACACATCAAATGGGATTTGCTCAAAAAAGAATCATCCAATTTGGCCATTCCATGTGAAAGTTATGCCACTTTGAATTTAGGCATTTTCTGCAAATGATTTGATCATAACTTGCCAACCATAAATGGGAAATGAGTGTTCTTGGACTTTTGGGAAAGGTGAGATCAAGATCTTCAACTTTCATGTTGAACAAATTTTGATTTGAAGCTTGGTTCATGATGTAATTTTGAGGAGCATGACTTTCCATTTTGGGCAGGTGAAAATTATAGGTCATTTCCATTTTGGGAAACTTTTTGTCTGACCTTAAATCCTTAAACCTTGATCTTTGAAATGCCAAATGAGGCTTATATGGACATGAATGAGACATTTCCAACCATCTCACACCTTCAAAATCCTGATTAAATGCACAGTTGACCACAGTTGACTTTTCTAGGGTTTTGGTTGACTGGGCCATGTTCTGATGAATTTCAAACCTCTACCACATGAGATCTTGATCCAAAATGATATCACAACTCATATGAATTCTTAATGAATGATCATGGTGCCCAAATTCTTCAAGAATGGTCACCATCCATGGCTCAATGGCTGATTTGACTGTTTTGACTTGGTTTGCTTCATCTGCAAGAAACAAGGTTAGATGACAATATTTTTGTACTTTTGGTTAGTAAACGTATGAAAAGTAATGATATACAAATGCACTACATGCTTGGTGATCAAGAACCACACTCACAAGATATCCCACCCACTAGAAGGGAAGCTAAGGTATGCAATGATCCTTGAGGCCATGATATGATATGATATGGGCCATGAGGGATCTTAGGGCAAAAATTGGGGTCTTACAGTAGGTTGTTCAGTTTTCTGTTTCAGCTTTTTCTCAGGCTATTCAACAACCAAGCTACATTCAATGAACCTAACAAATAGCCTATTTGTTAGTAACCTAAATGTTGAATTTATGGGAACTCGCGTGACCTTAAATTCAGAAGAATACAGGTGCAAAAGCCCAGGGTACTGCAATATAAAAGGAAGGCGTTCCTTCATTCAGTTTCAGGGATTTTGAGGCGTGAAGACTGTGTGTGTCCATCATACTTCATTGCTGTATTTTTGTGAGTCTTGTATTAGACGTATCTTGTAAGCCAAGCCATTATCAAGTAGATGATAGTTGTGGCATAGGGTGTTCATTGAGTTGTAAGTGTTGTGTCGCTCAAAGCTTTTAAGCGTGAGTGCTGTGTATCTTGATTAAAGCTGTGAAGCACAATCAAGAGTTGTTTGAAGTGTGACTTCAACTTGTCTTTAATATTGTTTAAAGATAGTAATCACTGAGGTGATTGAGGGGGAGTGAGTAGGAACTCTGATCTTAGGTTAAGATTGAAATTGCATTGGGTAGGGATTAAGTGATAAGTTGTAAACGGGTGAGTTTAGCTTTGAATTGATACTACTAATAGTGGATTTCCTCCCTGGCTTGGTAGCCCCCAGATGTAGGTCATGTTGGACTGAACTGGGTAAACAATTACTTGTGTTATTTACTGCACTTACTGTTAAGTTCTGCATAATTCCTGTCTGTGCAGAATTGGATGTCATAACAACCCGTGTGACATCCAAAGTCTGATAACTAGAATTTCAGTCAGGTACAGTGAGAGTCAGTCTGAATACCGAAAAAGAATGTTAACCTGGATACCAAAATAAATGGTAACACAGAAATAACCATGGCCTGAATGCCGCTCATCAGTCTGAATACTGGAAATGACTTCGATATGAACATCGGAAGATATGAGATTATTAATATCGGTCTGAACACCGAGAGGCTGGCCTGAATGCCACAAGTTGCGTCGACCTGAATGTCGGAAACTTCTTCGATTTGAACATCGGAAAACTGGCATGAACGCCACTTCGATCTGAATATCGGAGAATTGGCCTGAATGCCACTTCGATCTGAATATTGGAAAATTGGCCTGAATGCCACAAGTTGCATCGACCTGAATGTCGGAAACTTCTTCGATCTGAACATCGGAAAACTGGCCTGAACGCCACTTCGGTCTGAATACCGGAAACTGGCCTGAATGCTACTTCGGTCTGAATACCGGAAATTGCCCTGAATGCCACTTCGGTCTGAATACCGGAAACTGGCCTGAATGCCACTTCGGTCTGAATACCGGAAACTGACCTGAGTGCCACAAGTTGCATCGACCTGAATGTCGGGAACTTCTTCGATCTGAACATCGGAAAACTGGCCTGAACGTCACTTCGGTCTGAATACCGGAAACTGGCTTGAATGCCACTTCGGTCTGAATACCGGAAACTTCATGTCTGTCAGCATCGGTAGAAATAGGGAAAGATAATAGAGGCGGTGCATGGGCCAATGACACTTGCTGGGGATAATAAAGGTAAGTCATGAACAATCTTCAGTCTGAGTACTGGAAACAACTTCTGGCTTATCACTTGGGATACCGAGAATGTTTTATGCTTACATGCGTATGTTTGAATTTTTCAATAGCGTAATGCTCCATGAAAATGGAAATGCTACGCGATTTGGGAGGATGCAATGCAATATGATTCTACATGCAGGGATGCAAAATGCTGGGTAGAATGCCAAGCCGAGGCAAGGGAATCTGCTGGGGAAATGATCACCATCTTCTGGACCCTGGCAAGGTTGTTGGATATGCACAGCGCAAAGTACTCTGTGGGGAAATGACCCGCCACACGGTGTTCTAGCAATGACGAAATACTGAGACTCTGACTGGGGGGAGAACGGCACTGAAAACCTGTTGTTGGGGAAAGCGATAGTGGTTCTGGCAACTATAATTTGCGAGAGAGACGACTTAGCAGGAGAAGCAAACACCGATACGGTATCGAGACTCTGCTTCAAGGAAAAAGACCATGGATCTGGTGTCGAGTTCATCGATCTGGCATCGAACCCTGAGGAGCAGCCGCTTCTGCTGGGAAGATACAGTCTGGCACTGTCAACTCCGCTGGGGATATATAGTCTGGCACTGTCAACTCTACTGGGGAGCGTATAATCTGAAGCACCTACTTCGGGAAGTACAGCAGTGATAACCTGCTGGGGATTGAAGAATCCAACGCTTGGACCAGCTCTGCAGGGATAAGATACCAAATTCTAACTGTTGAGGAAAAACATCTGCGATCATCTGATGGGGACCTTAAGGAAATGCCCCGAGTGTACCTATTCTGAATAGACGACCCAAAACACTTAAATTTTGCAGCAATTTTAAATGTTTATTAAGCATGTACCTGTAAAGCTCTTATGTTTCATGATGCAATGTTTATTAAAAATTCGGACGTCATTTTTGCAAACAAAACAGTAAAATGAAAATGAAAACAGAGATATACTGAATAACATGATTTTATTGATTGAATGGCCTCTGAATAGGCATTTACGTCAGGAAGCAATCCCTGGAAAGAGGTAATCGCACAAAAGATAAAAACAGAAATTAATCTAATGGCAATGTGAAATGGATTTCTATTGGGTTCCAATTCTGCTATGACTTGCTCGTCTTCAAGATCCTCCAGATGATCAGCTTTCTGAAAAGGGTGATTGGACTGTTTCCTATCCTTCAAAAGTTTCCAGTCATTGACACGAGATGAGATTCAGAACTACTCAGAACGCAGTCATTCGTTTAATCCCTAACTTTTGCCTGGATCGCCCTTTTCGGGTTTTCAATCCACCGGGATACCCATTTTTGCCTAAGTTGCCTTTTCAGGTTTTCAACTTACCGGGTGTACGATCTTTTCATTTTTAATCCCTAATTTTTGCCCGAACCTTTTCATTTTCTTGGTTCGTCGGGATGCCCATTTTTGCCTGGACTATTCTTTTTACTGTCCAGCGGGTCTATTTTATGTGAAGTATTTTTTAACTGCGTCTGAGTTCACCGGGGAAGTGAAGTTTTCACCATCCATAGTTGCAAGCATTAAGGCCCCACCATCAAAAACCTTGGTGACAATATAGGGTCCATCATAGTTAGGAGTCCACTTGCCCCTGGGATCTGTCTGTGGAGGAAGGATCCTTTTCAACACCAAATCTCCGACTTGGAAGCATCGAGGACGCACTTTCTGATCAAAGGCTCTCTTCATCCGACTCTGATACAACTGCCCATGACAAACGGTTGCCATTCGCTTCTCTTCGATAAGACTCAACTCATTGAACCTTGTCTGAATCCATTCAGCCTCGTCTAACTTGACATCCAACAGGACTCTTAGAGAAGGAATCTCCACTTCAACAGGTAGGACTGCTTCCATACCATACACAAGGGAGTAAGGGGTTGCCCCGATCGATGTACATACTGAAGTACGGTACCCATGCAAGGCGAAGGGTAGCATCTCATGCCAATCTCTGTACGTAACGACCATCTTCTGCACAATCTTCTTTATGTTCTTATTTGCTGCCTCAAGAGCGTCGTTCATCTTAGGGCGATAAGGGGAAGAATTGTGATGCTGAATGTTGAAGTTCTGGCACAACTCCTTCATCATTTTATTATTGAGATTAGAACCATTATCAGTAATGATTCTTTCGGGAATCTCATAATGAAAAATGATTTCTTTCTTAATGAATCGGGCAACCACATGTCTGGTGACATTCGTGAACGATGTTGCTTCGACCCACTTGGTGAAATAGTCGATGGCAACAAGGATGAAGCGATGCCCATTGAAGGCGGTCGGCTCAATCTTTCCAATCATATCGATGCCCCACATAGCAAAAGGCAACGGCGAAGACATCACATTCAAAGGATTTGGCGGCACATGTACCTTATCAGCATAAATCTGGCATTTATGACACTTCCGAGCATATTTGAAACAATCAGATTCCATGGTCATCCAGTAATATCCCGCTCTCAACAATTTCTTAGCCATTGCATGTCCGTCGGCATGAGTACCGAAGGAACCTTCATGAACTTCTTGCATTAACATGTCTGCTTCGTGTCTATCCACGCATCTGAGCAAAACCATGTTGAAGTTCCTCCTATACAACACATCGTCTTTGTTCAAGAAGAAACTGCCTGCCAATCTTCTCAAAGTCTTTCTATCATTGTTGGATGCCCCTGTAGGGTACTCTTGGTTCTTCATAAAGCACTTGATGTCGTAGTACCAGGGCTTGTCATTGACTACCAATTCAGCAGCAAACACATACGCGACCCTGTCAAGGCGCATAACATTGATTCTGGGAGCATGGTTCCACCGAATCACTTTGATCATGGAGGATAGAGTGGCAAGATCATCTGCCATCTAGTTCTCATCACGAGGTATGTGATACAACTTTACTGTTGTGAAGAAAGTCAATAGTCTTCTCGTGTAATCTCTGTAAGGGACCAGATTGGGCTGGAGGGTGTTCCAATCACCATTCACTTGATTGATCACTAGAGCTGAATCTCCGAAGATGTCCAGAGTCTTGATTCTCAAATCAATGGCTTGCTCAATACCCAAGATACAGGCTTCATACTCAGCTTCATTATTTGTGCACTCAAAATTCAGACGAGCGGTGAAAGGCATGTGGGCACCTTTCGGAGTAGTAATGACAGCGCCAATTCCACTTCCTCTGGCATTGACAGCCCCATCAAACAACAAAGTCCACTTTTCGTCTGGATCAGGTCCCTCCTCAACAACTGGCTCTTCACAGTCTTTCATCTTGAGGAACATGATATCTTCATCTGGAAAATCAAACGTCATCAGCTCATAATCATCAATCGGCTGTTGAGCAAGATAGTCTGACAGAATACTCCCTTTGATGGCTTTCTGGGATGTATACTGGATATCGTACTCTGTCAGTACCATTTGCCAACGAGCAACCCTTCCGGTGAGAGCTGGCTTCTCGAATATGTATTTGACTGGATCCATCTTGGAGATCAATAAGGTTGTGTGAGACAACATGTATTGTCTCAATCGCTTAGCAACCCATGCAAGTGCACAACACGTCTTTTCAAGCATCGAGTATCCCGACTCGCAATCTGTGAATTTCTTACTCAGGTAGTAGATGGCATGCTCTTTCCTACTTGTCTCGTCGTGTTGACCGAGAACACAACCCATGGAATTATCAAGTACTGTCAAGTACATAATCAGCGGTCTCCCTGGGACTGGAGGCATAAGGATAGGAGGATTCTGCAAATACTCTTTTATCTTCTTGAAAGCCCTTTGGCAATCATCATTCCACCTGATAGCCTGATCTTTCCTCAACAATTTGAATATTGGCTCACACGTGGCTGTTAGGTGAGAGATGAACCTTGCAATGTAGTTCAACCTCCCTAAGAAACCACAGACTTGTTTCTCTGTTCTTGGCTCAGGCATTTCCTGTATTTCTTTCACTTTGGCCGGATCCACCTCAATCCCTTTTTCACTAACAATAAAACCCATTAATTTTCCAGATCTCACCCTGAAAGTACACTTGTTCGGATTAAGCCTCAGCTTGAATTTTCTCAAACGCTCAAACAATTTCTGCAAATTCACCAAATGTTCTTCTTCCGTCTGAGATTTGGCAATCATATCATCAACATAAACCTCGATTTCATGATGAATCATATCATGGAAAAGAGTCACCATCGCTCGTTGATATGTTGCTCCGGCATTTTTCAGACCAAACGGCATCACCTTGTAGCAGAAGGTGCCCCATGGGGTTATGAATGTTATCTTCTCCATGTCTTTTGGTGCCATCTTAATTTGATTATAGCCAGAAAAGCCATCCATGAAGGAGAATACCGAGAACTGAGTTGTGTTATCCACCAAAACATCGATGTGAGGTAATGGGAAATCATCTTTAGGACTAGCTCTGTTCAGATCCCGGTAGTCAACAAACATCCATACCTTTCCATCCTTCTTAGGTACTGGAACGATATTTGCAACCCATGGCGGATAATTTGTGACTGCTAGAAACCCTGCATCCAACTGTTTTTGCATTTCTTCCTTTATCTTGACAGCCATCTCTGGTCTTGTTCTTCTGAGCTTCTGCTTGACCGGAGGACAATCTTCTTTGAGAGGCAAACGGTGTACCACAATATTTGTGTCAAGCCCTGGCATGTCCTGATAAGACCAAGCGAAGATGTCAACATACTCTTGCAGCAATTCAATCAGCCCCTTCTTCACATTATCTTCCAAAGCAACCCCTATCTTGATTTCTCTCTTGGCGTCCTCGGTGCCGAGATTAATCACTTCAACAGACTCTTAATGCGGTTGAATGACCCTTTCCTCCTGCTTTAATAGCCTGGTAAGTTCTTCAGGGAGTTCACAGTCTTCATCACCCTTTTCTTCAGCTTGAAAGATTGGATTTTCAAAGTCGAAGCGAGCCATAGCAGAACCGTTATCAATAGGATCCGGTGACGTGCATCTGCATGAGTGATGGTATGTGCTTATGAGTGTGAACAAAGAGTAAAAACTAAACAAAACATTGCCAAATATTTTTTTGATTTTTGAAAATTGCAAAAATAGAAAGACAGTGAACGAAATATTTGAATGCAAAAAGACGTCCTTTATTTATGATAAAAAAATACAGGTATTCGCATAGATGAGCCCTACAATGAGTCATTACGCCCTGGGCAGAACGTAAGACTTGGATATGCATGAATAAACAAATAAAATTACTCTTCAAGAAGAGTGACTTGGATAATCTCTTCAGAAGACCAATTGCGGAGAACTTCACCCGGGATCCTCGGACGCACCCAGTTATCGATGTCGTAATCACTATCCCCATCTTCATCGTTGACCGCAGAGACCTAGCCACATTGGATGACACCAGCGCTGGAGAAAGTAATCGGCCCCTGACGAGTCTGAGGCGTTGAAGTACACACATCTGAAACTGTTGGAGAATTGCCATCCAAGGCGCAGCGGATTTTAAAATTTTCTCCATTTAGTGATCCTTACGAATGGGAATGATCAGTGATAGAATTGTTACCTCTTGTGGCGATTCAAACCTTTGGTGCAGATCTCTGATAATGATCAAAACCTTTGATACAGATCCACGGGGCGATCACGAACGTTGAACGATGACAACGTCTCTACTCAGTCCACGCGAACGGATTCCTTCAATCGCAGTGCTAGCTGTTATGAATGAAGGCTTTGAGTGAGAGAGAGATACGAAATTCCAACTCTTCAGTTGTGTTGTATTCCCATACAAAGCTTCTGCACAAGAGCTCTATTTATAGAACCACTTGTGTGGGCTTCAAGCCAAAAAGCCCACTTAAGTGCATTTTGGCCTATATCTCATAATATGCCAAAATCACTTAAGTATTTGGTACCTTACCATATTTCGTATTCTGCTTAAGTACACCGTACCTTACGATGTTCCTTAATTATTCTATCTCTCATCAATCCGTCCTTTGTGTGTGACCCTATAGGTTTTCGCGACGTTGGCAATTATATTAAATCACGCATTTAACATAATAAACAGTGAGCGGTATCTAGCAACACATCACTGCTACCCAAGTCACGAAAATGTCATGTGATCTGACAAAACCTCCTGTGATAATAATTATGTGTATAATTACCCATTTGCCCTTATGTCTATATTGAACACAAGGTATATACCGTGTCACCCTTGTCCAGTTCAATATTGAGCCCATAGACATTTATCCTATTACGCAGGATTGGCAAATTCCATCTAGGACACTCATGTCCCTCAGCATGCTTTGTGGAGTACTCATCAACTGTCTTTATGGTCATCCAGTTACGGATAACGTTGGATCAGTAATAAGGCACTCAACTCTACATCTAGGATCCATAGTGGTTTCAGGTCGAAGAGTGGTATACACTATTATCACCATGAGAATAACTTATGACACTTTGCATAACTTTCTATATAGTATTCTCATAGCGGGTCAATCCGGTATAAATATTACTCCTAATATTCATACCTATGTTTAAGACTTGATAACTCTTTATCCATGATCCATGAGATGTGATCATCAGTCTACAAACATAATAGTCTTAATGCTTTAATGTTATCCCACTTCACATTAAAGCTCGACTACGGATACTTTAAGAATAGTGTCCTTATGTTTAATGTGTTCTCATGATTAAGTCACACTTAATACATTAAACGGACTATCTATTCTAGGGACTTTATTAATCAACCATAATAAAGAAATGCCTTTTATTATTAATATATAATTCGATACAAGTACCAAAAGTATTGGCCTCTAGGGCTTACACCAACAATCTCCCACTAGCACTAGAGCCAATCAGACATACCCCGTATGCCCATTGATCTAGTATGGCCATCATGTTTCTGCTGCGCAAGAGGCTTTGTCAGTGGGTCAGCTATATTGTCTAGTGTAGGTACTTTACATATTTTCACATCTCCTCTATCTATTATCTCTCGAATGAGATGATAACGCCTAAGTATGTGTTTGGATCGTTGGTGAGATCTAGGCTCCTTAGCTTGTGCGATAGCACCATTGTTATCACAATAGAGACCAATGGGATCCACAATGCTAGGGACTATGCCAAGTTCACTAATGAACTTCCTGATCCAAACAGCTTCCTTTGTTGCACTTGAGGCAGCAATATACTCGGCCTCGGTCGTAGAATCAGCAATTGTATCTTGCTTTGAACTTTTCCAGCTCACAGCGCCACCGTTCAAGCAAAACACATAACCAGATTGCGATCTAAAGTCATCCTTATCTGTCTGGAAGCTAGCATCAGTGTAACCAATTACAGCCAACTCTTCCTGACCTCCATATATCAAGAATGATTCCTTAGTCCTTCTCAAGTACTTAAGAATATTCTTAACAGCTACCCAATGGGCATCACCAGGATCAGATTGGTATCTACTTGTTGCACTTAAAGCATACGAGACATCTGGTCGAGTACATAACATGGCATACATGATAGATCCTATTGCAGATGCATATGGAGTCTCATTCATGTGTTCCCTTTCTTCCTTAGTTGAAGGGGATTGTGTTTTAGACAGACACAGGCCATGTTGCATAGGTATGAATCCTTTCATGGAATCATGCATATGAAAGCGTCTCAACACTTTGTCTATGTATGTACTCTGACTTAGGCCAAGCAGTTTTTGTGATCTATCTCTATAGATTCTGATTCCTAATATATAGGCTGCTTCACCTAGGTCCTTCATAGAAAAGCATTTCCCCAACCAAGTCTTTACTTGTTGCAGGGTAGGGATATCGTTTCCAATGAGTAATATGTCATCTACATATAACACCAGGAACACGATCATGCTCCCACTAACCTTCTTGTAGACACAAGGCTCATCTTCGTTCTTGATGAATCCATATTGTTTTACCGTTTCATCAAAACGAAGATTCCAGCTTCTGGAAGCTTGCTTCAATTCATAGATTGATCTTTGTAGCTTACATATCTTATGGGCTTCTTCTGTTATGTCAAATCCTTCAGGTTGTGTCATGTACACATCCTCAAGAAGATTCCCATTAAGGAAAGCAGTTTTGACATCCATCTGCCATATTTCATAATCATGATATGCAGCAATAGCAAGTAAAATCCGAACAGATTTAAGCATTGCAACTGGTGAAAAGGTTTCATCATAGTCAACCCCATGAATTTGTTTATATCCTTTTGCAACCAGTCTTGCTTTATAGGTATGTACCTTACCATCCATGTCAGTCTTCTTTTTGAAGACCCACTTGCATCCTATAGGATTAACTCCTACAGGAGGCTCTACCAAGTTCCAAACTTGGTTAGTGTACATGGAATCTATTTCGGATTTCATGGCCTCTAGCCACTTCTTAGACTCGGGACCAGTTATGGCCTCTTGGTAGGTCACAAGCTCATCTTGATCCATGAGTAATACATCACCTTGATCTGTTATGAGATATCCATATCTCTCAGGTAGGTGACGTATCCTGCCTGACCTACGTTGGTCTTGTTCTACTTGAGCAGGTTGCTCTTCCACAACCATTTGTGTTTCCTGCTCTAATTCCTCCATAGGTGTATCGATACTTTGTGATTCTTGAATTTCTTCAAGCTCTACTTTCCTCCCACTGGTTCCTTTGGAAATAAAATCCTTTTCTAGGAAAACTCCAGTTCAAGCGACAAACACTTTGCCCTCAGAAGGATTGTAGAAGTAATATCCTCTTGTTTCTTTAGGATACCCCACAAATAAGCATTGGTCAGATTTGGGCTCAAGCTTAGTTGAAATTTGTCGTTTCACATAAACTTCGCAACCCCAAATCTTCATGTAAGACATATGTGGTCTCTTACCACTCCATATCTCATATGGTGTCTTATCAACCTTTTTGGATGGAACACGGTTAAGTGTGTAAGCTGCGGTCAACAGCGCATGTCCCCAAAAGGAGTTTGGAAGATCGGCTTGACTCATCATGGATCGGACCATGTCCAACAGGGTTCGATTTCTTCTCTCAGACACACCATTCCATTGGGGTGTTCCAGGAGGAGTGAGTTGGGATAGGATCCCACACTCTTTCAGATGGTCATCAAACTCTAGGCTTAAATATTCACCACCCCGATCTGATCGAAGAGCTTTAATATTCTTATCTAGTTGGTTTTGTAATTCATTCTTGAATTCTTTGAACTTTTCAAAGGACTCTGATTTGTGTTTCATTAAATACACATAACCATATCTACTGAAATCATCAGTGAATGTGATGAAGTACTTAAAACCTCCTCTGGCTGATATGTTCAGTGGACCACATACATCAGTATGTATGAGGGCCAAAAGATCATTAGCTCTTTCACCTTTTCCTGTGAATGGAGACTTTGTCATCTTTCCAATTAAACAAGATCTGCATGTCTCATATGATTCATAATCAAAAGAGTCCAACAGTCCATCTTTATGGAGTTTGGAAATGCGTTTCTCATTTATGTGGCCTAATCGACAATGCCAAAGGTAAGTTGGATTTAACTCATTAGGTCTCATCCTTTTAGTATTAATGTTATAAATAGGCATTTCAAGATCAATGACATATAGTCCATTGTTCATTTGTGCAATTGCATAGAATATATCATTCAAATAAATTGAACAACAATTGTTCTTTATTATGAATGAAAAATCGAACTTGTCCAAACAAGAAACAGAAATAATATTCCTGCTAATTGCTGGTACATAATAACAGTTCTCTAACTGAATTATCAAACCACTAGGTAAAGTCAATTCATAAGTTCCTACGGCTAGGGCAGCAACCTTTGCTCCATTACCAACTCGTAGATCGACTTCACCTTTTGCCAATTTTCTACTCCTTTTTAGTTCTTGCACATTTGTACAAATGTGAGAACCGCATCCAGTATCTAATACCCATGATGCAGAAGTAGATAAATTAATTTCAATAACAAAAATACCTGAAGTTGGAGTCTCTACTCCATTTTTCCTATCTTCCAGGTACTTTGGGCAGTTCCTCTTCCAGTGTGCGGTCTGTAGCACCTCAAATTTGCACCTATCATTGTACATACATTCTCATATTAGGTCATAACATAACATGGTCCACTGCATAGCATTGCATTGTCCTATTTGCCTCAAGTGCAAGCCAATCAAGAGAATTAGGTCAAACTGGTCAGGAGATCAGTCAGTCAAGCAAGCAAGTGCATTTCTCAAGGAGCCAAGGCCCTAGGGTTGGTCCAACATGTTCACATGACTTGGGGATCCATTTGAAGTGTTTTGGTCAAGGATTGGATGTTCAGAAGTCATCAGTCAATGCACAGTCAGTCAGAAACCCTAAAAAGTCAAACTTGGTCAACTGGGCTTGATTTTATGGTTTGGATGGATGGATTTGGTTTGAGAGAGCTTATTCATGTCCAAATAGGCCTCATATATCATGTCAAATACCATCATGGAAGAATTTGAGGCCAGATCAGAAATTTCCAAAAATAGAAACTGGACCTGTAATTTTAACTGCCAAAAATGGAAACTTCTTGATCCCAAACTTACATCATGATACAAGCTTCAAATGAATTTTTGCCCAACATGAAAGTTGAAGATCTTGTGCTCCCATTTCCAAAAAGTCCAAGAACACTCAATTCCCATGTATGGTTGGCAAGTTATGATCAAATCATTTTCAGAAACTTTTTAACTTCAAAAGGCCATATCTCTCAAACCATTTGGCCAAATTTGGTGAGGTTTTTTCCAACAAGTCACATTTGACCTCCTCTTTCCAAAAATGTAACCATCACTCACCAAAACATCATAGATCAAAATGGCATTTTTTGACTCACTTGAATTAATTTCAAGTGAAGTGAAATTTTGACTTTTTAAAATAAACCTTTTCCATCATTTTGGCCATTTGGAATTGATCTGAAATTGTATTTTGGACATGTTCAAAGCCCATTTTCGTGCAGTACACACACCCATCACCAACTTGCTTGAAAATTGG